>NC_092021.1:19903354-20210854 GCF_042242105.1 Pempheris klunzingeri
AGGTCACTGTGTTAATCTCCATTCTCTGGCTGCCAATGAGGTTCAGCTGGGGTCTGTGGGAGCAGCTGGTGTGCCATTGCAACACCCAGACTGAAACCACGGTTCCTTGGCTTGGCATGAATCAGATCTGCTACCTAATGCCCACCTACCACTGAACTGGCTACCGTTTGTTTTGCTATGGAAAGGCCTTCAGACCCTCTGGTCGTGTTCAAGGCAAGATCTGGACCTAGATGAAACAAAATAGTAGACTCACATGCAGCGGTCGCCACATGAGGGACAGATTCACTTCTAACAGTAACACTTAAGTTTCTCTGTGTTGGCCTGTCTTGTTCTTCTGTCTGTATGGTGGTGTCACTTTGAGGTAACACTTTTTTGGGTGGATCAGCACTTACTACATCTTGACAGTAGTTCCTGAGCATTCCTCACTGGTGCTGATGAGTTGAGTGATAACAGCTTTATCACCGTCGTCGCTGGAGTTAGCTCTCTTCTCCTTCTGTATAGAGTGATAAGATTTGCCTCAGGCTTGGAATCTCCCTAAAGTAATGTGAGAACATTTCTGGATCTTTTCCCCTTACTGCAGAACAATGTTAAGAGAAGAGGGACTTAGTAAACTGCAGTGAGAGTCCAGGGGTTAATCTGGTGGATAGGGTTAACAGAATAAATGATTTTACGTTTGACTCGTGGAGAGTACCAAGTTAACCTAGTCTATTGCTTGGAAAGCAGACCTCACCAGAAATGTTATACGGGATTTGTGATTTCTAATTTCCTGTTTATGATGCAAGCTATGCCAGATATGGCTGCCAGAAAGATATGACGATTTCTTGATTATTTCATGATCTCAGTATTATTACTGAAGGAGATCCACAAGATGAAAGTGTAGTGTGAAATGAGACTGATGGACCGTGTCGAAACATCCCAAGAGGCCAACCAAAATGAACGCCTGTTAGCTGATAGACAAGATATCTTTTAATATTGCTGTTATCTTGAATGAACTGTGCATGTCTCAACTTGATCAGTTTTCAATTTTCTCCCTCGTGCCTCCAGATGGTGATGAAAAATTAAAAAAAAACAAAAAAAAAGATGGAAAGATGTTTTGGTGACTCATCGCTGCCGCTCAGAATGTGCGAGTGTGCAAGAGAGATTAATTAAATCCAGAAAAATGGCAAAAGAAACAAAAAATGAGGGGGAAATAGAATGAGAGATTGGGCTAACCTTTGTTATGTCCCAATTAAACCCTGTTTTTAGTGAGCTGACTTGAGAATTAGATTCATAGATAGTATGCTGACAACGCAGTTAGGTAATCAGAGATGTCACACACACACACACACACACACACACACACACACACACACACAGTCACTAGGATTTTCTTATCAGTTGTCTTGAGTGAAACGATGAAAGGCTGAACACAGTGAGAAAATGGAAAAATGACAAGCAAAAGAAATTGAAAGGCAGCAGGAGAGAAGCATCAGGTTCCTCAGGGAGAGCATTACAGGGTTAAGGTGAAAAAGTACCAATAGCACACAGTCCTATATAGCAGCATATGATACCTCATTCCCAGTCTCCATTCCTATCTGTCATATGCAAACATCTGGCTGACTTGCACTGTGACATTTGTTGAAATTGCTTTTCCCAAACCAATCTCTTTAACTTCATCAAAGCAACACACGAATGGAACATCAGCAGCTGTTGCCCTCGTAGCCGAGGAACCTACAATCAATTGTTATTATGCCTAACCCTATTCCTGGCGAAACACCACGTGAGAAAGGTTCAGAATTTATGTAAGTTATTCATAAATAAAGTCATAACAAAAGGTGAGCATGAATTTAAGATTCCTTTTAAGGAGAGACGTTTTTTAAGTCATCTGATGGTGATAGAAACACCTGCCAGTGAGAGTCTAAGTGGACTGTTGCATCACATCATCTGGGAATTATTTTTGATGCTACTTGCATGGTTTGAAAACCCATCCTGTATCATCTTAACAGGTTGGATGCCACTGTCGGTCCGTTCGTATTCCTGAGCAAAACATCACATCACAACCTCATCAGCTCTGGTATTGCAAGTAGCTTGAGTTTGCATCCTGATTCCTCTGATGCAGTTATCACATTTTAGATTGATGAACATATCTGCTAATTTATCAGGCATTGCTGTATTTGTTTAGTTTCAGTGTTAAAGTGGTTTGTTGTTGTGTCAACATGTTTGTATGTGCTTTTGCGTATGTGGTTAGCGTGTAAAAAGAAGAAGTATCACCAACCTGGATGGATAACCACGAAAGACATTCATGTTCCCCAAAAGAATGACTCCTAATATCTTTATCTAGCACTGCCCTGAAGTCAAACGTCAAAATGTTCTTTCTGGCACAAAAGATTGTCTCTTTCTACCCACCCACAAACATTCCCAATGCTGTTCAAGGACGCTGAACCAAGCCAGGAGCAATGCTGGTTGGGATGACACACAGGTTGTGTGTATTTCTGTGTGAGAATATGTGTGTTTATCTGTGCAGGCGTTTAGATGTCTGCCCCTTTATGGAAGTGTAATTACTTTACATGTGGGAGGTTTACTGTATATTTGTGCATGCACATACTGTACAAGAGTCCTCTGAGTTGCCACCTCCCATAATTGATCAGTGTGTATAGATCCATCCTGCAGGCACCATACAGTCAGGGACTCACTGACTCTAATCAGCTCTCCATAGTGAGGAAGTGAAGCAAGCAGAGGCAACAGTAATAGCTTTCAGTGTAATGTATTGTTATGGAGCACTGCTTTAGACACAGTTAATAAAACTGAATCACACCATGGCCAAAATAAGAACTCCATGTGCACAATGCACAGGGAAATACAATGTTCAGCCATTTGTGTTGATGTGTCCGTCTCCAGATTGGAGCAGAAAAGCCTCTTAACAAAAAGAGCAGCAAAATTTCTGGAAGTTCAAACAGGCCTTTGCCCTCTGAATGTAACCTCTAAACACATTTTGAACTCCGAGGAATTCTTCACCATGGCGGCACTGGTGGTCAAAGTTCCTCACAGTCCTCAGCATCGATCCCAGATCAATGTTCACCATAGGTTTATAAATAAAAAAGAATGTGTTAATGCAGATTAAGTTGAACCACAGCAGAGGATGAATATCAGTGTACCACTCAGAGTAGTAGTGGTGTCTTGCACCGTAGTAGGAACCCCCACACATTAAGTCTTATTTATCAGTCAGCTTGCCATCACCACCTCACGCTGATCCAACACCCGGGTGTCTTGTTCAGTGGAGAAAACATGTCACATTGTAACACCTGCCACAAAACCTTGATTCAGTACAGTCAGACGGCTGGGAACACTGCTCTCTATTTTTAAAGTGTGAAGTCCCCTGTACAAATAGATGTTATTTTGTATGGGCGGTAATGTTTTGCACATGGAGAGCAAAATGCTGTAGAATGGTTCAACCAGACTGAAAATTGTAAGAACCTCTGAACAACAGTTAAATAAGAACATAGAAAATCACCAGTCATTGAAAAAAGAAATTGGAAGCTCTGCATCAAAATCTGTGCAGATTTAAATCGGAACAGTTTTCTGTTTCAGTGTCAAGTGCAGTTATACCAGCTATAAGCTAAGCTATACTTAAAACTTTAAAATGTACATATACATATATAGGTTTGGGTGTGGGAGGAATACATTGATATTTCTCTGCAATAGATCCCGCTGAGATTAAAGGCACATCAAACACCTGTCATATTTTTGAAGGAACGGGGCCTAGACCCACAGAGGTGGTAGAGAAGAATGTCACGATATCTTTTACAATTTAAAACCTTACGACTCTCGCTGTGATACAGCAGGGATCCTTTGAATGTCAGCTGCATCATCAGGCAGCATATTGGAACTTTTCTCTGGCTGTGGTTTCTACCTGAGTTTCTAATATTAAACCTTTTGTTCATCCGATGACTCATCATCATTCCTCTGGAGGTTCGCCAGAACAGGTCAATATGAGAGGGAGCAAAGGAGGTATGAGAAAATAAAAATACTTTGTGAGCTCGCTTTCTTGGAGAGATCTACATTGCGCAGTTCAAAGTTGAAATTCAATTTAGACATTCTCCTTTTATATTTGAGTATTTCAATTAACATTAAAACCAAGAGGGAAGAGTGTAATAACACTTATTTCCCAAATACAACAATCACAGAGAATGGATTAAAACACATTCACTCTCTGCAGTCCCTCAAGTGTTTCCCTCCACTGCTCACAAACAAGCAATTGCATTTTCCCAGTCAGTGTGTATGCCGGATTTCCTGAGGAGACTTCACAAGTACTTATTAGCAAAACAACACATAGTGTCGTTCCAGCAGTGAGATATCCACCAAGTTGATAATTTCTAGCCTGAAAGGAACACTGCAACTATGGTAGTACAATACAATGCACAGTGCAATGTGCTACAATACAATGACATGTTAATTTCATGACTCATTCATCATGAGTGCAAAGGTTTGGTTTTTGGAATTAGTTTTCTGAATCATAGAGGCTATTTACACAGTGCTGTGATTTAGCATGTCTGGCAGGCTTTTACAGAGTAGTTATTGAAGTATTTAAGCAAATGTTATCTTGGGGAAAAATGCATTAACACCCTGGTGTGTTTGCTTCTGATGTATGGCGTCGTTGCTGAGACTTTGAACACCTGAAATCCGCAAAATCCTCTCATTGCTGAACAAGTGGGGAGGAGATGCCTGATCCATTTTACAGAACTCATCATATGATAATCTGCATTTAGAGTTAAGCATTATTGGAAAACCAGTACAGTACTTTTTTCTCATCAGGATCGAAACAAAGGAAAAATGCCAAAGCTCATTTCAGAAACATGGAGCGGTGAGGTGAGACGATGCCTCTTGTGACTGCGACTGTGTGATAAGGACCGAAGAGACAGAAGCATTTATAAGGGTGAGGGATTTGAACTGAATCTCATATGGGGCTGGAATGACGCTGTACATGGGGAGAATATGTCGCGTTGTTAGATGAAAAAAATGGCAGTACTGCTGTAAGTGGCTTATTATGGAGGATGCATTACAGGGATTTTGATCAAATTCATGGAATATCATGGTCCAGTAAGATAAAGATGAGCTGAAGAATCGAAAAAAGAGGCTGAAGAAAAGTAATTTAATCTTGTACTGTATCTGCAGAACATGCTCATTCAGCTGGTGCATCATATCTACTTCAACAAGTTCAACAATGAATAATATTGTTATCATGCACATGGTTTGTGATATTATGCTTCAGCATAGGAGCAAAGTATATCTAAAGGCCCTTTTTCAGAGGACTGTCAAGGCTACTTTGTCATTTTCTATGCTGGTAAGAGAGGTCCCCATACACAGGTGGGCTGAGGACGCAATATGTGTCAATCTGAATTACAACAAGAGTCCTTATTAGTTTTTGAACTCCTCTCTGACTTGTGGTTCCTGGCGCATGTCGTCGTATCAATCTTTAGCTTATTAAGCGTTTGCTTTTTTTCTCTCTCAGCCTCTATTCATCTGTTCGTCTTTTCCACTCTGCTACCAGTTCCTATCTGGTTGCCATGGAAACTCCACATATGTCTTGAACAGCTGTTTTACAATTTTCCACAAAATGACAGTCGATTTTGCCTCGTGCCCACTCTCCATTTACCCATCAGCAGCCTCCCGATAGGATGATGGCATACAAAACATACACACACACACACACACACACACACACACACACACACACACACACATTCCAACACCAAAACTTGAGATCAGCAATTAAACACCAACTGACATGGAAAGATTTAACATAGTGAGAAAATTACTATTGCCGCTGTGGGACAAGCATATAGCTGATCTACTGTAGGTTTGTAAATCATTCAGTGGATATAAATCTCTGTGATGACCAGTACTTATTTTCAACTGCATTACAACAGAGATAAACATTCGTGTAAACCTGCAGCAACACCTCAATACACCGAATACTCGAATGCCCTTGATACGATCATTTAACTCGGTGCTATCTATGTATGTTCTTGCTTTTTTCTGGTTTATCACTGAATAAAATGAAACTGCACAATGTGATCGCACATTTTTAAGAATAGAAATACCATAGCAGCCGCCCTTGCTTTATAGTATTTATCAGCTCAGCAGGAAATCATCTCAAACCATCAGATTGGTTGCCATCCCAGCAGTTTTAGAGCTTTAAAGGATAATTCTGTAATTTGGAGTCATTCAAAAAACTTCATAGAACAGGGGAATTGTGGGTCGACCGCTTCCTTGATCAATTAATTTGTTTGTGTTGTTGTGTGACTTTGGTGTCCAAACTAATGTTTTAAAACACCAACGTCTCAACAACCAGACGAGCAACTCCAGTTTTCTGTGGTTAAAATTACTGTTTTTGTCTATGGAGTCTGGTTGCTTTGAACCAAGCAATATAACAGCGGTTTGGATTTTACAGGTATCACTGTATGATCAAAACTAACACAGTGTAAACATGGACTTCACACACAGACTTAAACAGTGGTTGTTCCTGACGAATCCTGTAATGGTACAACAGTACTATTGATTCCCAGTGGCTCTATTGCCTAACAAATGCTTTGCTTTTATCTTTAACTGCCAGAGGGTCAATATGTAGCTCTTGACCTTCAACCTCTCTTTAGACACAGTCAATAATGTGCCATAAAACTCCAGTAGGCTCTTCTATCAAAAACTAACACTAACTGGCTCTTACAAGGAAGGGAAGTTTACCAGACAGGAGACTGTCCTGACTGCTGACTATAAACATAGTTTATTTTTATCAAGAACCACATCATGTGATACCCCGCATGCTTAGAAATCGCTGCTCTACGTTCACTAATAAGCAACAGTGTTTGATGGACAGGAAAGCAAGAGCATTATCTATTCCCTTGTAATGGCTTTAGCGCTAGATGAGGCTTAATTGGTGGTTTACAGTCTTGAGCCCCGACAGTATGTTGAAGAGACGGGAGATAATTGTGCTGATTGACTCTCTGGTTGTTTCTCATCAGCCATTTAAAGTCTGTTAAGCACTGAAGGCCATTAGGAGAGTGGGGAAATGTCTGTGTACAGTATGTGTTTGACCTGTTTGTATGTGTGCATGTGCATCTGAAATGATTAGTCACTTACCTGAGTAGTCAACTAATACATTACATTATTAACTTTATTACTGATAACAATATTGATAAGTGAGTATTTTCTAAAATACAAATATAAAACATTTCCTGGTTACAGCTTCTTCAGTGTTACAGTTTGATGCTTTCTTTTCGATTTCTGCATGTGACTGTATCTCAAGCTGTTGGACAGACAAATTAAGTAGGGTTACCACTCACAATTACTTATATATTGTAGATTAATCTGAATATTTCTTTCCATAATATGTCGGAAAATAATTAAAACCTTCCATCACAGGTGCTGGGAGCCCAGTATGATGCTGATACATTTTTGGTTTTGTCTGACTAAGAGTTAAAACCCCAAACTCATTAAACCGATTAACATATAAAAAGAGAGAAGCATGTCATCACATTTGAAAAACTTAAACCACATTCTGTCTTGCTAAATAATAAATAAAATAATACTTATTGACTATTTGATAAGTTTTTCCTGGACTAATTGATTGATTCTTTCAACCCTAAAAACAAGCTATTTGTGGGCCACATTTTGACTCTGGTAACTGGTGATGAGCAGGTATTTCTTACAATTCTTTTTTAAATGACTCTATAATGTCTGTTCATTATTCCTTAATTGAAATTATCACCTCTGTAATTACCGTGGTTGCTGTGTTTAGAGGCATTGGCTTTCCTTAATAACTAAAGGATTGCGTGACAGTGGTGGCTGTTTTGCTGGTACAAAGTCTTTCAGGGTTTAGTCAGTATCCATCCAGTGCTGTCAGTGTCAGTGAAATCACATACCCAAACCACAACGCCTCACCTCCCTCCCTCCTCGCCTTCTCTTGTTTGTCCATCTTGCTCTATTTATCTGTCACTCTCTCTCACTCTCACTCTTTCTTTCTGTCTCTCTCTGTTTCCTGCCGTGTTCACATGCATTTTTGTACATGGTGAATAAAAGATTTATCAGTGGTGTAGTAGAATCACTCTGACGTTGTTTAGCCCACTCCTGTCTGCTCATTTGTTTATGGCTGACTGCGTGAACCTGTTTGCAGGGGTTTGTGTTTTCCTCAGTAGATCCGTGTCAGTGTGTGAGTGGGTTGTGCGGCTCACTGGAGCTTACAGTATGTGATGTGAATGAGTGTAACCCAGAGGCTCTCTGACCTGCTGCTGGAACAAGGAGCGACCAAACACACACTCAGAAACACACACAGCCTCAACACTGATCCACAGTGATGTGTCAAGGACAGTCAGAGGACACTCAACACATATTGGTTTTGATCGTGAGTGACAGAGATCATTGCGTGTTTGTGTGTGTGCATCTAAGTGTGTGTGTCTAAATGTGTCTTCTTTACATTTCCGAAGCATCCTGCCTGTCTTCATAGCAGGTGTTGACATATGGATGTTTTTTTTATGTTGTAGTGTTGCGTCTCCTGAAGGAGGGAGCAGACCCCAACACTCCCATTTCCTCTGGAGGATCCTTGCTACACCTGGTAAGATACAGGATTACACACACACACAAACTGAATATGTGTCCAAAAAAAAAAAAGAAAGAAAAGTCTATATTTTGCTTGGAGGTGCCCATATTATGCTTCAAATGACTGAGAAATGTCAGGAAAGAAGATGTGTTGTCGTCTGACATGATGGTGACCATTCACCATGCCTATATAGTTAGCATTTCACTAATTCTTGTGCACAAGTTACCCCTCTGGCAAAACAAGTATGTAATATTACACTTGCCTTACAATACTTTTTTTCATATGCATACACATACTTATTATGCACTGAGCTGCTTATGTTTATTGTTTGTAGTTAGCACTGCTTAAGGATATAGACATTACTGTCAACTAATACATAGGAAATCTTCTGTTCTTGCACTCTGCAGTGTGCTCGCCATGACAATGTGTTTGCAGCAGAACTTCTGATCGAACGAGGCCTCAATGTCAACCTGCAAGACGAAGACCTGTGGACAGCCCTGCATGTCGCGTGTGTGTGTGACCATGCAGATGTGGTGCTGCTGCTGCTGCTGGTGAGAGACGCACATCTTAGCATCGCTGGGGGGAATGACTATTTTATGCCATGAATACACAAACACAGACATGCATGGACACACATTTTGGCTGTAGTTTTAGTCATTTTCTTGTTGATCATTGCACTTTCAAGCGTATCAGCTACAAATTAGATTAGTGTTTTGGAATGAGTTGGCATACTAGCTCCATGTGTCGTATTAGCTTTGAACCAGTAGCTGTATTCACATTTGTCGTCCAGAATTTTCTCAGCAAGTGGAGCATCTTCCACCGATGGATTACCGAGGGTCTGTAGCAAAACTTTCTATTCTCCCACAAACCCAGCTGAATTACTGAAAATGAGGATTTTTTAGAAATTGGGCATTAGCATGATATCAAAGAGAGAGCCTCTTCTTTGGGGAATGTTTCCGGCTCTTGTCGGGTCTGTCTTGACAAGAGCTGTGGTTGTACTGATTAGGGCCAGGCCAGCTGCAGGGGAGGGCATGCACATCCAGCCCAGTCACTCAGTGGGCTGGGTCTGTTCTGGTGGTGTTGATTAGGCCCGGGGAGGGTTAGCTACAGTCTGGAGCTCAGTAGAATCCAGTACAGCCTGGTTCTGCTGATTGAGTCCTGAGTGATTGCTGACTCTCTGTCTGGGGGGTGGGAAAGACACGTTCCAGAGAGGAATGGATATGTTTGAAGAGCTGCCAGGCAAAGGGTGTGCAGAGTGGATCTGTCAGCCTGTAGTGACTGTATGACTGTTGGTTCACGCGTATGTTAAGTGTTTGTGTATTTTCATGGGTCTGATTTCCCTCAAGGCAAAGATTCATGCAGGCTGCCTAGTTTGTAAACTAAGGTGTGATATAGATACGCCAATTTATGCAGTGACTTATGCTTTCATGAAAGGCAATACTAAGAGAGAGAGAGAGAGAGACAGATTTAATCCTGCTCCCCGGGAACTAAATGTCTTGCATTCACTACCAAGACATAACTAGTTTCTAGTAAATGAGGCCATATTTACACAGAACTCAGCCCTGTTGGAAGAGAGCAAGGGGTAAAAAAAGAACGAGGAAGAACATTTCTAAGAAATTAAAAAAATCTGATTCAACAATTTGAAAAGTTCAAACATGCTTCCAGCTTACTCTTGCAACACGAAAACATTTTTTCAGCTTTCACAGCTTACATGTCCTTTGACACTAAGTGCTTATATATTTGACTGCATATTCTTCTGCAAGTGCCCTTGTGCCTGCCTATGTAATTGTGACAGATTTTGGTTGTGAGACGGCAGGAGACTTGAAATGTCTTAATCCCCAAAATGGTGCACATATGCATGGAGTGATATTTTTTTTTTTGTTAGGGTAAGAGGAACACCAGAGTTTCTTTTCCTGGTATAATTAGTACAGAAGATGGTTTGTGAAACTGGGGCCTAAGGCTCTTCCTGTCTACCAGGGTAAAAATAGCTGTAGTCAGGCCATATTTCCAATGGAGATGCAATATCCCTTTTCTTCTATTCATTCATTTTGACATCCATCTCCTCCAGCACAGAGCCTGACAGTGCCCAGTCATTCTGCTCTGTTCTCAAGCTGCTGCCTTATCAGAGATTTTCCCTCCGAATATAACAGGTTTACATTTTAATGAGAAGTAGAACAGTGGTTATGTTAGAGGAGCTTGACTGGCAGCTTTATCTTTGATTGGCAGAGGAAGGAATAATGCTACTAATATGTACTAATCTATTGTGTCCTTCTCCTACATCTCTTTCTCAATTTCCCCTCCCCTTGTCCTCTGCTTCTCTCTTCTTGATTTCCTGTCTCCAGTTCCTATGCAGAGAAATGTAGAGGTTTTTGCTGACAGATATTACCAAGCTTGTCTTGTGGGGAAAGTATTGGGGGGGGGGGTTGATGAGAAGTCTGGGTGCATTGTCGCTCTGTGTCCGGATTGCCAGTAACGTTAATTCTCTTATCTCCTGCCTCCAAGCCGCAGGAGAGGGAGTAAACTATTTTCTGACCCATTTCCAAATGCATTCCTAAACCTATCCCTAGCCTTAGCTCTGGTTAATGGCCATCATTGAGATTCTGAATGATTCCACAATGTTATATGTGTAATATTGTGTAATATTGTAATATATATATAATATAATATAATATATATATAATATAGTGTAATATTCAATGGCGGAAACAGTCTGATTATCGAACGAAACCAGGCCGACCTCTCTACCTTCTCCTCTTATTTCAACCCAGTCCAGTACTTAATTAGACTTGCCTCATGTGCTGTACATGCACCAGGATGCCTCAACATTCAAGGTTCTGGATTTTCATGTGTTACATCTTAGCTGGCTTTCTATTCAAAGCCACAGCCCACAAGATACTTATCAATTATCTTTATTTCTTATGAAACTTTCTTATGAACTGAAAAGAGACTAACTCTGGCGGAGAAGAAGTGGTAAATGATTAAAGTTAATTGCAGACTTGCCCTAATTCTGCTTCAGTGTCTCCTTGAGAGAGAGAGACTACCTTTTGACAATATGGATTCTTGAATAACATGAATAACATAATATGAAATGAGTTTCGCTGTCTTTAACTATTTATCAATAATGCACTGCAACTGATTTTTCTTTTTATAAAAAAGTCTTTCTTTTTCTTCTCTGACATATCATAGTTGTCTGAGATACCAGCCTGTGCAGGGGAATATGTAGCAATGCAATCACTGAGAGACAGGTTCTGTTCCAAAATGTTATTTCTCATCTTATGGCTCAAAACCCAGTGGGGTTACAGATGTAGAATTGACCCACTTTCGTTGCTTGTAAGTGATGAATTTAAAACTTCTGAACTCTGAGTGCTTTGAAGTCAAACGATTAACAGCAAGCCCCTGGCTGCGCTGCACTCCACTTCACACCAGTTGAATTTTGCGGAGGGTTCTGCTGATAATGTAGGCCTCCCTCCTCTAAACAAGACAGTGGCTCATTAAGCAGTTGTTGCACATTCCTATGGTCTATGATCTGTTTTAATTGAAGTCACAAACCTTCAAAATCTAACAATTTATGCAAATTCTTTGTTGAAACATTTCTATATTTTCACTCGAATGCAGAGTTTGTGAACTACCTCCTGGTCGAGTTTCACAACTATATACAGTATATCAACCATTTGTCTACTACTTGATGCGCACGTGAGTAAATATTTTATGCTGTGGTGAAGGGCTGTCTCAGTTTTAGGGTCGTCAACAATACAGTGTGTCGTCTTATCCTAGCATCCGTATCTACATGATGGTCAATGTGCAGCAACAGTGCGTACATACAAAAATGTACTTCATGGTGATTTAGAAAACGTGTCTCTTCATTTTTGCCAGCAGACTCTGCTGTTAAGGACACATCACATCACAGCACTGCAGCACAGCTGAACAGATGCGCACAATCAGTTTAGAATGATAAGCTGTAAAACATGCTGCCTCCGTTCTTTGTCACAACTCTTTGATAAGAATATAATTAAGAAAAGCCAAATGCTAGAATGTACAGTATGTTATTCTTTTATCAGAGTAAGCTTTGGATTATTTTGAACCTTCATATACATGCAATTTTAGATTATTTTTAAACTTTAAATAGCGAATTAATAATTAAATAATGCATCTCTAAATGCAATAGTATAGATTTAAAAGATTGAAAACAAAAGTGTATAAGAGCTCTTTGTTTTGAATGATTTCCACCGGGTTGTGATGGTGTCCAGCTCAGCAATGACAGCCCCAGGGGCCGCTTTCAACACATATCCACTAGTTGTTATTGATTCTGCGGTAGTCACTGCATGTAACAACTGCCATTATGAACCACGGGCAGTGCACGAGTGGTATAAACACATCTCCATCTCCAGGACGGCCGTGGTGGATTCATCATATTGTGGCGGGGGAGCGTGTCGGGGTCAGAAGTCAACTTGTTAACCCCTTGCAGCCTGCATGGCTGCCAGCCAGCGTCAACTCGTTTATATCTGTCAGCACTTATCATGTAAGCTTAGACACATGATTAATGCCTCTGGATCAATCGTCCACGTGTCATGCTTCCTTCACCATAAACTGTCTCTTCAGATTAAAGGTTTTCTGTCGCGGCAGTTTTCTATTGTCAAATTATTTACAACCAGGCTCAGTAGGGCAATTTACTAGTTTATTTTTTATGATCCTCTTTAGTTGTGATGAATTAGCTTGCCGTTATATGGCTCGAGTCTTCTAACTAAAACTTCATCTTTCTTTTAATCGGTCAATAACTGCCAGATCTCAGAGGAGGTTTACTTTTTTTAAGCAATACTGTTGTAAGTGATGTATTTTGGTCACAATTAAAACATCCAGTGTCTAGGGTATTATTGAGAGAGTCTGAGAGCAGTGGCCCAATAACATCCCACAGTTCTAGGAACTGCTCTGGAGGCCTCCTGGTTTTCTCTTTGCATCAAATTTTAAGCCTCTTGAAGTTCTAAGAGAGTATTTAGTACCTCAAAGTATTACGTGTTAGTTAACGAAGGTAGGTAAGATCTCAAATATTATTCGTGGGCAGTCAGCGCAGGGGGAGGTTCAGCTTGTAGAAATGAGTGTAAAGCGATTCAAAAGTATCATTTATTTCATTTGGGTCATGGGTAACAGGTCCTGATGGAGTTTGGATTGAATTAATGGTGGGAAATTATTCGTTTTGTTTTAACCTGGCAGCTAGCAGTCTGCTTGAACTTTACCTCTGTAAATGTAGTACAGTGAATTATGAATTCAGCTTTAGTCTTGAGTGGATTGTTTAATTCGAATTTTAGCCAAGAGAGTTAGATGAGTCTCGTTGATGAGGTTGTAGTGTCTGTATCTCACTTTCTAATTGCGCGATTCTGTGTTTTCTGCATGCCTTTAAATGAGAAGCTAATGAAGAGGATTCTCTCCTTATAAAGCATTAAGTCTTTTCCCAAAGTATGTTAGTTGAAGATGTGGCCTCTGGATTGATACTTCAAGGTTATTTTTCAGTTGTTACAAGAACTCATTTCAAGAGTAATGTTGTAATTGACGCGCCACCCATGTGTATGATTATATATCACGGGTCATGGTCTGATATTTTAATAGGAAGTATATCAGTAGAGTTAATAAAATGGTTCTGGTGAGGAGAAACAAATATGTAATCAAGTCTCGAGTGTATCTTATGTCTGGCAGAAAAAAAAGTATTGAATTACTGAATAATACTGAATACTGAATTGTTGGGTTTCATAGGTGGCATTAAGAGCAGTGGTCCGATAACATCCCACAGTTCCAGGACCTGCTCCGGAGGCCTACTGGTTTTGCTCTTTGCATCAAATTTAAAGCCTCTTGAAGTTCTAAGACAGTATTTAGTACCTCAAGGTATTCTGTGTCCTTATTAGTTAATGAAGGTAGATAAGATTTTACAAATATTATTTGTGGGCAGTCAGTGCAGGGGGAGGTTCAGCCATAAGAGATGAGAGTAAAACAATGCAGAAGTATCATTTATTTCATTTGGGTCATGGGTAACAGGTCCTGATGGAGTTTGGATTGAATTAATGGTGTGAAATGATTAGTTTTGTTGAATGGGTCAATCATTTTCAGATCAGAAATAAATGTGTCGATGCCACAGTGTGATTCCTTGGTTCGTTAAATTCATATCACACAGCTGGTTGAAGTGGCCCCTGACTGCAGGCTGGTAGTCTACATGTCTAAAAGAGCATTAGAAACCATGCTAGCAAGATTTGGGTCACATTAATTTAGTGCATTTTTCACAGTACACACTGTTATTTTCTCAAGTGTTTTACAGTCCTGTAAGTCTGCTGCAGGATTACACCCTAGTGTAAAATGTAAAATTTGATATATAAATATTAGACACTTTTACAGAACAATTCTCAAAGCACCACATACATTTCAAGGGTTTTCCAGTGGTGAGAGAGGCCTCCTGACAGACAGACCAAGACATACATCTCTGTCAGCTGATAACTTCATCCAGCCAGACCCCTATTGACTTTTACTGGACCTTGAAGTAAATTGTCCGGGTCAGCTCACCCCTTTACTACCCACGCTGCAGTGCACCTGCAGAGCTGTCAGGTTTATGAGGGAGTTGATCACCGTTTGGGGGCGAAGCACAAATCTAAGGAATATAGATGGAGCAGTTTAACATTAGAGGGAGGGTAGGGAGGAAGGCAGTGATTGGGGGGTGGGTAAATGGGCATATTATTCTGCTCTCTCTTTGACTCACTCATCATCTCGTCTCTTGCTCTTCAAGCTGGGCTTCACGTTGCGATAAGATTTCTTGTTTTCTCATGAATAATCACGGCGCAGCAGCTGATAGTTGTTAATGTTAATTAATTCCCTTTGTTAGCCCCTAACTAACCCTCATAAGTGAGTGAAAACAGCTCCCACTAGACAACACAGATGGGTGCACAATGAAACCGCAAAGCTCACCAGAACAGATTCTCTGATAACTGGAAGTGACAGCATTGTACTGCCTTTATCAGACTGTAATTGCCTGGCATTTCTTGGATGAAAAACGTTTCCTCTGAATATCTGCAAAACATTTTTCATAATTACAGAAAAAAACCCTTATCTGATTTAGAAATCAATTAAGCATTCCAAGGTTACATTGAGGGGTTCAGGCTCCTTGTGGTTTTGCTGATCCTTTTTCAGAGCACTAAGGTTAACAGATCTTGTGTTGCTCTGTCTGGCTCACATTTTCAGCCCTCTTCCTCCTGTTTTCCCTTCCCCTTTCTCCTTCACTTCTCTCTGTCTGCCTAAGGACTAGGTCATAAATCTCTTTGCCGCAATACAACTGGGTCGTTAGAATTCTATTAGCTGTAAGTATTCAATAAGGATCCTCGCTTACACTCCCCTGTCCCTGTTATCAGACCTGGTCCAGCCGCGATCGTTGCACCGGCTTGTCTTTTATGGTTTAGTCAAACAACAGGAAGCGATTTATGGCTAGATACTGACAATTGTCACAGGAGAGGATCTGCGTTACTTTTAGTGCCAAACCCCTAAAGAGGGGCTGGTAAAAATGAAAAGGACAGAGGGAAAGTCCATGTGAGTACATCTTGCATGGCTTGTACACATTACAGCTGTACAGTTTTTACAAATAACGACTGCAGTTCCCCCAAAGAGAAGCAATCAATCATAACCACATTGTGACCAATGACTGTGCTGTCGTCAGAGTAGCAGTCATTAAAGTAGCCCAAGGGAAGGTCTCCCAAGTTATCTCATGCTATAATAGAAGACTGCACTGGCAGGGTCCTTGTTGGCTAAACATACATTAATCTTGTCACACGCACACACACGCTCACCCCGATGAACCCAGTTAACGGTAACCAACGCCCTCGCTCTTCACCGCCCCACCCCCCAGGCAGTTATTTAATGAGTTCTTTAATTCACTGTATTGTCTGTTAATGTCTCCATGGTTCTGCTCAGGTATACGCCTCTGGGAGGCCAAGATAATTGGGCCCACTTTATCATCTGTTCAAGTCTGATGAATGGCCATGGCTAAAACTCAGTTTGTTTGTGTCTTCTCTGCTTGCGCCTGGAAGGCCGGGGTGAATGTTCTGCTGCAGGACGTCAACGGAAACATTCCTCTGGACTACGCCTCCGAGGGAACTGAGACCAGCTATATTCTCCGAAAACACCTGGAGGAAAATGGTAAAGCTCTGTGCAACTCTCACTTGTTTTGCATTGGACAGTGAGAGAAAGACAGAGATGCAGCTTTGACATTTCACATTTCATTCATCATGAGCACAATTAAGAGGGTGATTCAATGAAACGCGGTGGCTAATTTCTATATCATCATGGCCCTCTCAGAAAAAGTGTTACTAGAAAAAATAAATACTCAATTTCTTTCATTTAGGAAGCATTTGGATAATGTGAATAGTTATAATGTCATACATAGTTAAACAGGAGGTGTTCTGTGTAAAGGTGAAGTACACCCACAGGCCTAATGATGGTGGATGGTGAGGGGCACTTGTCTCCCACAGAGGAAGGAGAAGGTCAACGTAGGAGCTGCGAATAACAGAGACAAAGGCGCAGGAGAGTTTGAGGCACACAGATACGAACGTGGTAGAGGCACAGACGTGGTGACAGAGGGAGAGGCAGGGAAGAGTGCCAGAAAAATGCAGAGAGACATGCGGAGAAAGGGGGAATGCGAATCGCGCTGACAAAGCTAGACAGAAACAGATATAGACAATGATGGAGGGTCTTCCCTCATCCATCTGTCACTGGCCACAGGATTCTATGACAAATGCAAGCTTTTGACTGCACACATCTTATTCATCAAAGCTCAGACCACCCTACACATACACAAAAACACACACACACACACATAAGCTCAATCTCTTAACTTTTCTCTGCCTCTCTCTGTCAGCACACACCGTGATCTTTTCCCTCCTGCCTACCTTGAGCTCCCCTGATACCCCCCCCTTCACACTGGGCTTTGCCACCATGAGACACACTCTTACTCACACGGCTCACTCTGCCTCTGTTGCTATAGCAACTTGGCGTCGCGCTTTCTATCCCCACCAAGTTTGTGCGATTGTGGGAAAAAGACAGACTGTCCATGTGTCTCTACATCAGGGAGAAATTCTGTCTCTCCACTGAGTCGCTTGTGTTTCATGTAACATTGGATTCCTGCAAATATTTCCCCTGTAGGGAATAAGCATTGTCTTCTGTTATGGTAATGTTCCCATGAGCATGTTTTAAAAAGCTACTCACCCTTTGGCTCTCATTTGTTTACAAAGACAAATTTATTGATGAGCTAATCAAACCAGTCTATCTGGAAAAGTTCCATTAGTTTGTGCCCTAGAGCTTATCTAAGGGAAATATAGACTGATTGATAATCAATCCATGCTATTACAGCCACAATAGTCAGGTCCACAGTGTGTATGTGATTATGACGCAGTGTATTGATCTTCATGGTATGGAATAGATGCCCTTGTAGTTCTCTGTTTGTCTGCCCAGGAGACAAGCAATGGCCTTGAATGTCCTATTTATTTTTCATTCAAGTGTCATCAACATCGTGCTTTTGGCCATATCTTGTTCTACCAGGTTTTGATTTTAGCATGAGAGGGCTTCCCGTTTGGAGTCAGTTTGTGGGTGTTTTCAGTGTCAGCAGCCAGCATCCGCCTAAAATTGCCTACTGTAGTTGCACAACCACTACAAGAAAACGCCATGAAATCTAGTTCTGCAAAAGCTGTGAATCTGCATCTTACAATGCAGAACATGTCTGGACCTTGTACATGCCCACATATTGCAAAAGTCAGTAAACTAACTAGTTTGAAACTGTTGAATTTTGGTTTGGGGGTTTGAAGAAATAGTTCAACATTTTGGGGAATATAAATATTTTCTTTACTGTTAAGAGTTAGTTAAGACGGTTAAGACCATTATATCAGGAAGCCAGTGCTACTGACCTAGAAATAGTCTGGCATGTATCACCACATAAAACAGAAATGTCTCAATTTTGCACTTCAGTTTTGTACAGAATAAAGGAATGATATATAAACTGATAACCATCTAACCATCTTCTAAGAGTATTTCCCAAAATGTAACTATTCCTTTAGGCATGACAACTAAAGACTTACTGTAACATGTGTGTTTTGATTTGGTTTTTTAGGTGTGGATGTGTCCTCCATGCACACCATGAAGACACAGAGACCCAGCACGATGCTGTCTGATGTTAGACAGCTTGTAGCCACAGGAGGAAGCCTCAACCAGCCCAATGATGACGGGGTCACTCTGGTAAGTAAGGTCACATGTGTGTTAGTGTGTGTGAGGTCACTGCTCTCTGTCTCTCTTGTCATCTCTTTCTTACCACATATTGTAGTGTTTAAATTTTTTTCTGTCACAACTTTATCTTTGTTTCTCTCTCTCAAGCTCCACATAGCGTGTGCCAGTGGTTATAGAGAGGTGGTGTCGGTGTTGTTGGAGAGCGGGGCGGACCCTCATCCTGCCGGCAACAACCTCTGGACCCCTCTCCACCTGGCTGCTAAATATGGACAGGTAAATCACGCAGAAATGTTGAGGACTTCGGTGAAGTCAACCTTTAATTTTAACTCGTCTAGCTGCATTGACCCAATGTGATTGCAGTCATTAATTAAATGAATGAAATAATGAGGAAATTATTGATGAATGGATTGTTCCTCTGAGGAAAGTGCCTCCAGTTACCCTGTACACTCTCTGATAAACTGCTCTTTTTGAGTATATTGATCAGGAACAGTCAAACTGCTGGTATGGAGCAGCACTGTGTGTGCATTTGTTATAGAATTTTAGATTAGCAGTTTAATGGTCTCTCGTAGAGGAAAGGAGATAGCTTTCCAGATGGGGTGGAGGTGAGCTGTTGGAGCGATGGGATCTGGCAGTTTGAAAGGGGTCCAACTGTGAAGGAAAGGAGGTGATCATGTTCAGATCTTGCTGACCCAACTAGATATTTAATTACATTTCTGGGCTGTGTGCTTAGCTGCTGACAAAGAGAATTAATTCATTTGGTATTTAGAGTCGTTTACTTCTTTGGTCTCATCTACCCTCGAGCCATGTTTTTTCCCTCTCACTAGAGTGTATTTAAACAAAAAACCTTTCTTCCTCCCTGTTACCTCACAGCCTTTCTCTGTTTCATTCATACAGATCTGCTGCCCTTGTTTTCTTTCTTTCCTCTTATATGGTCCTTAGGTAGTGAGTCGATCCAAACGTACAAATCTTCCAAACAGCAATCTTCTAAATGGAATAATAACCTCCTTGTGTCTCTTTGCTTTTCAAACCTTGTGTACGCAATTGCTCCATGTGTGTGTGTGTGTGTGTGTGTAATATGTAAGTGCATCTGACTTAAGAGTGGCAGTCTAGAGGATTGGGAAATCGATTAGGTTTCCCCTGCAGTGCTAAATCACCTCAGCCATCGGCTCTTTACTGGTGCCAGTGCTGTGCTTCCTGCATACCAACTACTCCCTAAGCCTTCTTAACACTCACTTCCAGTCACCCTTCCCTTATAGCTGGTCTCACCGTGGCACGTCAGTAATGGAGGACATTATGGGTTCCAGATGTGTGTGTTTGTGTGTGTGTATGTATCCAGTCAAGTAAATCACTGATCCCACTAATAAGAGGTTTTGTTGATATGAGGCAGACGCAAACTGTTGCCTGGAAATGCTGGCAACTGTAGCACTAGCTGGTACGTTAAACCCAAAGACCCCTTCTGCAGTGTGGCGTACGCACTTAGTGACCCTTTAAGAAGATGTATGACCCCATTTGTGCAACTAATTAAGCGCCTCTCTCTGTCTTACGATAAGTTAGACCCTGGCTATTGGCCTTTGTGGTTTGAATTGAGGCTTTTCACGTTGTGCTCTCCAGAGGGATGAATTTTAAATAGTCTTGTGTTTGATTTTCCAACAAAACTTACAGGATGTTAGAATACAACCCTACAGGGAATGGACTAATTCATTCAGTTTTATAATGAAGAGACGTGTGAAAGCTGTGGTAGTATAGCAACCACTTGATTCAAGTGTAATTTCTAAAGCACTTTAATAATAAACTCGAGGTTAACTTTAAGGTGTGACAAATATTAAATTAAATTGGGCGCTTACCAAAAACTGTTCTCTCTCTTTGAATCTACATCAGCTATGAGGTTACTTTGTCTGCGCTGATTCCCATGTAGTGATGACCTTTATCTGATCCTCCTGTAAACTTTGACCCATTGAAGAGTTCAGATCTTGTAGTGTCACTGACGTGTTGCCTGTATTTATAGGGTGTGAGTGCAGCTGACAGGGTTTGTGGGCAGCAGACATGCCGTAGACTCATAACCGAACAGCTGCCGATGTGGGTCAGAGCCAGTCTGCTGAATGTGCTGAGTCATTCTCTTCTGTACTGCAGACGATTTCTTATTACTCTGCAGTAATACACAGAAGTTCTGCTGCTGCAGTTAGAAAAGTATGTTGGTCATAAATCAGTTTCAGGTAATGGCTTCCACAACGTTTGGTGACTCACAGGAGTCATATGAAAAAGAATGGTCGAAATCAATACAGCAGAGGCTGAGATATCCTGACTTTGAGTCCCTATTATGGCTGACTGCCCAAAAACTCCCATAATGCAATGTGTGTTATTCGTTAAACCTGCCCTGTCAACCTGGCCTTTCAAACTCTACACCCACAGTTTTTCATGCACACTTTATTTTGAGGATTTGAAATCTCCAAGCCCAAGCTTAGATTACTTGATTCAGGCTTTGTAAAGCTCAACTGCTTTCACAGTGTTGAGAAGTACTCCCCATATTAGATAAAATAATCTTAAAGTGTAAAATCGGCGCAGTGTCCCAGTGATTTTTCTAGCTCCGGGAAGCCTTGCTGATGCAGTAAACTGTTGAGAACCATAATAAGTAGAATTATTTTAGTTTGTTAGTCTCATTTTACCAGCTGTTAGCTTAGCTGAAGCTTAATGTTATGGTTACTTACTTGCTGTTTAATTCACCAGCTTGCATCAGAAAATATGTTTAAGGTGTCCTGATGTACAACTTCAGTGGAAATGTAAGTATTTTCCCTCATATTAACTGGCAGTATAAATTCTATACTTTAAACAGTGATTGTTGCATTGCAGCCAAATGTAGTAGCCCAATAACTTAACAGTAGGAGGGATTGTGTTGGTTTTATTATTTTCTTCAAATGTTTTCCTGGAATAGTTTCTTTTCGAGTCAGCTCTTGTGTTTAATTATCAGCCGTACTTGTTTGCTGAGATAGTTTCTGGGTCACGCCATCTTTCCTACATCACTAAGAAGTGATGAAGGAGAAGATATAATCAATAAATTGAGTCACACTACTTCAGATACTTCAACACATCACGTACACTAATCACAAATCAATGTTCACAGATCATAGTAGTGCAGCACACTTCCTAGATTGGATACATCTGAAACTCCACGGAGGCAGAGGGGAGGGGAGGTGATACAGAAAATGCAAAAAGACTGTAGAAGACGAAACAGTAATGAGAGGGAAAGGAGAAGTCAGAATTCAGAGACTGAGAGCCCGTGTGAGCTCAGTCTGAAAGGAAAAAAACCAGACAGAATAACTGAGGACAGAGGTGACAGCCATCTCATGTCACAGTGTGTAAAAATGAGGGTAGACAACGACTTCTACTGTGACGTGTGATGGAAGATATTATTAAAGGATCTCCTCAACACATGTATAGACTTGTCATGTGTGACCTACACTCAATGTATCATCCACTGGCTCAGTGTTTAAATTCTAGTTCTATTTCACAGTATAGTCTTCATTTACATGTCTACATCTGCAGCTATAAAGGTGGCAATAACCCCCTCATATCCTATGACCTTTAACAGGAGGATCTTCAAAAAACATTAGAGTTCTGCTATGAAATTCCTTTTTTGTTGTTGTACTGAGGTTTTGACAGAAAATGTAGTTATTAGTGCCCTGGAAATGTTTGAATTTTTACGGGATGTAATGAAAATGAATGCGGGTGTTTCTCCCATCTCTTACAGACAAGCATCGTTAGCCAACTCCTGAGGCACGGAGCAAACCCGACTCTGTTGAACTGCAACCAAGATAAGCCCTCAGGTAACACATTTAGGCATTCACACATATATACACACGTGCATGTACACACACACACACGCACAAATATTGCTGCTGGAATGGGCGAACATATTTTAGAGAGCAAGAGGTAATAAAGCAAAGAAGCGAAGCAATGGATTTTGATTTATGCTGCTGAGACTAAACAAACACATTAATAAACACAGTGATCTAAAACAAAGAGATACACACACACACACACACACACACACATGGTGTTCACAGTGAATGAGGCTCCGTCATAATCAGTCTCTGGTGAGCCTATGTGTGCACATCTGAGTGTATCTGCAAGAAAGATCTAATTTATTAGTGAAAGAAAACATTAACACCTTACTCATACACATACTCACTGATAAAATCTGGGTGTTAGTAGTGATTATAAGGAGCTTGTGTGATTAATTTGCTAATGGGCATTAAGTTTCATGATATGCAGGGGTATGTACTGTTTTCTTTTTTTAAAATAATGGAAGCATACAAGATCAACAGAGGAGACAATGTGCACTGTTTCAGTGTGGGGGCAGTTATGTGTATGTAGATATCTGTCAAGATGTTTGTGAATTTTCCCCGATGGGGGATCAATAAAGTCCATCTCAAAGAGGTTCCCGTTTTGACTAGTATTCACCACAGGTCAGGAAAGACCTTTTTGATACCTTTAATAGCTAAAAAATTATGCAAATGTACACACATTCCCACCAGCTGCAGATAGTGGTAATGCAACATGTCCTACATGCAAACCATTATACAGCAAGAGAACGACAAACAGATAAAACAATTAGAATAACTGGAAACATCTCATCAATTTCTAGCCCGGCCTGAATGTCAGACACCACAATGTGATGGTAAACGAAACAAAACAAAGATTGACCAATATCATCGCTATCTTCCATGTTATACGCTTCAAAAGCGTGGTAGTGGGCCAACAAAATGCAGGGAAGAAGAAGACTGGCAGCTGGTGTAAACATAGATGTGAATGCTGCAGATTTGCAAATGTTTTAAGAGTAAATACACATTTAACACATTTGTAGACACAATGCATTGCAAACAGAGTATTTTTTAGGAGAAACAGTGACTGTAAACATAACTGTTTGTATGTATGTACAAGACAACTCTGTAAGTCTTTGACATCTCATGTATGTGTAGCTTTCTAAAAAGAATGTATCCATCCTTAGCTTCTCTGTGAATTGCTCTGTCACTCTGTGGGAGTAAAAGTGGTCATTTGCATATTCATGTTAATTTCAATAATAACGTTAAAGTGAAAGCCTTTATGGGGCGATGAGCTTGATCAATGTTACACATTTCCCTCCCACCCACACACCCACGCACACAGCAGGGGTAGAACTCCCTGAACCTCCCTGCGCAGAATAGTTATAAAACCACCCATTGAACCAGGCTGCTGATGAATTGTAGTGTAGTCGCTCTAAATGTAAGCGTGTCTCTTGTGTGATAGTGATGACATGTGTCATATCTAGAGGGGTTGGGCCCCTAACCTGTTCGTTGTGGGATAGAATATCATGGCTGCCTCAAACCATTTACTCCCATGGCTTCATCACACCTCTGACTGCCTCACTCCGGCCTCAATCAATAGCCCCTTCCAGCATGTAGGCTTAGAAAAGATGTGAGACAAGCCCTCAGAGACTGAGACAATCCCCCTCTTTTTCACTCAGAGCCCCACATAGCCCTTCCCTCAGCAGCCACATGACGAAAGAGAGCCAGAGTAAGAGATGGGAGTGTAGGAGGCTGTCAGTCACACAGAAATGAAAAAAACCAGGATGAAGCCATCCCCCTCCCTGGTGCCCTGTTAGACCTCATTACAGACGGAGGGTCTTAACTCCCCCTTCCTCTTAAGCACAGTTGGATTGATCCACATTGGGGCTCACATTCTGCACCAGCGCAGGCTCATCCACAAGTTGTGAAAGGGGGTCGCCATGGTGTAAGACAAGAGAACAGAGAGTCGTACCTGGCTCTTGTAGAGAGTAGAGTATTATGGTCTTTTCACCAAAGGCACAGAATGGTGAGAAAATACATTTTGGATCTCACGAATTTTGTGTTCTGATTAACCTGTCTTATGTATCATGTCACCAGACATTGCAGTGTCAGAGCCCATTGCTGATATGCTGCTGGATGCAGAGGAGAAGTGGCTGCAGAGACTGACAGACCCCTCCGCTCCTCTACCCTCCACTGACCAACGCTATGACGGCGGTTCACACGACCTCAACACTCCTGTCAAGAACTTGTGGGTTAACAGTTTCATAAGCGCAATTCTTATGATTGCTCCACTGATTATAAATCATGTTTTGTTTTATTTTTCATTTTCCTCTCTTCCTCCTCTGTGTCTTGTCTCTCCATGTCCATTCACCTATCACACAGGAACCCCCTGGGTCTCTCTATCTCTAAGCGGGACAGTCTGCTGGAGAAGTGTGCCATGTTCAGAGAGGCAGGTGGAGCACTGAGCCGACAGCCCTCCCAGGACAATGGCCTAGATGGCCCCTTTAGCTCTGGAGCCAGCAAACTGGAGCAGGTACATTGCTTCTCATTGCTCAACACATTAAGATAGTTTGCACAGGAAAAGATTCCATCTATACACGTTATTGTTTCCCTTGTTTTTATAAATGAAGACAAGGCTTGTCACACAACAAATACGAATGGACAAACCTTAAATTTGACATTTTTAAGTTTTTGTTTATTTCACATCAAATTCTCTCTCTGTAAAAATTATTATACTGATCAGCCCACACTGTGTGTCATGTCACCAGATAGTTACTAAGGCATTTTATGCCAGTAGGAGAGCATCCCATGCTATGTAATTACATTGGAAAGGGTTTCATTAGCCTAAGATGTTTCATACACAACCAACTGTCAGAGAGGCAGGACATCTGACAAAGGGAATCAAAACAAAACAATTACAATTTGGAATCATAAAGTTTTAATTCAGCAGTGATGATTCAGAAGTAATCAAGTATCTATTTGTTAAGCAATATGTGCTGTAAAACACAACAAAAATGTGCTTTTGAGATACAACAGCATTGTAGATTCTCCAGTTCATTTCACAAGATAGTTTCCTTGTCTCAAATGAAAGGTGGACTAATAGGCCTCATTGGGATATAACTGGACACAACTGTTCCTCCACCACTCTCGCTGCTGATCTTATATGCGACATGGTAGTTTTAACTCTGACCATACATTTCCCTCAGGTCAAGCTGATGCCTCCAGCTCCCAATGATGACCTGGCCTCCCTCAGCGAGCTGACCGACAGCAGCCTGTTGTACGAGATGCAGAAGCGCTTTTGCAACGACCAAATCTACGTAAGATACCTATGACGTTGTGCCACTAAAACGGTTTCACTCAACTTTAAACATGCATTAGAACCCAAAACACACTCAGAACACAGAGAAATATAAACACATGTTCTCTCTCGGGCATAAGTGGGCTACTATAGTTGTTTATTTGTAGTGGAGCATTGTGTCGTTTACGGTCTGGGAATCACATCACGTAATTTATACCCATGAGCACTGCAGTGGGCTTCCCTCCAGCATATGCATATATAGTGCACTCTGTTTCTCTAATATGAACATCACACACACTGTACTTTCTCTCCTGAAGACTATTGTGCAGATAATATTTATATTTGTGACCTCTGACATCTAGTTTTATATCCAATGACTTTTGTTGAATAGTTGTTTTTCTGAATGTAGTTAAATCTTTAGTAGTCTCAGTAACCTGTGCACCAGCTTGTGTTTATGAGCTGAAACACTTCCCCTCTCTGTTTTGGCCCACTGATGTGTGAAAAAGTGGTGCCCAATTCTAACACACAGACTCGCGCACACACACACACACACACTCACACTCACAGGAGTGACAATTGCAAAATCAATACCATTTAGATTGATTGGAAAGATAAATCCATAACTATATTCAGGAGTAAAATGCCTTCATCTCCATCAATTGGTCCATTTTATATTCATGTCATTTTTTCCATTCCTTTAAAAGGAGTAGTCTGGCCCATACTTCTCTGTGGGGACTGAGCTCTTGGAAGGCTGGAACCAGATCAATGTGGAGCTGTCCGATGCACTGTCCTCTCTGTGAAGAGGCAGTAATAGCCTGTTATTACGGAAACCCAGATGGGCAACAGACAGTAGGGTTAGTCACGGCAGGGGGCACAGAGAAGGGGATGACAATAAAAGGCAGTAGAGTGGTGGATGAAGAAGACAGAAATTATTAAAATTTAGAATAATGAGGGCTGGATTTGAGGTACTGTCCATTTGGAAGTAGAAGAGGTGAAAAGAATGGGCAGTTATTGGACAAAGAGCAGCAATCATGGTGACACCGAAGCAGACCTGATTGTGTATAACTCCTCTGTCATGCAGGTGCACACGGTGCACTCGTGCATTATGCTCTATTCTTTTTGTAGTAAAAATATTCCTAAATAATGCCAGATAAGCAAATAATGGCTTTGAATATGAAGATACAATTTTCAAGTATCCATCTTTTCTAAAGGCAATTGCCTAAAAAAAAAACGCATACACTTTTCATGCTCCCAAATACATACATCCGCATTTCTGCCCATCTCCTTTTTCAACTTCTTGTCTCTATAATTGAGCCACTTGACCTTACGTATATAATAGAGGGCATTTCAAGAAAGAGGTGAACAAAACAGCGATATGGTGAAGGACAGAAATAGGAGGAGGACAAAGGCAGTGAATGCTCCATATGTTCCCAGCAGGGTGGTCAGAGATGGGGCTTTGATGAGCGGTCTGCTGCCTTCTGCCAGGATAGAAGGACCAGTGTACCGATAAACCCCTGAGGAGAGCAGCAAAGAACTGGGGAAGGGTATGACAGAAGACACTGACGAGGGCTGGATTAGTGACAAGCATGTCATTTAAGATTAAAATTTAAGGCAGGGTCTGTAACATTGGAGAAACCATCAAGAGTAGCCCACCCTCTCCCCACTGCCACCACTGCGGCTCCGCGGCTGGGTCTCTTGTTCGCTCTGTACACAATTTAGCATTTCAATCTGACAAATTAACAACTCTGCCACAATCATATAAACACAAGCATAATGGCCGTCATGAAGGTAAAGACTATGGTCATGCGCAGTGCAGAGTGTGCGCAGGTAGGCAGATACATGGGTAGACAGGCTGGTTGACCATTCAATAATTTCTTACAGGCAGAATCAAAAGATCGTAAGGCCTTATTACAGGCCTGAGACAGCCACAAACACTGGATTTCTTTTCTTTTTTCATCAAACCATATTATCTGTTGACTGCTGCTATTAGAATTTAAACAAACATGACAAAAATCTCTTACATAAAATAAGTTACATACCCTGTATTTGAATAACAGTTATTGGAGAAGTGGCGAACTGGCAAGCTTTACTAAAAACACAAAACTTGTAGTGTGAATTTTGCTCCATGTCTGCAAGCAGTGGGAATTTGTTCAAGTCATTAACCTTGTGCCAGGGCCTACGGACAGAGCAGCATGTTACAGAATGCTAGCAATGTCTGCACTCTCTCAGTGGACAAAGCGTCAAACAGCCTCCGGGACTCTTTGTGAGAAGTAGAGGGTTAGCAGTTTAGTGAAAAGGGTCAGAAATGGAGAGGTGGTTATTTTTATCTAAATGGCTTCAGGGTTTGTTGTTTTTATTGGAGAAAGGTCATCACTGAGGTTAGCGACAAAGGTCCCTTCCTGATCTTTCTCTTGCATGAAATTACCATATTCTTGTGATATTAGAGATTGTCACCACCATGAATACTGATGTTAAGGAAAGCGTGGCAGTAACTGTAACCCAGCTTCAGCCTACAGCAGAGCTGTGCAAACTTTCATCCAAAAAAATAAACATTTTATGTCTTCACTTCTTGTTCTCAAGCCAAGTTACTGGATAAAAGATGACACAGGTGTGTTTTTTCTTCTCTTTTGCAGACTTATATTGGACACATTCTTCTGCTAGTCAATCCAAACAAAGAGCTGCCAATCTACTCCACTTTGGTAAGCATGCATTTAAATTACCTCTATTTCACATATGCTTTATGATATATGCTGTGCTTAATATTGAATTTGCAGGTCTGTCTACTATGATCCATGCTTAATACATGTGGCTTTACATTTGATAGGCATTTGATCATTTTACATGCAAAATTATACTAAAAAGGAAGCATGCTGTATGATAAGGAGGGCATGAACAGATGAAATGGACCTTGTGGTTGATAAATAATGCAGTCTTCCTGTTAATGATACACAGCACAAGGCTGACTCTGCATCAGCAAAGGAAGAGAGGGATCCAGTTTAGTGAACACACTAAACACTCACTCTCAGACTCATACAGATATCATTACGCTGCCTCCACTATAATGAATGAATGTTAAAAGCACTATCTCTGCTGGTGAAAGCAGCACATTTAACATGTGCACGAACAGCTAGAGGAGACTGTCAGTGAATGACTGTCGGGTTCTGATTCTTTAAACATTATGGTCATTTGTTTAATGTTGCGATATCACTCACCAACAGTGTGTGTCACCTTATTTGAAATAGCAGATAACTCATTTTCAAATTGCTGAATTAATGCCAGCTTAGTGCTCACCCATGTAGAGCCAGGAGGGGTTTGGATGGAGGAGGAGACATCTTCTCCTGCCATGACAGAATAAAGCCAAGCCCCCTCTGGCTGTCCCATTCCTGCCTGAGTCTGGATTCCCTCCAGGCGCCCATACCCAACAGAGAGAGTGTGTGGAGGAGCAGGGACGAGCCAGTGTGTGGGAGACATATGTCACAACATGTGTGATCTGCTGGCCGTCTGTCACCCCCTCTGGTCCGGCGGTCCACAGCCCATTCCCCGCCTGTTTTCCACAGACAGAAATGCAGCACTGGCACACATCTGCTGGACTGATTACAGATAGCAGTGTTACATTACAGTCATCTTACTCTTCAGTGCGATAGACTGTTGATATTCACTAATGTTTTTTTTTTACAAGCAGATGTATGCAAAACTTAACTGAGAAATAAAAATGCCCAGATAAATTATTATTAAAAATAATGAGTGAACATCTTAATTTTGTCAGAGTAACATTCTCCAAATGCGTCAAAAGCCCCCAAAAAATGTTTTCACACAAACTGAAATCAGGTCCATCACAGTTGATTTTCGGCTCCCTGATAATATTAGTACTTTTTAGGTGTTTTACCTAATCAAAATGGTATTTCATGTGTACGAACTAGACAGCTGATTTAGTTATATCCAATACTTTGGTCCATTTTTAGCTTGTGTGTCAAACTTAGTCACTTTGAATTGCATTGTTAGACTGAGTGGTATGCCACACCTTGTTAGTGAGCAGGACACACACAGGTGAGGAAAGTTAAACCCAGCATGGTTTCACTGTTTTGCTGAAATGTTATCCTCTGTGTTGCTCAGGCGATGTGCGTATCCTTGTTACATAAGATTGTAATCCAATGTCTTGATCTCAGGTGAGTCAGCTCTACCTGAGCTCCACAGGTCGCCTGTGTTCCTCTCTGCCGCCTCACATCTTCTCCTCAGCAGAAAGAGCGTACCACATGATGCTGCAGGAGAGACGCCCGCAGTGCTTCATCTTGAGGTACACTCTCCTCCTTCAACACACAAACGCACACTCTCGCAAAAACACTGAAGTCTGTGTCTTTGGATTATGAGACAAAAACGTTGACAGAGCAAAATAATTGTGTGAATAATAGTTAAGTTCAACTGGCCACCTAGCCTGTCCACACCCCTCTGCCACACACCTGTTAAACTCACCCTGAGAGATTAATAGATCTCAGCCTGAGCCGAGCTGTAGACCTGTTCAGTGTTCACACAGAGATGGATGTTTGCTGGGAGCACTGCGGCGTCTTGCTCTTTGTCCTCGGCGGGACGGAGGCAGCTCCCTGATTGCAATTAAATCCCGTTCCGGCTCTCCAGTGACATTCCTGCTGAGTTGTAACCAATCTGGCAGAGCGTTAATGCTCTCTGGCCACAGGCTATCCATCTCACTCGCACGCACAAACAAACACACATACAAGGACATTGTACCACGCATTCTCACGTAGACACATTCTCTTGCATTACCTCCGTTCTGTCCCTACTGCACTTTATCCTTCCTTTTCTTGTTTCTCTTTTGTTCAGGCTTCTTCTTTCACTCCATATTTCCTCACACGTGCACAAACACACGCACACACACACACACTCACAGACATGTTTACAGGCAATCAGCAACCATGATCCCCAGAGGCCAGTGCCCTGACAAAATGCCCTTGAAATCTAATAACAACTGGTAAATGAAAAGACAGTGGAAAGGCCTTTAGACTTCACACTCAGCAGGGCTGTTGGTAGGAAATATACATACACACACACACACACAGACAAACAGCGCACCACAGCACACTGCGGTCATTAGTAAAGGCTTTTGACCTTCTGCAGCCATCTGCTTGGTGTTACTATGCTGGTCTCAAATCTCTGCATGTCGGTGAGTGTCAGAGCATGTACTGTAGAGGTACCACATGTCGAATTTAATATTCACTCAACGCCAAATTAAAAACAGGCCTCCAGTGCCAGATAAGTTCTGTCGATAACAGCGTGAGCAATGTGGTGGTCAATGGAGCAACATTAGTTGTTTCAGAGTGAAGGAATAGATCGGGAATTTAAGGGGAGGAGGTCCCTTCAGGGGTGATGTCAGGTCACTGGAGACATGTAACTGAGGTGACAGATGTGGGGTAACACCCTGAATGACTAATGCGTAACACCTATTCTTCTGAGACACATCCAGAGAAATGTAACACACAAACACTTGATTTTTGTACTGGTGACTTTGCCTTTTACTCTTGTTGTCTAACTTCCCTTAATAGCAGCCCTTCAGTGGTATCAATTCTGCTTGCCCATTTTTGTCTTGGTTCGCTGTATACTGATTTATTACATGTCTCTAAAAGCAACTTAAAAAGAAATTTTAAATGTTGATGTAGGTTATCAAACCTGAACACATGATTAGGTTAGAAAAAAAACAATTACAGCAGCAGAAATGTATCAAAATTGAAATACATGTTAATATATATTACCAGGGTAATATTAGTATCATCTCCATAATTAGTTATTGTACCCTCTGCCCTTTACTGATATCATATCATTTATAAATTGCATTGCATACATTCTATAATTTTGGAAGATAGTTGCTTGATTTGTCAAACTGTTAAAGACTGCTAATAGCTTCAGATAAACTCCTAAATATATTTTTACACTGGACAGCAAGCAAAACTTGTTTCACTGTTAATTGTTTTAATATAGTAAAATTGTGACATATCATTTAAGATATAGACTTTTAGATGCAATGACAACATGGAAAACAATAACATTACCAAAGGGATGAATGACATAAAATAAACATTTTTCTGTCTCTCTAGTGGTGAAAGTGGTTCTGGGAAAACAGAGGCCTGTAAGCACATAGTGAGACACCTGACAGCCCGCTCCAGCCCCAAAGGCTTTGCGCTGGAGCCCAGAATGAAACAAGTAAGTCTGGACAGACGTCAGGTCGGGTGTCCTGGAGGCCGACATGGCTGAGGATCCTTTGTTGATCGCATGTCTTTGTTTCTTGACTTTGAGCAAAAAAAGATAAAACACTAGAAAAATAATCTCACAGTAGACATCTGTGCTGTTTTTCATTTCACAATCCACACTCTTCACAGTCAGTCCTCACCAAGAAACTTGTGAATATTTGTGTGTTTGTCAAAACAAGGCACTGACTGAATCTTACACCCTGTGCTTATGTCTTACTGCACTTATTGTTCCTTCCTCCATGTCATCTCTGTGATCAAAAATCAGGTAGTACACAGTGTAGTGAGGCCGTTTCTATAGCTCTGTAATATATCCTACTGTTCTTTTGTTGCTGTGGTAGGGGAGAGAATAGATGTATGGATTAGTGCGCCATGGGGCCTTTTACTGTTCATCTTTTCCTCTCTGCTTGATAGCTTTTCGGTTGAGCAGTCAGAACCTGTGTTTGAGTGCATCATCAAAATTTCCATTTAGGCGATTCTATCCATTATGATGCTGTTTCTTCAGCACAGATCCATTTGCAGCAGAAGAAACAGTTTAGGCTTTATTCTTTGGAGCAGTCCATTTTCCCTATACTATACAGTATTGATTTAAAAAAAGCTTCAGTGCAACTGAACAACAAATGCCCATATCCCACCCATAGACTATAGAACATTTTGCGATAAATCAGGAGAGGCTACAGTTATAGTATAGATAATGACCAGAAGTTTTATATAGAACCATACACTGACAAATGTTTACTTAAGAAAGAGCATTTTAACAAGGTCAAGTTTAGAATCCTCCCTTGTACTGTAATGAAAAAGGGAATGAAAGAAAAGAAAAATCTGTCATCTAGGTCAGCACTTGCATTACTGCTTCTTGTTTTATTCTCTGTTGTTCAGATTATGTCATGTTCAGGGAGCTTAAGACATGATTCACCTGCTTTGCACTCAGTCTGTTAGTTGGGTAACAAGGCAGTGTGGAGCCTGGGAGTGTAGTGCTGTCTTCTGATGAAGTCATCGTTATGTAGTCGATAACTGGGTCAACTTGCCCTCTGATCATCCTGGGACACAAAAAATACTGAGTACCCACGTAATGGATGCATATTGACCTCTAGTGGTAGAAAGCGAAATGGTGAGCAGAACTCCTTTTTCAGATGTAGACAACTGTGTAAGAGAGTGTGTTAGTTGATTTTGTTATTTAGAAATGCATATATCACTGGTAACATTTCCTTTGGTTTGATGACATATGCAGGTTAACTGTATACTGGAGGCCTTCGGTCATGCAAAGACCTTGAGGAACAACAACTCAAGCCGCTTCATCAAGCTGTTGACCATCCAATACTGTGAGAAGAGGAGGACACTGCTCAGGGGTAAATCACATGTCTGTTAATGTAGCGCTATGTGAACTGACTTTATGTTAGTAAGCTTTACTTTCATAAGTATTGACTTTGTCCCAAACGAGAAACAGGGGTTGGATGAAGGATTAATTAATTAAAATTATCGTGTTAAAATTGTGTTTTTGTAATGCGCCACATGTTTATATATAGTATATTTATTGCCAAGATAACTGAACAAATGGCAAATAGTAAATGGCAAGTTGATGAGACATTAAACATAAACCATGTAAAATTCACCACATATTGAAGGCATCATTATACTGCTGTATAATGATGTAGGTTTTTCAGGTGCACAGTAGTAAAACACCAGCAGGGGGCAGTAAAAGCCCACAAGTCTCCTGTTTCTATTTGTGCTCCATTTTTACAGCCCTGCTCACCTTAACTTACCCCAGTTAATTTGATCACTGAGCACTGGCCATTGAACAGACTGAATGTTTAGTGCTGCTGTCATCAGCGCTGTTGAACTGCTATTTACACTGTTACTACACTAGTTACTGAGGTATGAAACACATCTTATGTTTAAGCCCGTGTGTACACCCACATGCTGGAGAAGTCTCGTCTGGTCCACCTGCCTCCTCACCAGCACAGCTTCACCATCTTCTATCTGATGGCTGAAGGCTTGTCGCCCGAGGAGAACAGCGCACTTTACCTCAACAATGTCCTGGCTCATAGGTACGTGGCTGTCACCTATATGTAGTGATAATCATAAAATCACCAGTGACAGTAGATTATGGGTTCTGGATGGTGGTCAAGATGAGAGCTGTTCAGTTGAATGAGCCTTGAAGTGTTTCTGAATACATTTTACAGACCTTAACTTGCATGAAGAACATGCCAGTGTCTGTGCGTATATGTATGCACATCCTTGTGTGTGTTGCACATGTCTGAATGTGCACATTTATATAAATTTGTATTTCTTACTTTAATCTGATTTTTATTTGCATATGTGTTGTACATCTCTACTTATTCGTACTTGTAAACTGATGTGCTTGTGAGTTACTCTGTCTGTACTGTTATCCACTGTACACCACCTGAATAGATCTGTTTTGGAGCTTGAGCAGCACACAAGTAGCTCTGGCAAATCACCAACCAATTGAGTCTCTGAGCATCTTTTCTTGGTGTGCGTGATCTAGTTCTTCAGATTTAAAACCCCCTTTGCCTTTCTCCTCTCTCCCAAACACAGCTCTCTCCATAGTCTGACTTGGACTGATTGTAATTCAACACAAAACTAGCTCGTAAATCTTTTGGTTCTATGTCTCTTTCATCCAAAGATATGCACCTAAACTCTTACTCAGCACAAGAATACATGTTTGGAAGCAATGCACCTGTTGTTGTACACCGATCATAGCACTCACCTTGTCCTTTATGTTTATTTTGTTTTTTTTGGGTGGCTCAAACATCGGTTCCCGTTGCCACATCTTTCTGTCCTTATACCAGGTACCTTAGCGGCAGACTTCCAGGGGAGAACCCTCCTGTAGCTACAGCATCTACCCAAAGCAGAGAGCGACTTGCAGCAGTCAAACAAGCCCTGCGAGCCCTGGGCTTCAACAAGCAGGTATTGATTGGTACTGCATACAGCTTCTGTTAAACCTGCTTATTCAAAGGTCGCTGACAGCAGGGATCATACAAGGTATTCATGTGACAGACACAGAAATAACCACTTCTGGGGTCATTGATGAGATTTACACCAGAATTTGTGTCTAAGTGCAGGGGCTCACAAAATGAGTCCTCCAAATGCCTTAAAGCTACAAACTGAACTTGAACCTTTTTCACGCTCTAACCTCACATGAGCAAAACTAATCATTCATTCTATGGATTGTAGGATACAATCCAGAAAATGTATGCATTGTGCACGACACACAATAGTATGTTGTCCCAATTGAGGCACAAGGCGCATTTGAATTGAATAAGGCGTCATCAGTCTGTTGTGACACATTCGACCCTTGAAGTGTGGATATCTTAGGATCCTGAATTGAAACTCATCATGTGTTTCAATTATCTATCTAAAGACCAAATGAAATGTGTGACCAAATGCAGAAGACAGGACTTTGATTTACACACATTGCTTGCATGCATAGTGAGCTACAGTGTGTGGTACAGTCCGTCCTGTGCATCACAAGCCCGTGTGTTTCCAGCCCGTTATCAGGTTCTATTCTTAGATTCCCAGTCAGCATCTGTCAGCAGTGAGTGACCACCATTTCACCTTTTAGTACAGGCAGGCAAGGCCTAAGGGACAGAGGAATAAAGCGATAGTGTTTTTCTCAGAGGGCACTAGTGTTCCCTGGTCAAGACAGAGAGTCCAAGGGACAGAAGAAGGAGTGGGGGAGAAGGAGTGGAAGTGATGGACCACCCATTGGTCTCTGTCTAAGTGTAATCAGGGGATGACTCCCAGTCCAGACCCAAAGGTCAATCGTCATTAACGCTCCCTATCACTCCTTTTCTCTCCCTCGCTCCCTTTCTTCTCCTTCCTAAGTGGGGGGAGTCTGTCTGTGTATAGAGTGTCAGACAGAGACTAATGCTGCTGGTTATCTCCCAGATATCAGCTCCAATATCCTGCCTTGAGAGAATGCATACGCAGACATATTCGCGCACGCACGCACACACAAACACACTGACACGAGCACACACCCTCCAACTCAAACATCCCCCCTCTCAGAGATTCAGCGCAGTGGGTAACGGGGTATTCCATTAAGTGTCCTCTGCTCAAGGGCAGAGAGGAAGGGAGAGTAGGAGGGAGGAAGAGAAGTGTGTGGATGAAGGGAGGAGAGTAAATGCATCATAAAAATGGATATTAGTAAATGATATTAGTGGATTTGTTTTTTGTTACATGTTGTAATACATTGAAGGCTAAAGCTTCTTATTCTTTATTTCTCTTACTGTCGAGAAATGTCATAAGAATTAAAAAACATCAGCCTCTCACTGCTTTCCAGCTTCCCTACATGAACTATTTTTAGCTAGGAATTAATACACATTTGGTGTGTATTTTCAATTTTTTCAATAATGGAGAAATATGGCATAGAGGAATAAGCTTTATCAGGCTTTGGCCACATGGGCAACACTTGATAGTAGGATCATTCAGTTCGTCGGATTGGTTTTTGACCTTTTCATGGGATTTGCTGACATTAAGATAAATATAGAATATTACCAGCCCGGTCACTTAAAAGAGGATAGATTTAGGATCACAAAAATTGCTCTGCATTTCATTAAGTGCAAAATGGTATTAAGCAGTGAAAAAAAAATGGAAATTCATGTTTTTTTATTGCACACTCATATCCAACTGCCAGTAGCTAATTTTTTGTCTCTCTCTCTCTCCTCTCTCTTTCTTTCTCTCTGCTAGGAGGTTGACTCAGTGTTTATGCTGCTATCTGCTGTGCTCCATATTGGGGACCTACGTTTTACTGCACTGACAGATGCCAATACAGCCTTCCCCTCTGACCTGCAGCTGCTGGAAAGAGGTCAGTGTCCCCGTCACATGACCGGGTTCACATTCCCACCTTGTGTTGAGGTGGGACGGGGCAGAGAGGAGGGTTGCATCACACCCAGTCATCTTGTTGACCTCGTCGTAATCGCTCCTCCCTCTCTCACTCCCTTCGAGGTCTGTTTGGCAGCTCGCCAGCACTAGCTAAAGGCCAGACAGACAGTCACCTGTTTGGAAAGCTGGATTTTCTGGCAAAAACGTAACCATGGTTACAAGAGGTCGCTGTAATACACACACTATCCCACTTTTGGGATCTGTGTTTTTCTCTCTTGCTCTGCCTCATTATGCAAGAGCTACATGTGGCCCTGTGACCCCTGACCTCAACGAGAGGGTAAATAAATGACATCAGCGCCTGAGCAGGAAAAGAGCCAGTCGTTGTCAGGGAGATGTGACGTCATGGCTAGTGATGTCAGCCGAGGGATTCTGGGTCGCTGTCACCTGTTTCTACTGCTTGTTTATGGGTTCTGCTCAGAAATCCACTGATGATTAATTGCTGCCAGCTCCACCGATCGATTAAGCAGGGATGAACAGTAGCAGAGCTCAGCTTGTTGTGCTGGCAGCGTGATAACATCGTCAGAGCAGGAAAGAGCAGATTGGGTTCTGGGATGTTATCAGCACTACCTCTCATATCCTGACAGTTAATGTTTAATGCTGCTGTTTTGATGTTTTTCATCCTGTCACCATGTATCTGTCATTTATTCTGCCTGTTTTTTTCTCTCACTCTCTCTGTTTTTCTCTGCACAGTGTCTGGAATGTTGCAGGTGTGCTCCAATGACTTAAGCACTGCCCTCACCTCTGACGTTCAGTACTTCAAAGGTATCCTTATAGCAGAGTGACCACAGTGTTTAGACCATTAGGAATTCTGAATGTGTGAGAAAAATAGGGGGAAAATCACACTGGAAAAAAAATCTTTTTTGTGAGTTCAAATAGCTCCAGATGGTCAACAGAAATAATTTATGAGCCCGATACAGGTACCGATATTACATGCAAATTTAAGATGATAATTTCAAATCTTAAATTCTAACTTCATTAATTATATAAAAAATGCTGAAAGGGGGAATAAATGAAACGAATATATCACTAGTACCGCTACTACTACTACATTACTGGTGTGCTGTGACATAACTACCCCACCCCTGCTGCCCCCTGGCAGTCGGATCACGTATCAACAATCTCTGGATGTTCCGAAATATAAAAATGAAAATAGAAACGATTTCCCAACTTTATTGTCAGGCTATGTACTATATGCAGGTACCAAGCTATTTGTGACGAGCTAAAACCAGCCAGTTATTGCCCATGCAAATTCATCTAGCTTGTTTTAGCATGAGTCAGTCTTATACACAGCAGGACTTTGAATCGATTAAATCTTAAAAAGAAAATGAGACATTAGCATGCAAATACTGTACGATCGCTTTGCTCAAGTGTGTGGCCATGTCTCTTTTGTGTCAGGTGATGTGATCTCTCGGCGCCACACAGTGGAGATGTCAGAACAGTACAGAGACCAGCTTGCGAAGTCCATCTATGGACGCCTCTTCAGCTATCTGGTCAACTGTTGTAACGAGTACCTACAGGGACAGGACGACAGCATTGGGTATAGCTGTGCATGCGTGCTTTTGTGTCTGTTTATGCATTGGTGTCTATGGGTTTTCATACAGTGTAAACCACCAGAGAAAATTCTTTGGCTGTTGATAACTGTTATCACAAACACCACCAATGAAGTATATCTGTCATCGCACAAGAGCAGTCACTCGTTCAGGGCCTCTGGAGTGACAACACTGATATTGTATCATGACACATAGTGTAGAGTGGAGGTTTGTAATAGTTTACATTGCATGACAGGCGTGAATAGGTATGTACACTGAAATGGAAAATAGTGGGGTAGAGATAAGGGTACACCCAAGGTTTATGTGAAGGTCTTGAACACAAAAACTTAAATACACACACACACACACTCTCCTAGGTGGAGGCCATGGGTTTCTGTTGGGTGTTGTTGATGTTGTTGAAGTCTTGTTACACTCACACCCACACTAACCTGGGCTCAATCTTCTGGAATGTGTTTGTGCTTTGCCTTGTGTACACACCAAACATTCAGTCCAGTCCATGCTATTCATGACACACCCTGTCAAAAGTTTTATTGCGCGCACACACTCACCCTCCCACACACACACACACACACACACACACACACACACACACACACACACACACACACACACACAAACAAACAAACAAACATGATAATTCCTGTCAGAGTTACGCAAGCAAGCAAACTCTCACTGATCAGTAAAAGTGGTGTAATAATGTAATAAATATGCTCTTCCTCTTTATCTGTCTATTCTTCTAGTGATCCTGCCTTGGAAATTGGGATCTTGGATATCTTTGGGTTTGAAGAATTTCAGAGAAATGGATTTGAACAGGTGGGACCCTTGCCCCTGAAAAAATGCACATGAATGTTGTTTTCCTCTCTGCTTCAAACTGACACATCGTTTCTCCTAATCAAGAGAAATGCATTTATGGCAATCCCTGGTTAATGTCACTGCTTAAGGAGGTCATCTTGAGTTGCAGACATTCCTCAGAATAGTATGTGGTACTGTATTGTAGTTTCAAATAGATCGTAATCAAATTGGTAAAATATTTGGGACTGGTATCTATTTTAGTCCAGACATTTCAGTCTGTAATTGTAATGAATGAGGTTAGGTCTGTGGCTGAATGTAGCGTGATTTTTAGCTGTCCTCAAATGAACTGACGGCTAACACCATGACTGCAGCACTTAAAGTCCTCCGGCACCACGCCTGATTTCAGGCGTAGAGCAGTGTTACATTCATATAATATGTAATTCAAAACATTGTACACATTTCTTCCTCGACACAACTTTTCAGGCTCCCAAATATTTCTCACTTTATTCCCTGTGTGTGAGATGTCAGAGTAATTAGCAGCTTCACACCATGTGTGCTTGAATGTTATTTGCACAGTGTGATTCAGTTTATATGGATGGGTCACAACACAAATCACTGATTCATTATTCAAAATCTAATCTTGACCCCAACTGTTTTTGTGTGAAGAAATGTTGCATTTTTCTCAAATTGTTGACATTATTGAATAAAACTGCCAGCACCAATGGCATTTACCTAACTAAATTAAAGACAAAAATTCACAAAATTCTTTCTCGGTATTGTGGTCATACTGTAAACTCCACTGCCAGTCATGTTTTATATTCAGCAGTCTGGCTAAAAACATGAGTAAATGCATTCTTTATTAAAACCGCTACATATGACTGCATGGTGCAATAAAGTTGTGTATTCAGCGAGGAGAAGCAGTGCTCCAGCTTTCTCTCTGCTCCGCTCTCTCTTGACCTGCAGTTATGCTTTGCCTGTTTGCTTCACCCCTGTTAAATGTCTCTGCCTAGGTGTGTCTCATTTCACAGGTGTGCCTCATCTTGCTCACGGCTGTGGCCAACGCAAAGTGAAACAGAAACTACACAACACAAGAAAACATGCTAGAACTCATTTCATGCAAGAGCTAAAAACCATGCTTAACTATAACTAATCTTAAGCATAGAAAAACATAGATATGGCGCATGCAACCCAGTATATATCTAGAATGAAAACAAAGCACTAACAGACCAAAACCTCACAGTTGTTTTCATTATGTCAGTGTGTGTGATTGCATTGCAGAGTGTACATAGTACAACATGTGCAGTCACCACTCACCTGTTATGGGCTGTAAATCTGCCATGTGCTCATCAAGCATGCACTGTTAATAGACTAACCCATTGTAAGACCAGCAGGAACCAGGCAGACAAGTCTGTATATCACTTTGTGTGTGCGTGTGTGTGTATGTGCCTTAGGGTGTAATTCATAGTGCTCAAGAGGCTAAGTACTTATTCCTGCTACTCAGAGCTTATGTTCTCTCCCTGTGGAACTCACAATCCTCCCAGCTTTGATTAAGGCCAGTGTGTGTTTGTCTTTGCTTTCATGCATATGTGTGACTTAAGTTTTTGTGTGTGTGTGTGTGTGTGTGTGTGTGGGTGGCACTAAGATGTCAGAGGCCTTACGCTTCCCCTGGATGTTCTCTAATCCAAGTGGAAGCGAGGGATTGCATGACCTCTGCTCTTCAGGTCACTGAGAGAGCAAGAGCAAGTAAAGCAGAGAAGAGAGGAGGAGACTAACAAACCGAGAAAAGAAGAGACACTATCTTCTGGCACGCAGTGGAACTGCCCACCTGTTTCCCTCAGACATCTTCTCCATTGTTGTCGCTTAGCTGCCTTAATTAATATCAGCCTGATCAAATCACAGACATTACCCACCAACCACAGAAGAGAGAGGAGGAGGAGCAAGGTCTGGTTTAGCCCTTACAGTACATGTGGCACATCAGTGACAAAGCCCTCACTCTGACATGTTTGTATACACACACATGCAGACATGTACACAAGCACTCTCCACATGCACAGCATGATCAGGCTCATTAGGGCTCGTTAATTGGAGCTGTGTTTGTCAGGAGTGTGTTGTACCTGCTCAGCACTTTGCTAATGAGCTAACTCAATCAACCACCTGCTGGGACTAAGCCCTTAATATACTAGACTAGCTTGAAGACAAAGCACAGACAAACACTGATGAAAGGAAAACAGGGCCACAACCACCTACGCCACATAATAACAGTCCTCTAGATCAGCACTTCTCAATTAGTGGGCTGTGAGACAAAATGTGGATCGTGGAACTGTTCTTATATATTCACATAACAGCATCCAAATAGACAAACTCAGCTCTGTTCATATATTATTGATGATTTACTTTATTTTTTGTTGGCCTTATCAGCTAACCTCTAAGATGTATGTATGTATGCTTTGCTTGGTCTGGCATCTATTTTCATGTTAGGTGCAAAATATGACAGAGAACAAGGGATTGATGCAACACATCCTGGGTTGAAAAGAGGGACGCTTCATTAAAGTGCAAGTGTGACAAGTTCATTCCTAGACTACAACACTGAGAGACTTTTTTTTTTGTGTCAGCTTTGTGACACATTTGGGTTCAGGAGAAGTTTAAACAGGCCTGCTGCTGCAGTCTGCCATGCTGTGTTGTTCCACCTCATATTCTATGTTCCTTCTCATAACATCAATAACATCACTTTAGTTTTCCCTCTACACACACCGGGGCTGCGTTCCAGTAGTAGTTCCACTTCCCCTCATTCACTTACCCTCACCCTCAGTGTGGACGGAAAGTGGGCTGGCCCAAGAGTGGGGGGGTATTTAAATGGTACACATCTGCCTTCGTACACTTTCAGCCCAAATTATTCAATAAGGATGCAGCAAATGCTTAAGGGCAATGCATAGTGAGTGATATGCACGTCCAAAGTGACCGCCGTTGTTCACTCAGCCCCCACCAAGTTCACTTCAGTGTTTCAGACAAATGGAGTGACACTTACGATGGCGGCCTGGAGTCCCCGGAGGGGAAATCACCGAGAGCATGTCGAACGACTTATGAAACTCAGCCCAGACAAAACCATTTGATTAACTCCTCCCTGTGCTGTGACTGGTTGACTCCTGGCTTAGGATGTCTCAGCAGTACCACTTTGTCCACATTATAGTGGGATACAAAAAAAGGCCCCTCACAGGGACATTCATTACTGTCTATACAATACATGAGGTGTCCTTGTAAACAGTTGTCCGTGATTTTTGCCTGGTGTGTTATACAATTAGTCAGTTCTTTTATGCCCCATTGACTTTCCTGCTGGTGCCACCACAGATACTGTTTGAGATTGTATTTGGGCATTTCTTTGCTCTAAAGTGAAACCGTGTCTGTAAGGCGGAACTTCTTGCCATGTGCACTAGAGTGGCTGTTTACAGGCTGATGCGTGTGTTGTGTGCCTTCCAGCTGTGCGTGAACATGACCAACGAGCGGCTGAGGCAGTACGTCTCCGAGGTCCTATTCCAGCAGGAGCAGGCTGAATGTCTGCAGGAGGGCATCGCCATGGAGACCCCTCGCTCCCCTGGCAACCAGCCAGCCGTTCTAGACTTCTTTCTTCAGGTAACGTACGTTTCTGGTTAAGACCAGCCCAGTCCAGTTTGGTGTCTTATGATATACATACTATGTAATTGCGGAATGTCCTCGACTCTGTAGTCAGGAACCTTTGTTGTGTGTTTACCTGTCAACCCATGTATTTTGTCAGTCTCTACTATCCCCGTCAATAATGGCCAAAATGTCCAAGAGGTCTAAAACAAATGAAAATAACGTTATTTGATAGCAGAGAGGCAGCTCTACCCTATGGGGATCAATAAATGTGCCTTAATGAAAAAGAATTATTACTATTATTATCAAGGGCGCATTGTAAACATGACTGGCACAAATTACATGTGAGCATCTGTTGGTTCCTCCTCCAGAGGCCTCAGGGACTGCTGTGCGTATTAGATGAGGAGAGCCAGAGCCTGAGGCCAGCAGAGCAGACCCTGTACAAGAGGCTGTCAACCCAGCTGGAATCCAATCCGACTCACGGCCTCTCTCTCACAACCAAGGATGGCAACGGAAACCCCCCACCCAAAGACCAGGGCCCAGCCTTCATTGTCTGCCACTATGCTGGACAGGTGTGTTTGTATTACAGGGGTGGTAGGCCTGCATAGTATATCATAAAATCTGCGTGGCTTTAGCAAACACTTGTTTAATAGACTGTTGCACCTGAAACTTGCCCTTGTCAAGTGTTTGATTTTCTGTTTCTACTTTTTTTCTTGGCCATGCACTTATACTTATTGGCCACACACTATGTGCATGTATCTTAGTTTCCCTCTTTGTGTTTACTGGAGCTAAAGTGTGCCCACATGATTCACAAAGCATGTTGTTTTTCTGTACCAGCTCTTTGGCATTCATGCCACCAAATGCATTTTCTCCAACACTTGACTAATTTATCCAACTGGGCATCGGTTATTAACATTGGCTAAAACTGCCAGGTGGAACCAAGCCCTCTTACCTTTTTCTGTCTGGAGGGCTCCTAACCAAATGTAAGAACTCAAGAAGTGCCAGTGATTGGTGGAAGGCCATAAATAACAGCCTCCCTGAGGGAGTCAATTCATCAAGCTTACCAACATTGCACAAATTATGTAGTGTATTTAGTTTGCAGAAATCTTGGTTCAATGTACACCTCAGTTGTGATACACATAAATAATTTATAACTGAGGGAAAATTGAGAAGTGTTCCAACTTTTTTTCATTCACTTTAAAATATGTTAGCACTCATGATACAAAATTGTTGCTGTGGTGTGGTCAAACATTTCTAAAAGGTTAATAAGGAATATAAAGAAAACAAAGAAGTGTACGTCAGTAGCCTGCCTCTTCAGTGAAGGACGTGCTTCAGGCTTTATGATCTCCTGGGGAAGAAGGAGACTCATACAATACTCCTTCAGGCTTTTAATGTGTTCAGAAACATTAATTCAACTCAAAAAGTCAACAATTCAAGTCATGATCTGTCACTGGTAGCATATTTGCAGTTTAATAGCCATGTTTGGCCTGCTATATATCTGCAGTGGTAACTCAAACATTTGTGATGCGTACAGGTTGACTCTCTATATTTTCAAATTGGCGGCAATAGAGGAGCTGACATGACCCCAACACACCAACTTATAATATGGAATAATGGACATTTTTTACACCTGTTTATTGTGTGAAAACATATTAAGATACCTACTGGCCCATGGGCAACTCACCAAACTGTTTGAATCTAAAGTATCAGCACAAACATTAATTTCAAACTCATCCACTGAATTTTGTCTCTAAACTTTTTGTTTAACGAATGTAATTTCCTTACAGATGAGGAAAGACTTAAATCTGAATTGTATTGTATTGTGCAAAGGTGGCACAAGGTCCATGTCATGTGATTGTTGACTTGTCTAATCAATACATACATCTTCTCTCTGAATTGGAAACCTTTTCGAAGCCAATTCTGTTAGTTGACACAAACTGCCCAGTGACAAAAATAATTCTTTGTTCAGATGGAATAAATAGGCTGTACTTGATAAGAAACTAATAATAATAAAAATAAATAATAATAATTCTGTTTATCTTTTCAGTGCAAGGATTATGCAAGTTTAACAACATTATTGTTGTATTTCAATAACAATGATTCAACAGTGTTTTTCTTTTGGTGACCAGTTGGTGATTGTTCACATCAACATTTTGTGATGTGTGACACTGCTGTGTCAGGTCAGCACCCTGATACTGGACAATGTTGTATAGGCACATAAGTACATTTTCATGCTGCCACATCTTATAACCTAAGGAGCTCCAATTGGTGCTTTTACAAAGATATAGCTTGATTTAAAAACTATTTATGTAGCATTAAAAAAATCCCATGTACGGCATAAATGAATGTATAATTTGTTTTTCCACCAGATTTCATATGACCTCACGGGATCACTCACAAGAAACAAGGACTCCCTTCCACAGAATCTCTTGTTTACGATGAAGTGTAAGTACCCAATAACACGCATATGAGCACATTGTGGCGTCAGGGCACACTTGATCACAAAGGTGCACTCTTGTCTGAACTACCAGCACACAAAACCGCTCTATGTGTGGTGGTGTTTGTATGTGTGTGCTTCATCACATATGCAGCAGACAGCAACGTCTGTGTGTATATTGTCTATAGAAGGTGCCAGATGTGGGTTGTTGTGGTTGGCAGGACACAGGCAGCCGTTGTGTGCCTGCCAGGCTAGCCTTACGTCCAGCAGCCTAATTGCTATAATTCCTATGATGAGGCTAATCTTCTAAAGGCTGGCCCTTCACTCACACTTGGCTGTTGTCCCTTCGTCGATGTGTCGGTGCCGTTCAATCGCACTCACTGACACACATAGTATGTGGCTGCTTCTTATGGATGTCATCCCCTCCCCACTTTAGCTGTAAGTCTTAAAGCTAATCTGGGTGTCGGAGGGATCTATGTAAGTCTATATTCAGGTGATGGTAATGATTGCTTTTAAAAAAGACAATTACCCTTGGAGCTGTATGTAATTAAGTCCTTAAATTAGTCCTTGACTTACGCTTGTTTATCTTTGCTTGGTACGCCTACCTACCATCATCCTGTCCTCTCTCGCTCGCTCACTCGCTCTCTCTCTCTCACTCAGCCTTTTAGATGAGAGCCACACGCCCACATTCACACACATGTTGTTTGGCTTTCTGAATGAGCTCATTGTTGTTGTGGACCGCTCCACGTGTTGTCAAGTGGCATGGTCCACCCCCTCTTGTTGCCTGACTGATTGTTTACATGGGTCCTAACTTTATGCCTCCTCCCCACCCTCACTCCACCTCTGATGCTTCTCTCCCTCCTTGTTTACATCTTCGCTGTTCTTCCCTTCTTTCTTTCTTCCATTCTGTCTTTCTGTTCATTCTCCTCCACCCCCTTATTTCCACCAATGCTGTTGCTTCTTTTCACCCTTCTTTTCCTCCCTCTCTCTGTGTATGTGTGCTTTGTGCCCGGCAGCCAGTGAGAGTGTGTTACTGCAACAGCTCTTCCAGTCCAAGCTGACTCAGACTGGTTCTCTGGTGCCAGCGGCCCAGGGCCGTGCTGGGTTGAGGGGGCCTAAAGCTGCCCTGCTGCTCCACAGGATGCCATCAGCCTCCCTTATCACTGCCAACACAGTCTCCCAACAGCCCCGGAGGTACCATGACCTTACCAAGGTACAGTACACTGCTCACAGAGTGGTGAGTGCAGGGCTTCACGTGAACCACACGTGCAGCAAGTCTCTATTGTTGCACTGTAGCTCTGAAATATACTTGAGCATCAAAGGATGTGGAGAATATTATTGATTTCTTTGCCATTAATTTTTTTTATCATTGTATCATTTATCAGGTGTACTGCTTCTACTCGCTTTTGAGAGTAGATAATGAAATATTTAAAATTGATTGACTTAAAGGAACACAGTCTGTCAGAAAATGACAACATCAGTCAGAAGCTCTTTTTCCAACAGGGCAACTGACTGCTGTGCCAATCAATGGAAAAAACGGGGACAGTATTTCTGGAAAAAACAACAGTCTAATTTAAGATACTACCCACCACAGTGCTATATATAAAGCTCTGGGAATTGGCTTTGTTTGAGGTTAAAACTCCATAAGCATGCACACGCGTAACATGACAGTGATATGACAGTACACTTAGTGACACACCATCATGAAAACACAAATCGCACACCTGATAAAGATATTCTCGGCATACCAAGTCTCCTTTTCCACTCCCTCCTCCCCCTCTCTGTGTCTCTGCCTCATTTTTTATCTTTTTTAATGTTTTGGAAAGCATATTGCACTGGTTCACATGTGTGACTGAAAAAGCTTGCTGGTTGTGTAACCTCCAAGGGGTCCTGCCTGCTGTCTCTGTGGCTCATTAGCCATCTAGAGAACGGGCTTACATAAGACCCCTTTCACCTCCCTGATCTGTCCCAGCAGCCTTATACGGTAACATTAGGTAATATTGAAGTGCTACACTGGGTGTAAGACAATAAATAAGACAATATAAGTGAATAGATGCCATGAGCTGAGTTGGGCTGTAAAGTATACGACAGGGACACCGGGGACTGACAGAAATGGTCTAAAGGGACAGTTTAGTGCACGTTAAAAAATACTATACAGCATCAGAGACAAAGAAAGTGTCATGATTTTATCAAAGCCACACAAAGCCTAATTTGATGTTAATATGTGTTAATTATGTTCTAAAGATTCCATCTTCCTCAGTTGCCCCTTGAAGTACGAGTGAGCTAATATTTTTTTTTCTTAATCATCTCTTTATATTTGCAGATCTTGAAGAAGAAAGGCTCGAGCTCCTTCCTTCAACGGCTAGAGCGTTGTGGGCCAATCACAGTGGCTGTCCAGCTAAGGGTAAGAACTATGCCCCACCATTCCACATTGCACTGAATTAAGTTTGCTAAATGCATTTTGGAGTTTAGTGAAGACTCTCAGTTCTTCTGCAAAACTGTAAAAAATTAAACTACAGCTTGACAAACATAACACTGAGGCAGTGTTTGTCACTGTTATATCAAGTATCTCCTGCAGCACATATACAACCTCAAAAGTCCATAAGTTCGATTTGCTGGTTTGGTGCCAATCAGACAAACCAGTATTTTCATTTTACCTTCATCTTTATTTTACTTATTTTACTTACACAGAGTACTTGCAAGCACCTTGATCATATCTCAAATAAATACCAGGATTTGCTTATTAATCTTGAGATTTTGTGTGAATTTAGTCCCCATCTCAAGAAATCACTGTAGTTCATCCATCCTCGTCCCTGCACACCCGCTTCGCCACTGTAATCCTCAAAACATTGAACATTTTTCTCGCTTATACACACAACACATCCTTTGCAGCCCTAAGACGTATTCAGAGTAGCGTACTGTGACTTCATAAATATGTAAAACAACAACATGCAATCAGAAGAAAGCAGTTCAGCGTCTGTTGATGACGCAAAGAAGCTGAAATGTGGCTCAGAGAAGCAGTACCTTGGGTTTGAATGAAGCCAGTGTGTTGCACAATCAGAGTTGTGGGCTTGTGGTCTACGAGTCCCTCAGGGAATGGCAGGGAAGGAGAGAGGGGGCTGAAGAATGATGCTGTACCAAGCCAAGCATGAAGCCCTCCACATGAATGAATGAACAATGAACAACAGCCACTGTGTGCCGTGCGCATGCATTTGTGTGTGTGTGCATGCGCACGTTTTGGAGGGAGGATAGTTATGTGAATGCTGCTAGTGACGTTCAGAGATGAGGGGTGAGGTTTTGGTCATTGTACCTAAAGGTATGCATAGCATAGACTGACGTCAGTTTGAGGAGTGGTAAAAACACAGATGTAAATGTTTATGTGCGTGTTGATGTGTGGCTGTGTGTGTATGTGTGTGTGTGTGTGTGTGTGTGTGTGTGCAATCTTGGATGCAGCATCTGTGAATTCAGGGCTTAAAGAACAGCTCTCTCACACTCACTCGCTCACCCTTAGAAAGAGCTCTTTGTGTTTTTGCTTCCTCCAGAGGCAAAACACACCCCCAAAAATCAGACCACTTTGTCTCAAACACAACGTGATCTCATTCCAGTCACTGTGGCTCGCAAATCAAGTTACAACATCAAAAGGAAGAACCAGAGAGCCCTTCCTTCCCTTCTATTACTGTACAAGAAACAGCCACAGGGCCCTTCCAACCTAAACACTAATGAGTGTTGTTAATTAGAACACAACAGTTTGTTCATTCTGTTATGACTGGTGACTGTATCTCCTCTCTTTTTCCCTCTTACAGAACTCACTGTCAGAGGTGATCAGTAAGCTGCAGGCCTGCACTCCACATTTTGTGGAGTGTGTGCGGCCCAACGCCAGTGGTCAGCCGGACAGTTTTGACAGCTTCCATGTGTCTACCCAGCTGCAGTACATTGGGGTGCTTGAGATGGTGCGCATGATCCGTTATGGATACCCTGTCCGTCTGTCTTTCCCAGGCTTCCTCAGCAGGTCAGTGCCAGAGCATGCTGCATAATTAAGAACGATGCAACTGTCACAACTCGCCATCTGAAGTTATTGTTTTATCTCTGTATGCTGATGCGTTCACTTCACAGCCTCCTCTTGTCTTCCAGTTTCTTCCTTAAAGGAAAGGCCTTAAGGTTGATGGATTACTTTGCTTCTTCTCTTTGTGTCTCTCACTGATCTCAGTTGGTCAGATACATTACACTCCCAGCAGGTCACTGTGATCTCTGTCAATTTATATATGACAGGGCGAGCAGGTCGAAGTAAGCTGAAAGCCTGGCAGCATATGCCTTCTCCACATCTGCAAATGAATGCAAGGGCATATACTGTACAGGATCACACGCTCCCAATCAGACTGTCACATTAGAGTTAACAAGTCACAGCAACCCTCACTGTTAGAAGCACAAAATGACCTTGAATGGCTTTTTTAAAGTATGATGGGGGCTGATGAATGCCACTATCACATTTCCCATGTCAGCCTGACACACACACATTAACCAGTCAGTTGTGTGTAAGGTCTCCGTGTCCCACACTTGAATGTTCGTCATGTTTTCACTGTGTCACTTGTTTTTCCCCCTGTTTTGTTGAGAAGCACAGAGAATGATTCTGTCACACCACCTCTCCTCTATTCTTTTATCTCACTCCCTATCCCTCACAGTTTGGCTGTTTGTCTCAACCTTTCTCTTCCTGTTCCTCTGATTCTGAGAACCAGTGAAATACTGAGAGGATTTAGCTCTAAGTCTGTCCACCCTCTCTTTCTCTCTCTCTCTCTCTCTCTCTCTCTCTCTCTCTCTCCTATCCTCAGTCTGTCTCCCGGCCTCTCTCTCTTTTTGAGGATAAAGGGATTAACATGAACATTCCTGCCAGATAATAAGAGAGGACAAAGCTGGTCACATGACCCCCCAAAAGTTTCCACTACCCTGCTGTAAACATCATCACATCACCACACACACAATGAATCAAGTCTAGTATAATCACTAATACTGAATCAGTACAATGAAATATTTTGATGCTAAAGAAATCTACAGCTCACAGTCAGGGTTTCATTTTTTAGAGGACTGGAAAGAAACACTTAACTCATAAAAGGATGCAAAATAAAGAAAACGGAAAGCAGCTACCCAAGCTATGTAGTGTATGGTGCAAATGGTTGAAGTGCGTTATTATGTGCATTTATTGTAGGTACAGTCAGACAGACAATATTTTCTGGTCAAACATACAGTGAAACAGATAAATGAAACTCAATAATATGTTTTCATGGGGGAAAACCTGAACGTGAAATTGTCAAATGATGAAGTGAATCCAATATAGATTGTAGTGTTGTCTGTCCATAAGCTGCTGCCAGCTCCTTTGTGTTTTTGATGGATATACCTTGTTGAGCCAACTCTCTTATTGTTCAAGCTTGTAATTGAAAGATACCTGGTGAGGGTTTTGTGAAAGCTGTTTGCTAAGCCATATGTGTGTGTGAGCATGTGAGTGTCCCACAGTTTTAGTCAGCTGTGTGTCCTATGATAATCTCTGCGTTAGCAGTGGGTGCGACCAGCTGATAACTGAGCATCCCAAGGGCCAGCTGGTCGCCAGAAAGGGGAAACGTAACCGTTCTATGGCAGGGTGTAAACCAAAGTGTGCTCGGGCAATAGTGTGTATGTTCCCAGTGAATTGGTCACATATTTGGTTCTAATATCATTCTCAAGCTGCCTGTCTAAGATTGCAGGATGGTTTCCAGGACTTGCTGCACATCAAAATAGTAAAGGCGAAGTTGTTTGTTTGCATCATGCATGAATAGAGCTTATTGTCAGTGGAAGAGCAGAAAGAAAGACATTTCCACTTTGAGGAGAAATGGTTTATAAGGTACAGATGCGTTGAAATCCAAACAATAGTGTATCACCCTTGTGTTGCTTTTCAAAGCTGCTTTTCACCGGAAGCAGAAGCGTGAATTGGAAGTCACATTTATCAGGCTCAGGAAACATATTATTTTTCAGCACATGACAGACATGCTCGTCAAATTTTTTTCAAAGTCAGTTCTTTTTCCTCTTTGTTGGACAGGACAGTATATGGCATGCAACAAAAGGACCTGACTGCAATGTTTGCACTGTAAATGCTCCATTAACAACAAAGATAAAACATTTTGTGCAGAACATCATTCACTAAGGCTTAAAACGCTGCTAGAGTATTTGTAAGTCATTAGCATTTGAAGCGACTTCCACTCATCCTCCCAAATGGTAGCAGCCTATACTGGGTAACAGTGATATTATATGGTTGATGGAAACCAGTACATGAGTGGAGAGAACCATCATTTTTATAAATGAAGAAGAAACCTCCTCCAGCTGGTGAAGTGGTTAGATTCATAACCCTTTGATGAGAGCCTTTTCAATGTGCTCCTCCATGGCAGATGACAGTCCCTGGAGTGGAGATGACCCAGAGATGGACAAGCACCAGCGAGGAGATCTATTATCAAAGAGGCAGTGTGATGGTGGGGTGGTTGCTCGCTTTTTGTCGAACACTTCTGCAGATTGTTGCAGTGAATTGTAACAGTAGACAGGTTGACAGGATGTGATTGGGCAACAGTCTCAGCTGAAGACTTTTGGCAGGTTAGTTGACACATAGGTCTCCATTCCTCCAATTTCACTTCTCACCTTCTAGTCAATTTGTGGATCGTGCAGTGCGAGGCACAGTTTCATCAGGATCGAAAGAAACTCAAAATCAACAGAAAGCCATCAAGAGCATGGACAATGCAGTATTCTTGGAGTCAACTGAAAGGAAGTCCCTACATTTCATGTCATGGGAATTTTAATTTAAAAATTTTAATTTAAATTAAATTTAAATTGGTTACCTGCAATTCTGAATCCATGAAATCAAGATATTGATGTATCTGATTTCTTTTGAGACCTTAGTGGATGGCATCTAATAGGATACAAGTGAGGTAAATGAAGGAAACCTGATTTGACTGTTGGGCCTGATGTTGAGCTGAATGCTTGCTGCAGTTAGCTAAAAAGTTAGCAAAGACAGTAAAGATACTATCCCTCGGCGCACTGTATGTGACAGCTGGACCATTCCAATCTCCATAGACTCCTCCACATCCTAGAGATTACTGGTAAAGGAGAGGATGGCTGAGTTTCCAGGGCAGAACAGATATAGATATAGATAAACAAGCACTGGCAAACAAAGATTTGGAACACAGTACACACACTGTAGTGATGTGAACAGATGAAAATAATGACCTTTACAGTCCAACCCACTGGTGCAAATGAGCAAGGATCAGCACTCTGGACAGCGGTTGTGACAGAATGGAGAAAATTCTGTTTTATGTAATATAAGGCCACTATTCATTTTTGTGGCCGTCCCATTTCAACTCTGATGGAGATTTGTGAATGTATCCTAAAAGTATGACGGATAAAGATGAGACTACTTTTGAGTTAATGCAAGACGAGTTCCTTCAAGTTCCTCTGTGAGCTAACATGACCTGGACTCGTCTGTTCACTGAACATACAGAGAGCAGACCGACATCAGCACTCCCATCCACCTACTGGTGGAACAGCAAACAGGCTGAATCCTCAAAACATTGAAGTAACACGATACTACTGGCACTGGAAACTGTAATTTAATTAGATTCAAATTGTAATCCTACTACTCTGAAAAAATGAAATTACTGTTATACTTTACTCAGTAACACATTACTGCTCAGCACAGGTTTGAGTGCATTGTGTCTGAGTATTTTTGTGTTTCGTTTTCATTCAAACTGACCTTTTGAGTTCTGACCTGTGTCCCTGTTTTGCTGTTTATACATTAAGGCTGTGGTCAGTTTAAGAGGCTGCCACTCACAAAGACACCAGTCAGCCCAGCCCAAGTGCCATTCATATCTTTCTCCCTCTTCTCCACTGGTTTCAACACAGACAATGAATGAACACAGCCTTGGCCAAGGAGGGAGCTGCTGCAGAGTGGGGGTGGACTACACTGCTGTCTTCACAGAGCTCTTTCTCACTCAATTTCTCATCCTTCTCTCACATGCTCTCTTCTGAGCCACCATTTTCTTTTGTTCTTTTCTCTTCCAGCCTCTTCTTTCTTCCTCATCCCAACATTTCTATGTTTCTTTCTTCATTTCAGCCTCTTAATCTCAGTTTCTGTCTTTTTATGTGCATACAGACTATCTTAATTTTGTCCTGTTTCTTTTTCCTTTTTATCTTTCCATTTGTCACTCTTTCGAAACAGGCCCTGGCCCTTGACTAATCAAAATGGCAGGTCAATAAATCAGCCATTAATCTTCAGTTTACTATATTCTCGTGAACACAAACACACCAGTGTGTATACACAAACACACACTTGCTCACTGGAACCATGCGGGCCACTTCAATAAGTCGTAGTGGCTGCCTGAAGCAAGTTACATTAGTGTCCTGGTAACCAGAGTGATTTATGAGGAAATCTATTTTACAGTATACTATGTGTTTTGTAGCCAAGTTTATTTTCTGCGTGTGTGAGGTCAAATACTACCACTTGAACCTTGTTTCTGTAAATCCCAGCCGTCCACGGGTGTTGCTTTCCTCAGTTCTTCATTGTTACAAAGCGGATGAGAAGGAGGCATCGGTATTCATAGAGCATGTCACAAATGCTGCTCACAAGCATGTAGGCCATGTTTTCTGTATGACAATCCCAAGTGGGTCCTCATGACCCCCCACTGATGGATAAACACACACATTTGTAAGTTATTAAGATACCTACCTAGAAGAACATCCATCATTCAGACTTACCACTGGGACGAAAGTTCATGGCTTAACAAAGCCAACAGGCTAACTGAAAGTCTGTCTGATAGAGCAGCTTCAGAGAGGAAGTAAGTGGTTTAAATTCCAGCTGCATTACCTTTAGTACCTTTGTGATGCTCAGTAACAGTAGTCACTGATGGCCCTTTGGTCAAACAGAGCACCATTAGCGCCCTGTAGCCATCCATTTAAACTCTTATCAAAGGGGTATTTCACTTCTTTAACTCCACATGAAGCCCCTTGGGTCTTGTAAAAATGGGGACCATCGATGAATTTCATATCCTCATAGGGAAGGTCATGGGTTTACAGAGTTCCTTTGTGTTTTATGGGCCCAGTGGGACAGCATGTGCATGTCTGTAGAACTGGTATTACCATACAGAGAGAGGGTTAGGGAAAGTTCAGACAGACCCAGTTCCTGCAAATCAAACACACACCGCATTCACATGTCCTCACTTACTCGCTATTGACAACACAAGTGGTTTATGCTTCCAGCCATCTGCTTGTTATATTTTCTTCATCTGATGTGTGACATCATCAGCTGGCTCTGCCTTTCTCTGATAACAGAAGAGACATAACACTGACAAAATACACTGACCACCTGATATGACGTTTAGGGGTTTTGTGCTGAATATTCTATTTCATTTAGACAGTCTCATGATTGCTGACTTATCTGTGCATATACAGTAGTTTGTATATATCTAAATTTCAAAACTGAGATGGGGCTGAAAAACAGCTGCACCAGCCATATCAACTAGTGATATCATGAACTTGTACACAGTTTATCGTACAGTAGCTTTATTTGTGAAATATTTACTCACAACTCCGGGACAGAAATATAAGGATAAACTCTCCTGTGTTGTCAACTTAGCATTCGTATCTAAATGTATTTACTGTATTTTACCAGGTACATGTTCTGTTGTGTAAAAAAAAAAAAAAAACTAAATATGAAATTTCATATTGAATATGCCCGTTTCCATATTTCCATAAAATAATTAATACGAACTTCATCATTTTGATTAATAACAAAATTGATCTGAAAACATATTGATTTGGTTCAGTAGGAAAATAGGTTATTGATTGATTAATAGAATTAATAATGGCTGAATTCCACTCAGGGTCTTGGTAGTGTGCACTCTGGCTCACATCTGTGATTTGGTAATAGCAAGTTTAATTTTAATGACGTGTACCTGTAGAGAATGAGGAAGACATCTGTTTTCCAGTTGTCTGCCACAGGTGGTAATGCTCTAGTCAAAGCTGAACAGTGTGGATGGAATATTTATAACACAGAAGGAGAAAACACGCTCATTAGGCCATTTTAACCAAAATGTTCACTTGTCTTTCTTCAGTTATGTTTACACCGTCTACCGAGCCCCCTTTGAGCCCCTTTCCTCCGAGCAGGTTTTTTTTTTTCCAAGTGATGAAATTCAGAATGGACACATGAAAACATCTACAGAATTGAATTCTGTGTCAACATTTCTTTTGCTCACTTTCCCTTTCACCCCCACCATCCCAGGCACAAACAAACCACTGTCTCTATCCTGCTGACCATTCATAGCAACGGTTGCCCAGGGCAACACCAATAGGAACAGATGCTGTTTGGCTGGTCTGCCGTATGACCCCACTGACCTTTGAACCTATTGTGGCTGAATACAGAGGGTGTCACAATATCTCATCTAAATTTTGAATTTGGCACTTTGAGATCTTTTTTCTCTGCAGCTCTGAAGTTTTCTGTTTTCTTTTGTGTGTCTCAGATATAAAGACCTCGTGGTCCCAACTTTGGGAGACAAGAAGAAATTGTCACCAGAGGAAAGATGTCGCTCAGTTCTGCAACAGTCCAAACTTCAGGGATGGCAGGTGTGTGTGTGTGTGTGTGTGTGTGTGTGTGTGTGTGTGTGTGTGTGCGTGCGTGCGTGTGTGTGCGTGCGTGTGTGTCTTGCCTCTTTTTCTTTCTCCATCAATAACAAAAGATTTCCCAAATAATTAAATCCCTGACCCTCTATTCGAAAGATCCCATGGAATCTTTGACAACTCGTTCCAGCTGTCCCACCTAATCATCATTCTCCTCACACACACACACACACACAGCAGCATGGACCCCCTCCGCCCCCCTCTCTGTCCTGTCTGCCAGACTGCTGTTGTGTCTGAGTGTGTGACCCTGCAGGTCACAACAGCTCCTGCCTCACACACGCATGCACACTCCACCACAATGCCTAGCAGACACCTTTTCATACAGCCTTGCTTTTCACACACACACACACATCACTCCTACAAGTAGCATGTGTTGGAATGAATAGTGTCTGTCTGTGGAAGTATGTCGCCCCCACAGTCCTGTGCACCTGGTATTGAGTGACCCCTACTAACCCCCAAAATGCCCCTTAATTCTAGGAAGTGAATGCAGTGTCAACAGGCAAATCCCACACTCCACATCCACCTATTATAATACATCATTGCTACATCAGTGCTCTCCCATCTCTAGCAAGAACTCTTTTCACTAGAAGACAACCTCACTGGGTCTGCTGGCTGCTCCCAGAAGCTGATCATGGTGGTGGTGTAGTGTATAACAATGCTCTGGCATATATGTTTGATCAGATTACTTTTGTCGTTGTGTGTTTAGATGGGCAGCAGTAAAGTGTTTCTGAGATACTGGCAGGCAGACCAGCTCAACGACCGCTGCTACCAGCTTCATAAAAAGATCATCACCTGTCAGAAAGGTAATGAAGTAAATACAAAATAAGAACACAACAACCCATGTTGTTCTTTTATGTTTCGCCTGTCTTTGTTTCACTGACACTTCCGACTTCCCCTCCTCTTCCTCACATGTTTCAGTGGTGCGTGGCTGGCTGGCCAGACAGTGTGTTCATCGCAGGCTGTCACTACAGCAGAAAGAGGAGTGCAGTGTGCAGCGTTTCCTGCAGGGGGCAGAAGACATGGGTCTGCGAACTTACGACCAGTTGGTCATCCAAAATGCATCCGACATCGCACGAGAGAGCGACCGACTGCGCTGCCATGGCAACAGCCTTCTCAACACCCTTGGCAACAGCCCACCACTCGGTGAGAGGCCTGAGCCCGTGGGCAAGGAGGAGGATCAGCCTGTCAGGAGGTAAATTAGCAAACACATTCATAACTCGCACGCCATCATTCAGATCTGCAAGCAAAGACATATGGATGCTTAAGCAGTGTAAATGTGCAGTATAATTTTTTTACCCATGTGTTATTTCAATTTCCAATGTTATTTTGTCCCGCCAAATATTCATTTGATCAAAAAGTTCAAATCGTCTTTGAATGATAGACGATTGCCTCACACCAATGCAGCCAATCAGGACATTTTTCACTAAAAAAGGACTTTTAGTACTCACTGCAGTGTAATTCATAATACGAAATGTGATCTTAGCATACTAAATGATCATATTGTCTAAAATTATTTATCCTCGAAAGTAAACAATCTGCAGTTACTGTTATTCACAGGATTAGTGTGTGTGTGTGTGTGTGTGTGTGTGTTTCTGCATACATGTGCCCATGTCTGCGCGACATGTGCTTTGAGATTAATGATGTCATTGTATCCCTGTACGCTGTAGGCTTTTAATTGTAAGTTTCATGATGGATAGTCAGATAATGAGCTGCATTATCAGATTGTATTAGTATTGTGTTGCACCTATGGAACGCTATCCTTATCTCCACCTCCCCTCCTTCTACTATAACATATCACACCAGTTAGAAGGGGTAAAAAAAATGGTGATAAGAAGCTCTTTGGATGGGATGCTAAATTAACAACCTTCATTTTTGAAAGTTGCTCTCGTAATCTTTGAAAAACGACAGCCTTGTTTATTGTAATACCTAAAATGTGACTCAAGCTCTTCAGCTCTAATGAACCCCTAAATGTGTACATGTCATATAACTATTTCAGTGCCATTTTTTTGGTTGATACACAAAAATGTAAAAAGTCACCACACTGTTTTTAATACTTTATATATTTGCATTATTAATTGTAAAGATTAGGATAAAGCAATGCTTTCTGCAAGATGAAAAGAAACATACATGGGATTTTCTGTCCTCTGAGTGTCCTTGTGCATGTAACATCTGCTGCTGAGACAGGAGCGCAAGGAGGCTGGGAGTAGGTGGGGGGTGTGTGTATACTTATACTAATACACATTTATGCACACATGTACACATTTACCCAAACTCACCTAATTTCTTTGCCTTTCCCCATCACCTACACACATGCTCTGCCACCACCAGCCTGCAATCATGGAGCAGATGGCTCACGCAGATTAGCGAAGGAAATATCAAACTGGATGTTATGAAATTACTGCAAGGAGATTAGATTTAAAGCATAATCTCTTGGGTCTTTATCCTCCGATTGGCCTGCTTAGCTCGTATTTGTGGCATGACAGTTGAAGTAGGCATACATTGAGTTTGAGTATACCGATGATCTAAATTATATCATTAGCTCAATCTGGATCAGAAAATTACTGGATTGGAAGAAGTTGTGCCTGTAGCTAAAGCTGCTGTGCTTCTTTTGTAAAAAAAAGCTTGAATGAAGCACAAGTGATGGTTTTCTTACTTCAATTGAAAATGAATTCTGTTATTCTTCCATTTGTAGGGTTATGGAGAAAAGTGGGAAAGTCTATGAGGGTCCTGTCAACGGGGGCAGTCGTGTTATTCGCCACTTTCGGTCTAGCTCGGTACCCATCCCTCTTGCCATGGAGAACATGGCCCATTCCTCTGCCAGTCCACCCATTAAACCAGCCCTGCAGCAGGTAGCTCATACCAATGAGGACGGGGCAGGCGGGGGAGGTCTCTCTTCTCCTCGGAAGCAACCTCCTCCCAAACCAAAGAGGGACCCCAACACTCGTCTGAGTGCATCATATGAAGCAGTTAGTGCAGGGTTGACGATGGCAGCCAAGGAGAGCCCCACTCCAGAGGGGTATGGTTCGCCAGCTGGAAGCCCTCCTAAATCCCAGCTGTCCCCTACAGACCCTGCAGGTAAATAACCTCTGCTGCTCTTTAGAAGATACAACAGATGGTGGGTTTTTGGGGCCTGAGTGCTGTTACCTAATGCCTTTCTCTATATTTAATTGCTTCTTTTTTCCTCAGCTTTGTCCAAGCCCCGTCCCCACAGCGATGACTACACAACCATGAGGAAAGTGCCACCCCCCAAACCGAAGCGCAGCCCCAACACTAAGCTGACAGGCTCGTATGAGGAGATCAACGCTGTAGCACCTCACATCCACCAGCTGCGCCCTGCTGATGTAAAGCTGGCCTTGCTGTCCCGTGCTGGGGGATTTGGAGGGTTTGGTGGTTTGATGCAGAAAGCAGCTTCTGTGGATGCTCCACAGGGAGTAGGACTGAGCCTGTACCAGGGGCAAGACGAAGAGGACGTGTACATAGAGATGTTGGGCTCACAGCCACGGGCTCGCAGCCTCCAGGAGCCCCCTGATAGCCCAGAGCAGGCTGATTCGGAGGCCGTCTATGAGGAAATGAAATATTTCCCTCCTGAAGATGGCGGAGCTCCTGCAACTGTTGTTACTAAGGCAGCCAAGCTGGAGGCTCTAGGCTTGGGCCTGGTGGGATTAGGGACATCTCCTCCTCTGACCGGGGAAACCAAGCGGATGTCAGCAGGGATGACCGCCGGCATGGACATCACTCACTCACAGAGCACATCCAACAGCGGACCTACCAAAACTCAGCATGGCAAAGATGGCAGCTGTGACATTCCTGCTCCCTTCCCCAACTTGCTGCCCCACCGTCCACCTCTACTGGTGTTTCCCCCCTCTCCCGTCACCTGCTCCCCCGCTTCAGATGAATCCCCCCTCACCCCACTGGAGGTAAAGAAGCTGCCTGTGTTTGAGACAAACCTGAACTATGCTACTGGCCCAGACAGCCCCTTGTCACCACAGTATGCCCGCCAGAGGGCTGATTCCTCCCCTAGTCTCACTGTCCTCATGCCAGAGAAGAAATCCACACCTCCACTCACCCCTCCACCTCCACCTCCTCCCCCCAATGCCCCACCTCCCCCCTACAGACCTCCCTCACACTTCCCCTTCCCACCTGAGGCTAACTTCCTCTCTCTGACGAGAGCAGCATCTGTCACAGGGGGCTCGGACTCCCCCAAAACCTCATCCTCTCAAAGGGCAAGTGGGGAACCACTGGGGAAGCCACCTCCCTACTCCCCAGTGAAGATGTCTCGCCCTGAGCCTCGGCGAGCACACTCATGCTCCTCCTCTCCGCTGCTGTTCAACCCAGCCAATGGCAGACCCCTGACCAGCCCCCTGGATGAGCTCAACACCCTGTTCAGCTCTGGACGCAGCCTGCTGAGGAAATCCACATCTGGCCGCAAGATGAGAGATGGAGGTCTGTCACACACATCTGAAACTCTAGCAGAGAGAAAACCACAGCACACACACAGGTTTCATAAGACAAAATAACCGTTTCTCCTCCCCTCTTTCCTTTTTCCTTGAACCATGTTTTCTGATTTCATTAGTAAGTGATTCATTTGCAGTTAGGATAAGGTTGGTCTGACTAGACAGAACACCCAACAAGTGAACCTGTTGTTGGGCGTGTATATGTGTAGGGGGTGGGGAGTTAACCTTTGCTTTGTTGTAATTTTTCAGACTGTGTTCCCATTCAACCCACTTGAATATATGTGTGTTTATGTGTGTGCACGCTCTTGTGTGTCCCTGATGCGTTCTATCTACTGTGATGAGTTCATGATCAAAGTCTTGGCCTGCTCCATGCCATATGATTTATTGAGTACTGGGTTATTACCTTCTGTACAATAGGGGTTGTGTAAGCCTGTAGGCAGGTAATAACCCCCTGTTTTTGTGAGTGTATGAGGGTTTACACACATGCTCTGTGTTTGAGTGGTGGGGAGGAGAGATGCACCAACACCCAACAGCCTTTCTCATAAATCCCCCTTCTCTTCATTTAGAAACTCCTTACATTGATTCAGGTGTTGGAGCCAGCCACCCTATTTGTCCCACTTCAGGCAGCCCATTTGTTACAGTCTCCAGTGCAGCGCCCTTTGGCTACTGCAGCTGCCTTCTAACATACTACCTAATGAGCTAGCTGCTGTAGCCCAAGTAGCATCACACTACACTGTAAGTGTCGGCTTGTGTTGTAGCTTAGTGCACCACATGCAAAGCACATACAGGCCCTGTGACACTGATGCAAAGGTTGACCTTTGCAAAACGAGGCCAAACATATTTGTCACACATAGTCAATGAAAAGGGCGGGTCCTCAGGTCAGAGGTTTCAAGCCCCCAAAGAGATTACTTCAAGGTTCTTTCATGAAAGTGAATTTCCCGTCTATGCTGCAGCTTGAGACAGCACATGTGAGAGAAGGTACAAACTGTGTTGTCCCGCTGCGTTTTTGTCTGAGTCTCTGTTTTATCCGAGTGTATTAGTTGTGGCTGGGTTAATAATACATTAGCAGTAGAATGATGAGGATGGGTATCAAATATTTAACAGCTCACTCATGTTCTGCTGAAGGCAGTGTGACTGCCCAGCAGCAGTAAAAAGGACATCCTGAACAGTCAGAAGAATTATAAGTGAGAGTATTAGCTGTTGACATCAATAATCTTGCTAGTGGCTCATAATATTGTGGAGTTACGTTGCATACAGTTATGTCATACTCTTATAATTGTTAGAAGTTCAAGGGGCAGGAAGCTGAACTCCTTATAAGAGGCGGTATGAGAGCAAGTGCACAGGCTGACGCATGTGCCTCACGTGATGTCTTGCGCTTGACTCTTTGTCAGCACCTGGACCTGCGTAGGAAAAGCACTGCCGTCATGGAAACATTGTGTGTGACATGGGAACCTGGCACTGGGGTTCACAACCTTGCTGTTATTTTGAGTAGGCAAAGCAAGGCGGCCCGCTTAGATCAGAGCAGAGAGGAATGCCGACGAGCTTAACAGGATGGCCTACTTCCGTTCCCTCACGGCTGTTAAATGACTGACTGTGATACCTGACGCTGTGGGAGTGGCCAGGGGTTACAGTTGCTATCCCAGACATCTCTGTGAAGAGCAGCTGCCTCTGCCTCCTCCTCCTCCTCCCTTTCCTCATCCTCAGGGAATGAGAAAACCACAGGAATGCCAGGGGAAGAGGGCACATGGTCTTGGCAGGCTTCAGGAAATCCCTGTCATAAGACACCTCATGCCTTAACAGCAACATACAAATTTCCCAAAATTGGATAAAAGTCCAATTCCTCATTATAGTCTTCACTACAAATCCAAATACTGACTGTGACTCATCTCCTCACAAGCATCCAACCCTCACATGGACTTTCTCCCTCTACCTGGCCTTTTATCCCTCTCAAACACATACCTACCCCATGGGAACTGTAGTAGACTTTGTTAAGTTTATATTTAGCTATCTTGTGACCATGGGGGGGCCAGGAGGCACGCATTCTCAGTGTGGGATGGCAGCTGACGAATTCCCATTCACACTCCCATACACATATGCATCCACAGTCTTTTACTCATTCAGTGGGTGAGAGCATGTGAGGAGCATGGGCAGAGGCAGGTCATGTGTCACCCTCGTACCAGACAGAGCGGATGTGTTCTTTTTAAAAGGTGACGATAGATGTGCATGGAGGCACGGAATTAAGTGGAGAAAAATGAACACGATGAGCTGAATAAAGAAGTAAAACATCAGCAGAATTTTGCAATATTAAACAAGACACTGCGTGCTTTGATTTGGAGTTGCTGTACCCCACAATTGTGCCTGATTTAATCAAAATATTTACTGTGTATTATGTCTGCTGTTTGTGACACGCACTGACATGCAGTGTCTTTTCCCGCTTATTCCCAGGATTCAATTCTAATATCAATCTGCCAGGGAGGGAAGAATGTGGCTCTGCCCCCACCTCACCGTCTCTGCAGCTTCAGGACAAGAACGCCAACAACCACTCTCCTCACTCCCCTGCCCCCGTAGAGAACGGCAACCAGATCTCCAACGGTAACAGCTCGAGCATTGTACACTTACATTACATTTATATCACATACATTTTTCATCTAGATGGTTCACCACATTATATAAGTGGAGTGATGTTGGGGGGGAAACAGAGGCAAAAACAATTGGTTAATACATTTTTAAAAAATAACATTGCTCACTCAACCTATGGAGTGAAATGTTAAAAAATATTACAAATATAGAATATAAAATCCAAGAACGCACATATGTACAGGTTTAAAGAGAATAGTAAGTCCAGGTTGAATATATATTGAAAGTCTGTACAAAGGTTAAGAATGATGTTGGTGTGTAGCTGTGCATCTATATGAGCAGGGCATAGAACTGAATGACGGGTATCAGGCTACTTATACTTTACCTGAAAGCAGCTAAAAGACCATGTGATTCTAAATATAGAAGAACAGAGGCTAACAAAGAGGCTAACACCACTGACTCAACCTGTGCAGTGAAGAAAGTAATCTGGCAGGCCAGACTAAGCTGTTAACTCTCCTTTTACCTTTTTGCCCATGTCACAACAAAGTAACATAATCACTTAAATTCAGCTTGGAGATGTTTTAAACAAAAGCACTGCACAGGCACGAAGACAAGGAGGAAAGAATGAGAGAAAAATTACATGGAATAATAAAGCGGACCCTACTTTTTCAGCTGCAGCTACAGAGTGATTACAATTTTCCTTAAATGCTCAAGAGAGATTGACAACCACTGAGTCTTTCCTTATTATTTCCCCTTACGCCAGAAAAGGCTTTTTAAATCCTTCTGCCAATTGCTTGACTTTGAAGGGCGAGTTGTCCTTCATTCTTTACCTGCCAGCGTGTGGGAGGACTTCCAGTCACATTTTTATGCTTTGTAATGTGCTTTTGATATTGTGTGCTCAGGGTCGCTGGAGGATGAGAGCCACAGCAAGTCAAACTCCTCCAGCTCAGCCTCTCTGCACAGACACATGGACAGCCATCATACTCAGGTAAACGCACAAAGACAGGAACTTAGAGGCACAAACATACTCACACAGCTGCACACATAGATATATATTATGTGAGTGCAATATTATCACAGTTATCCTCTCAATTGAATGTACAGTTGTATGGTGTACTGGTACTGGTGGCTGTTTACTGGTGGCATCAGGTGCTATTTAGTCCGCAGACCTTCCACTATTTGATCTGTAAGCTTGTTTAAAGCCTGTGACTTGCACGCACATACACCTGCTTACACACATACGCCTACACACTAACACACGCACAGTGACAACACAACTTTATCGGGCCTGTATTTTGTTTTGGGTTTGTTGACATTTTGAGTGGACAGGAAAGTGGCCTCCTTTGAACAACATGTATCACTCATGACACGGGAGCTTTCTCTGAGTCTGTAGACGGGTGTACGGTTACAGGGTTGAATTTGATGTCCTGCTGGCTTGCACACGAGCTCACACACATGCTCGCACGCAGGAACACACGTACACAAACACAAACACACACACACACACACACAAACACAGACACAGGCTAAATTAAATCAATAAAACTCTGATGATCAAGTAGAAGCCATCTAGAGTGAAAGAACCTTTTGAAATGTGAGACACACCACAAACTGATAAACGCATGTATTTTAGAAAGCCTTAATAATTTAAAGATGTAAAGATATAAGGGCTTGATCACACTCACGTAGCTGTTAAGAGGACAGCTGGTCGCACAGTCACCACAGACACAAAGCTCTCATGGCGGTTGTCCTGTGCCGTACCTTCACCTCAGGAAAAATCAGACCCTCAGTAGGATAACAAAGACCAGTTGTGAGGAGACATTAATCTCCATTCAGGACATTCAGGAGTGTCTTCAGCAGTATCTCTCAGGTTTGTGTACGAGTATGAAATTTGATCACAGTATGTTGACGGGCATGTCAAGAACGATCGCAGAGGAAGTTTGACGCGACGGGCCGTCACACATCTAAATTAGCTGCAAATGTGTATCAGTACTTGTAAAACAAAAAGCATGTGAGCAAAACAACTTTAAACTATATTAGAAATGTGGCTGCTAGTTGCGGCTGGAATGCAATGCAGCAGGACTCTCTGAACACACACACACACACACACACACACACACAATTTGTTTGTCTCTGCTTTTACCAAGATCATGTCTACATGCTACTGAACCCACAGACTCTTACAGGAAATTATATTTATTTAAGACATCGGCTATCTTACACAATAACGGATTCTACAGATGCTTCCATTGTAGTCTTTCTTGCACAGTTACCACATTGGTTTCACCTGGAAGTCATTTTATACTGATGTAGGTTACTCTCATTATTCTAAGCAGCCGTTACGAGTCTACACTCGTAAGAAAGTTTTAACCACATGGAAAGTGATTCGGACTCATCACAGACTGCATCAGTCGGTAACTGAGTGCCAGTGTCAGTGGTACATGAAGCACAAGAATGAGCAAAGCACATAGTGTCCCAGTCTCAGAGACGCTAAGGTCACACCACTCATAAGACACCATCACTAAGGATGTGAAGGCACACGGTGTTACCACAAACCTCAGGCTGACTAAATGTTAAGGGTGATCTCACCTTGTGTATCTTTTTGAAGCTTGCCTGCATGTATGGAATTAAATACTAATGTGCCAGCACACCCGGTTTAAGGCTGCTCTCTTAAGCCTTTAAAAAAGTTTGACTGCTGCTAATATAATAGTCTAGTTTTCCAAGGTTTTTCCCAAAATGTGAACTATTTGGCTTTTCTCTTGTACCCAAATGACTCTCTCTCTCTCTCTCTCTCTCTGTTTGATTCTTATGAGCTTGGCTGTTACTCTCACTCCCTGCTTTATCTTCCAGAGGGGTCATCTCAACTTTTCTCCGTTCGGTGCGGGGGCCGCCCTCTAAAACAGCGAGGGGGGGGCAGGGGGGCTCACTGGAAGCCCTGTTGACATGTAGGGATGTGGTGAGTGTATTCAGTGTCATTCCTCGCTGCTCTCCACCCTTGTAGCAGTGTTTTTCATAGACCCAGTGTGGGATCGTGGTAGTAATGATCCTCATTTTGAAGAAAAAAAAAACAAACCTCAGAAGTTTTGTCTAAGTTATATACTCCACCCAGTCTTTTTTTGGAGTATGAATGACTGACCTCCTGTAGAGTTGAGAGGTGGCTTTAAAAACCGTTTCTTTTCTCCTTTGTGGAGCACAGAGGCTGTAGTCATCCTGCATTCATTTCGGTTATTATTGTTATTCCAACAATAACCAGTATTTATGGCAGAAAGATTGACAATGTTTTGAATCTTTGGAGCAAAGTTTTAAATCCAAAGATTCAAATCTTCTGAAAAGGTGGACCTGTGGAAGGAAAATCATGAAAACCACTGCTTATGCAGGAAATCATTTAGCTTTACCTGCTCCCCTTATTCACAATTTTCTTTTTCCTTTAAACACCGGCCCTTTCTTCTGTCAGCTACTGCTTCTGTACCCCCTTTTCTTTTTAGCCCTCATTGCTGAAAGGAAACTGCAGCTCTTTGGGTTAGCTAGACACTGCACATTATCGTTGTCAAAAGTGAAGACATACTAATCACATTGTAATCTAGAGTTGTCATTTGATGCTGTCAGTATTGTTATTCAGTGACATTATGCTAAATTCAGAAAATCTGTTTGGCCATTGTAGCTCCATGCAGTGATGTGGGTTTTTATGAGAGAGGAAGAGGTGGACATGATCAGTCAGCATATCAATTCAACTTCCAAATTATTTTATGTTATTGTATTGGTATGGATATCAAAATTATACCAGATATTTTTGGTATATATATAAATATGTAGATGATTCATCTGATAATGGCATAGGTACAGTTTCATGTATTTTACCTAACTAACTTAATTAGTATAACAATGGCAATAGTTAATTCCTCATTTTGTGCAGATTTTTATAAAGTTCTGGTGAAAGGGAGCACAGTTCTCCCATTTGATTTTTTTTGTATGAAATATTTTTTTCACTTTTTCACTGAGGCAGCAGTGTAACAGTCAGCAGCTTACAGGAACAGTTTCAAGGCTGCACATGCTGCAGAAAGAAATGCAAGAAATGAGAGCTTGGAAAATCTTCTCTAAGATTTTCTACATGTGAGTTTAAATTGCTCTTGGCCAAAGTGGAAAATACACTTGAAAAATTCAACATTGTGCATTTCTATCAGGATGAATGTTAAGTGAATGCATGTCTCAGTGAACAGTTGGGATCTTTGTTTCCTTTGATAGTCCTTGAATTAGCATATTTTAATACACATGCAAAACACTGATACACATGGATTTTACTGCTAACTGACACTCCAACTCCAAGAAAGTCAACAAAGTAGAGCTGCAGTTTTTATTGTTGCTTATTCATCTGCAAGGATTTTATGTTGCTGAATCCATCACATGACCCCATTTTTAAATTGTTCTAAAAATCTTTGTCCAGATTCTTTGTTGTCACTGGTGTTACATCTACCTGAGAGCTGTATAATCTTAGAAGAAGACTCGTAGAAGTCACTCTAGATCTTCATCCTTGTGTGTGCAAGAGCTGGCCAGAGAAAGTGTGGCTACTTGCTGTTGCCACTTAAATATGGAAACTGAGACTTTTATCTCGGTTCCTTACTTCACTAATCTGGGTGGTTGTCTGGAGCAGGTTCATTATCATGAGTTCATTCAAGAGATGGGAACAACTCTGTGACCCAGAATGCCTTTCAATTAGCTGCATTCCACACTGTGTTTATGTAGGATTAGTAGATCTAATGGGATAAATGAAAGGGAAAGGATGAAGGAAGAAGAGGGGGGAGGATAACACAGTTAGGAATGAATGGACTGGCTTGTTTTGGTTCCTGTAATTAGTAGTCAACAGCAGTCTAGACTAATCATATAAAGAATAGACGGACTGTCTGTTTTGCCAGCTAAATGATTGGATGGTGCAGAGATTAATATTCTTTGTTTTTCCCTTCAGACAAAGTCTAGGCAGAAGTAATAGCATTCCGAGTGGGAGAAGCACTGTGCTACATGTAAGAATAACGACACTTTAAGGATGAGGAGGACAGATAGAGAGAAAGAGAGAGCGAGCCCTGGTGTCTCTGCATGACTCTCTGTGTTCGCCAGGTTTTATTCCTGTGTGTGTAAAAGTATCATGCTAGTTTCTCGGAAATCTCCATGGCACCTAACCTATCCAGTAAAAGGAAAGAGTCTGGAGCTGTATTCAATGGTTTGGTGTTGGCCCCTTAGTTAGAAAGTAAAGGAAATCTTGATTCATTCCACAACGTAGATCTGTAGATATATATGATACTTTGGGGAAGCCCTTGTCCTGTTTTAACATGAGAATCTCCTCTGCACAAAGTGACCTACATAAAAAATGGTTTTCCCAATTTGGCATGGAGGAACTTGATTGGCCTGACTAAAGCTGTTGTGGTTCAATGAGAGCAAGAAAGAGTGGAAGTTATTGTAGCAGCATATTACTGCCCAAGGATTTGGAATGAGACGTTCACAGTCACATGTGTGATGTTCGAGTTTCCACATACTTGCCGTAAGAGAGCGTTTTAAGCATGAGGTAAATTTTATTTCTAAATGCAGCAATACCATCTTTACCTTGATACTGTGCTGTTTTAATTTATTCATGTTTTCAGGCATCAAGGTCACAAACTATGAGCTTCTCAAGATGTTCTTCACTCAAAATTAGTGGATTGCCAAAACTGTATCAGGTGGTCATTGCATCAAGTGTGTGTGTGTGTGTGTGTGTGTGTGTGTGTGTGTGTGTGTGTGTGTGTGTGTGTGTGTGTGTGTGTGTCCATGTACAGTCATGCATTGCAGAAGGACACGGTGTTCCTACTTGTCTACTGTTCCAGTAGCTGGTGTTCCTGGCTGGCGCCAGTGCAGAGAATAGCCTGGCAGGGAGGTGTAAATTATGGATTAGGTCGTTGAGTGTTGTGCTTTTGCAGGCAATCAATCTGCATGCGTGCTTGTGTGCATGTGCATATGGACACTCACAGGTGTGCCGTTCTTCAGATATGTGCATGTGATCCTGGCTATGTACAATATTTAGGTCAAAGTATGTAATGAGTGCAATGTGCATTTATTGGTGTGTGTGTGTGTGTGTGTGCCTTGTGGTTATGTGGCAATGTCTGTGCGGAATGCATCACTAAATGTACTGTATGCTTGGCAATAAGAGTGGAAATGTTGCATTATAAGTACTGCTGACTTGATTTATCTCAGCTCAGAGACGAAAAACTGAGGCGGCTGTAGAGGGAACAGCTGTTGCAGGAAGCAAATTATGAAATAAAAGTTTTAATCTTTGGTTATGAAAATGTTAAAAGACAAGTCTGGCAATATATTGTCTAGATTTTTCTTATTCTCAATAAATCCCATGAAAAGACCATAAGCAACAATGAATTGATCCAAGTAACGAGCTCTGCCTGTCAAGCCAAAGCCTGTTACAGCTTATTCTCTGATAATTATGGCCACAGTTGTTTACTTTGAGTCAATTTACGGCACCATCTTCCTGCTGTGAATTGTCATTAGAACACATATTCACATAAATCTAAAGCAGAAACTAATTCCCAACAAAGGCAGTATTTACTACTGGTTGACTAACATTTATTGGAAACTACAGTGGCCATGTGTTTTTTAAAAATAAAAAAAATAAAAATCAACTGTATATTTGTTAGCCCTTTCTAAAGATTTAGGGCTTCAGGAACCAGTGGGCTTAGGGTAGAGAGCTATGGCAGGGTAGGGAAATCAGAAAGCACTATGACACAGAACACATATCTACTTTTGGTGTTTTCAGTTGTTGACCATATGAAAAAGATACATTATGGTAAACCCAGCATTATCCTTTAAATCAAAATTTTAACAGCCCATCAACTGCTGCCATTACAACCTCCAGTTCCTAATCCGGTCTGTATCATCAGGGCTCAGCCCTGCTGCTGACATTATTGATTGAGAGAGATTGGAATTCCTGTCTGATTGATTTACCTGGGTATTGACTGGCAGATGACTGATGATGCGCTCGATAGAGAAAGATGTGTGTGTGTGCACTTCTGTGTATCTGACCCGAGTGTGCGCGAGAAAGAACAAGAGCCACTTGAGGTGCTCGCTGCACAAAGGTCCCCAACTGAAACTCACAGGATTTACTTTGAGGTGATGCATGGGGAGGGCCCAGAGACAGAATATGGAAATGAGTCGCTGCTAAAGCTGTCAGTCAGAGAAGGGATCCCCCTCCCTCCCTCCCTCCCTTCACTGCTTCCCTCTGTCTCTTGAGATGGCTGAGTGCCAGCCACAGATTCACAGATTCTCTGTGTTGTTTATTGGGATGATTCATCAGAAAAGTTCACTGCGTCTTCCAAGATGATTTGTCTTGTTCTGTAGGTGGTAATCTGTAACAGAGACATGATCAGAATATTTTTTTCTGCTTTTGGAAAGCTTTCAGTTGAAGTATTCTTTTACTTTGTATAACACTGCTTGTCATTCACACTCCTCACTCCCCACCACTTCCAGTCATAGCTTGGTCATTTCAGCTTTCTGTCATCTGCTCGTAGATCCATTCAGGAGAAAGTCATCACTCAGTGTGTGATGAATGAAGGTGAACATGCTCTGTTCTCTCCTCACCTCTTCCCTCTTCCTCCATCTCCACTTCAGGTGTTCCAGCGGTTACGTCTGTCCAACGGGGATGAGAGTGCTGCCCTTGGGGAGCTCCTGCGATGGCGGCGAGCGCAGTGTGAGGGGCGGGGTGACTGGAAGCACCGTCCACCTCAATCCCCTACCCTGCCCCCCACGCTGCTCTGGACCAACAGGAAGACCTCTCCGTGACAGAGGTGGCGTGATGCAGTCATGTATTGGCTACAAAGTTCCTCCCTCTTGTTCTCTCGCACATGCCCTTTTTTTTTCAATGTGGACCAAGTAACCTCAATGCCCAGGGGCTAGGTTACACCTTCAAGCCCCAAAGCGTGAGCCTCGTCCCTGGGCTGAAGGTCCTGCCTCTGCACCTTTGACCTCGACTGTGGAGGATTCCCCAACTCGTATGATAGAAGCTCGGCACTGTTAGTGGAGTGGAAAGCAGAGATTTTGTGATCAAAGATTTTATGAACAATAAGAGACAGTCAGAAAAGTAATAAATAAAAATCACATGTTTTATTTTCAGTTGTTCAGAGACAAAATGTATGATGTCATTCAACCACATTAAAGAGCAGATTACCAGTTTTCATACTAGTCAGATATTAAAAGGCCCTTTTAGTGTGTCTGTATCCTAGCCTGTTTTATTGTTCTGCTGCACACAAAGGAGCTCCACCCCAAAACATGGTGCTGATTATACTTGACGTGCTGTCCTGTGATGTTCCCATGAGTGCTTGTGTGTGCTCCCCCGAGTGTCAGAGAAGTTTACAAGTCAACCAACGCCTTTGGACACCTCCAGTTTTTAGCATCAGAATACTGGCTTAGACCTGGGACCTTTTCAGGTACATAACTCTCACTTAGGCTCTCACTTTTGGGCTTTAAGTGCTTCTGTAGCCCTGGCAACGAGCAACCAGGGGTCAGGGTAACCTCAGTGTAATATCCCAAGGTGCACTTCTTTTCCCCATTGTTACCACCAGCCTTTGAGGAACAAAAACCTCTGGCCAAAATGCAAACTACTGCACTAACCTTTAGTAGGAAAAGGGGATCCAACAAAAAAACTGCTTTGGTTTAAGGTTTAAAGGTAAAGCTAATACTAAACATAGCTTTAACTGACAGCTATACAGTCCATGTTGTGAACATGAAACTCTGTGCCAAAGTGACGCAACTTGTGAAAGATACGTCTAAACTAATGAGAATAGTTTAAAAGAACAGATGTATCAGTAGCCCCCATATACTCATATGCACAGACTGACATAAATGACAAATCATAGCTGTTACTACAGCGGTGATTCAATGGACCATTTCTAAATAGATCAGAAGAACATGTTGAATAGAGGAAAAAAAAAAAAAAGAGCCTACACTTGAAAAGTAGCGACTTAACTCTCAGCGTGTCTCAACAGCTGAACTGTTTCATGTGTTCAGTGTTGTTCAGGAGACTGTGCAGAGCTCAGGAACTCACGCACAGACGAACTCATTTATTGTACAGATTTCCTCCGCCATGGGTGTGTCCGCACAGGCGCCCTTTACCTTCCGTGTCCTCCCTTCACCTGCTTTCCCCACTTGACCTTAACAAACAGAACCCCTTTTCCCTCCCACTTGGTCATTGACCCTGCTCCCTCCTTCCTAATGGATCAAACCGGCTCTACGGGTGTCTCCATGGTAACCGCTCTGTAAATAGTGACCAGTGTTGTACGTTCTAGCTTTTACTATAGCAGAAAAGCACAGAGATTGAATTGAAAGACAAAAGAGATGCGATAATACTGTCTATGATGGTGAAACTGAGATTTAAGAATGTCTTGGGTTAGATGCAATGACTGAGGTAAAGAGAAGAGGTTTATTTTAAAATGTGAATATCTTTTTTTCAGAATGATTGTCTATGGCTATGAAATTCTTTATACTCTATTTAATATTATTTGTTTCCCCCTGCCCTTGACCCTGTTGTTCTGTTCCTATGATGCAAGGCAGATGTTTTCATTGTATATGGATGTTTAATTGCACAATATTTATGTGGTGTCGTGTTGACTCCTGTAATGGGCTGGGTGCGTCTCGACAAGCTGTTTGACATTTGAAGATCGGTCTGAATTGTTAGAGCCGCAAAGTATCGATAGTTCCAATTGATTTCTCATTCCCACTGATCACCCACAATGTGTCTGATTGATTCAGCCTTACAAATTAGCAGCACTATCACAGGATCGATCTCAGATGCCGTCAGTACATGGAGGTGCACAAATATTCAAGAGGAATCAGTGGAGACCACTGAGATGGCAAATAAGCTGAGCTGCATTTTTGACTTGACTGGCTGAATGTATAAATGCAAAATTTTCTTTCACTGCCTGTGCACATCAAAGAAAGCCTGTGTATCTTATTACTGGAACATGCGCCTGTATCTAAACAGTGTACCTGACTGCTTAATGTGATTATTGTCTTCAGATAACGATGCAGCATTTATGATAAGGTATTGATTTGCTCCATGATTCACACCTCGGGCTGTGATTGGGGTTGCATGAGCAGTACTGCATTGCAGAACTATGTCAAACATTTTCGTCACAGTTTGATTCAGCTCATTCACGCAAGGATTTAAACCAATCTGTGATCAAACAACGTAGAAGGTACCAAGATCAAGCTGGTCAACCTCGCCAATGCCAATGAAAGAGACTTTTTACTACTGTACTGGTCCTTCATTATGATCAGGTTCTGGTTAATCATGTGTGTTATGGTTTTGTGTATTGCCATGTTTACTGAAATCATGAGATTATTTGTTAATTGTCATATCAGTGCTTTTAACCTTGCATGACCACATGTTGGGCGCCTGGCCTCCTATAACATGCTGAAAAGATGAAAATGTCTGTCTAATGTGAAGAACTGCTTCCCTCTGCACTGTGAATCACTGCACTGTCCCCCGTCTCTCTTCCAAACACTCGCCATCCATTTACATCCAGCTTTAACTGGGCCGACCCCTGCACATATCAGCTCCATCATATACAATCCCCGATGACCTAGCTCAGTCTGTCGTAGGCATTACCAAGCTCTGGCAGCCAGATTACTGCCAGTCATAGTTGTTAGTCAGGAATCTAAAAAAAAAAAAAAAAGCCTCTGCTCTGAGATCAGCTCTCTGGTGCTACAGCCAGATTTGCCATTTTATTGTCCCCAGTCCATGTATAGTTGTCCTGAGAGACACAATCACTGCCTTTCATAGTGTTGTTTTTTACTGTAGTCTTTCTTTTGTACATGACATACAATATATTTTAACCTGCATACATATGTGTTTGTGGAAAGAAAAAAAGATTGTATGTGATATTTCATAATTATTATCTTCCCAATGTTTTATAAGTACTGTACCTGTACAGCAATAAAACACAATTGTGTCAATTGCAGCCTTTGTGTGCGTGCATGCTTGTATGTATGAGAATAAGACTCAGATGCATTAATAACAGTGTGGGTCTGTATGTATGTAGTTTGCAGACTGGCCCCTATTAGTGTTACATTATTATATAGCACATTATCTTAGCAGCATTTTAATGCTGTAGCTGGTCATGGTGACATACACGTCACAGATCAGGTCTTTGGGTGCAGCCTACTACTACATATGTGAAAAAAAAAGTTGTAAAAAGCCTTCTGTGACTTTGGGGCTGAACACTATAAGTCTGAAAATAAGAAAAATCTGGGGGGGTGGCGTTAATAGAGAAGTGAGCTTAACCAGACCGCTGTGGCCCACTCCTCATCTCTGATTTAGGTTAGCAGCTCAAGGCTACAAGGCTAACCCACACTCATGTTGCATTGTGGATAATGTAGGCTCCAGGTTTTTGACAAGGAACAAGAACTGTCCGTCATGAGTCCAACAATGAGTGCAATGCAAAATCATTTTGGTACTCCAAATATAAATGGAGTGCATTATAAAGTACAACATTTTCCAGTGATCTATAAGGGAGTAGAACTGCATTTCATTGCCTTGTACTGTACAGGACAATAAAGTTGAATCTAATCTAAAAAGAAGTATAAAGTATATAAATATCAAGTAATATAAATATCAATACTCAAGTAAAGTACAAGCACCTCAGAATTATGCTTAACCAAAATGCTTGAGTAAATGTATTTGGTCGCATGTCACCAATAGCTTAGTGTGTGAATGTGTGTGTGTATCACTTTAACTGTGTGGATTTGCATGAGGAGCAAAATCCTACATGTGAAAATTTGCATGTGCAGAGCAAATTGAGCAACTCAGACTTTGATGTTTTACAACTGAGTGAGAGTCAGATTATCATGATGGAACACGCAGGGCAGGTGCCACATGTAAATTCTCATTTACGTGAAGTGATTCCCAACCAAAACAAATATTTTTGAATTCCTAATGGTGATGTGAAGTGACATTTCCCAGGGGGAGAAGCTGCCCCTCCAGGTATTTACCAACCTGCGGTGGTTTCTGCTCAGAGGGCAACAACAAGTCATGTCAGTCGGGTCAATTGAAAATTATCTCCTCACATTACTAATCTGCTGTAGTAATTTAAAGGAATGTTTCCCCCGAGCAGTAGGCTAGTCCCTGGATCGCTTGAAGTTCAAGTTTATGTGTCAGTGTGTGTCACAGTAAACAGCCTCTACCAGAGAATCCTGACTCACACACACACCACGTGTTGCACGGTATTTAATGTGGGGTTGAAAAAAAAGTTTAGGAGGTATGAAGCTGGAGAGACGCTTTGTTAAGTCATTGAGCCATTTGACTACTGGTCTGAGAAGTACTTTGTGACCAACCTTGTCATTTGAAATTAAGTACAATAGTACAATCTATACAACAGAATAAAGTACAACATTATACAGTGATGATTACTGGCGTAGAAGTATTTAGTTGTGAAAAATTTAAATAATCAAGTAAAGTAAAGTGCAAGTACCTCAGAATTATGCTTGAAGAGGAAATTAAATGTATGTTTTGACACTGGTAGCCTACATATTAAGAGACCACCTTGACTAAAATCTGATTTTTAAAAAGTTGCTAAAACCGAAGATATGACAAATTTATTTGCAGCTATCCCTTGCTGTCTTAACTAGTGAGTGGGGTGACGTCATTGGAGTTGGTTGTTTGCACTGGTGCAGTAAACGCGCTCATTTGGACGAGGAGGAAGCTGAAGTTAAACAACCTGTTGAGCCCGTTATAGGTCAGATTGCTTCTGTAGCCAAGGGTTTTTGCGTGTGCCTACATTTCTGCAAGTTAGAAAATAAAAACATGGAACTGAACCGAGCTGAACTTCCACATTTTATGGCCTCGACAAAGCAGACAGCAGAGCATCTCACATACACTTCTTCTGTCTTTTTCCTCCAAAATAAAACCCACCAAATCTAAACACTGCTATAATGGCAAAAACACAAAATCACTCAGAGCTTTTTGCTAAGCGGCAACTCCATAAAAATTGATCACACTTATGCCTTTGAGCCGTCATGGCGTGGGACCCCAGCAGTGGTGCGGGTGGAAGAAGTGGTGGAGCCGGTGCTTTGGGGTGTGGAGGGGATCACTAAGCACTACATGTTGTCTGTTTTTCGTGCTACAGGTGGAAATACTTTCCCTGAGAGATGTCTGAGCCAAAACACTGGCGCGTCCTGCCAATAGCAGCTGAGTTAAGCTAGCAGTCTAGCTAACGTTAGCTGTAACCACCAGCAGCCAATAGCGTTAACCTTATGAAGTCAATAAAAGAAAACACATGACATGGTGTTGGCCAGAGACGGGAATATGATGGCATGAAGTACGAACAATGTTTCCATGTGCAGTTTGTTTATCTATAGATGTCTGACCAACATGTTTTTGTTTATGTGGTTCCCCTGGTACTAGCGTTAGCTTGCTGTTAGCTAAATGATGGTACCTAACGTTGTTCGTTGGTCCATGTTGCCCACCAGCTTACATGCTGCTGGTGGACGATACAAAACATGTCTGAGAGGTCTGACATGACAATGTGATGCAACATGAATATATTAGTAAGTGATGTTTGTTTACATCATGCAGCACAGCAGGCTATGAAACTAATGTTTGGGATATCACGGTGTAGACAGCCTGATGTTGGATATTGTGTATTAGTTGTATCGGCATCCAATCCAACCAACCCAATGATGTCACAGGTTATAGTACAGGTTACAGCAGGGCTTCTTTTCTCTTTTATATCTTTACATTTGTCATGTTTGTTATATAATTGTGATTTGAGAAGAAACCCATCTATTAAATCATCTTAACTGAATGTTTCATGTCAACTTGAGTAAAATACTTAATCACTCATCACTATCAGCTTGGTTTGCGTGTGTGTATCACTTTAACTGTGTGGATTTGCATAAAGAGCAAAATCCTACAAGTAAAAATTTGCATGTGCAGAGCGACTCTTTGATGTTTTACAACTGAGTGGGAGTCAGATTATCATGATGGAACACGCAGGGCAGGTGCCACATGTTATTTCTCATTTACGTAAAGTGATTCTCAACCAAAACAAATATTTTTGAATTCCTTCATTCAGGTTTAAGATTCATGTCTATTCGTTTTCTGCCTCTGGCCCAATACAGCTGGAGGAGGCAGGAATCTCAGAGGCAGACAACTAAAACCTATTTGCATAGTAAGATACCACTAGAGGTAAGTGAGAAAATATGTTGATGTTAAGTAGGTGAAGCCACCCTTTAAGAGGTTTAGTATATATACAGGAGCTGGTGATGTGAAGTGACATTTCCCAGGGGGAGAAGCTGCCCCTCCAGGTATTTACCAACCTGTGGTGGTTTCTGCTCAGAAGACAACAACAAGTCATGTCAGTCGGGTCAATTGAAAATTATCTTCCCACATTACTAATCTGCTGTAGTAACTTAAAGGAATGTTTCCCCCGAGCAGTAGGCTAGTCCCTGGATGGCTTCAAGTTCAAGTTTATGTGTCAGTGTGTGTCACAGTAAACAGCCTCTACCAGAGAATCCTGACTCACACACACACACTCAGGTGTACACAGTATTTACCATGAAGCAAAAAAACAATTTAAGAGGTGTGAAGCTGGAAAGTGTACAGCACTTTGGTGAGCTGTTGTTTTTAAATGTGCTTGTAACGACGGACAGCCGTTACTCCTTGTTTATGGAGAGACTGTGTTGATTTGTATGTCATGCTGGTTGTTGGAACTTCCCTCTGCCTGTCCTCTTCCTCCCAGGGTGTCCGGGCAAAAGAGTTCCCCAGGGGTTCGGACGCCTCTTATAAGTTCCGGGAGGAGGATGCCATGTGGGAAGTGGGTTGAGGGGAGTTTCATTTTAGATAAATGTAAAATAATTGTGTAAGGTAATTAGGGGGGTATTTATTAAATAGATTGAGTAGGTTTAGTTGATTAATATTTGTTTAGGATATAGATTCAGTTAGATGTGTTTTGTATAAATGTGTGGTATTTATTTATTGTGGTTTGTAAGTTCCCGGTCAGGTATTTAAGATGGTGGTTTATGTGCCGGGAGGTTGTTGTTGGGTTTGAGTGAGCTGCAGCACATGCTGGAGCGGGGCCTGGTGCTGCACATTTAAAATAAAGCAAATATGAAGGTGCATCTTCTCGGAGTCCTGAATTTTTCTTCCTGGGTCGTCTCCGCTGCTCAGGCAAACTGACAGTGCTTTATAAGTAAACTTGGTTTGATTTGATTCATTATTATGGATTGTCATATTATACTTTTAGGGTTTATTCGAGGGATTTTAAATGTAGATCTTCCAGTATAGCCATTCATACAATACCATATACAACATAACTGCGACAACTAAAAAACATTTAACGTACTTTTTATTGTACCTTTGATGCCACTGAAAAAACACACATATTAATGTGTTCATGTGTGTAAACATACTGCACACAAATGAGAAGCACAACTGAGCCACTGTCTTTGCACCCTCAGATGCACCTGGCATATGTTTGTGGATATAAAGCATATGAATGAGTGAGGTGTGGTAAGGTACCGTGGGGATAAAAAAATCTGATTCAATCTCATTAACACCATCAATGAGGTTATGTTTTTACACCCTTCTATCTGTTTCTGTCAGTTCTTTATCTTTTTTTTTTTTTTTTTCCTGGATTCTTTGCTCCAATATGTGTCTGTGTGCCACATCCATCTCCACTTACACAAATCGTCCACTATTTTGAAGTTTTTGGAATACTACACCTCCCTGGGATTCATTTACTCTTCACCTGATTATTGGCATGTGTCTGCAGCTGGAGCTGGGGCTCGTTAGTCTAATGTGTTGGCACCTGAAGGCCTCCCCAGGGTCTATTTAAGTCCGTGCTGCTCGCAATCGCTCTCCCTTAGCACGTCTTCTTGTTCACTTTGGTTTCATTTCCAATTTTCACATTATCTAACAGTTTTTAAACCATTCATTTGCTACTTTTGTTTCTGACACAGGTATCACATTCTGTGTCTTTGTTTTGTGCAACACTGTGTTTTTTTGTCAATTATTGACACTTAATGTATTTTCTTTTTAATTTTAGTGATGAATGATTGCTTTTACTACATCCTCTGATGATTCCATGATAATGTTTAATCACATATCAAAATATATATTGTGTCCCTGCATGGTAGTGAGCTTTCCTTTCCGTATCTGGTTTTTTTTTCTGATCATGAGTTTGCCTCAATTAATTTTTTTCAGAATTTATCTCTGTGAAAGACTCCAATAGTCTCAGAGTTCACTTTCTGATAAAATAACAAATCTGTAAAACCCAACTGTGTGACATGTTTTATTTTTTTTACAAAAATCCCCTTTTTAGTGTTTACACAGGAACAGAGATGGTGTTGCCTTCCATGAGTTGGCCATCAATCTAAATCCCACCACCGTAGGAGGGTTGTTTCCTAATTTATCCCCACCACTAGAAGAGGCCATTCTATCATTTATTCTGGGTTGAAAAGGTCTACCATTACACAGAAGGAGGGGGTAAATGGCCAATTTGGACCAAGCTGCCCCCTGATGCTACACCTGATTCCAACACAAAGCCCCTTCCTCCCCGTCTTCCATTTAGGGCAGTGACTGTGGTCACCTTTGCCATATATCCTCAGTTTCTCGTGATTCCCTTTGGTCTCCATCACTCCCTGAGGGCTACCCAGGTGTGTGCTCTGTCTATTAATTGTATGTGTGTGTGTTTTTAAGGTTGGATGGTCAAGAAGAAAGCTATAAAAGAAGCTGAAGAAGATGGTGGACATGGTGGCCGAGTTGACAACCTGACACCTTTTCAGCAGAGAACATAAAGCATCATTCCCTCAAGTGACCACTTACTAAACCCCTCCCCCAAACAGCAACTGTCCCTAAGCCGTAAATGTTAGCATGCCCAGCTAACTGATGAAGCTGCAGCTAACACTTTGTGGGGTTTGGACCTGTTCAGATCTGTGGTATCAGCTATGTGGGACTTAGGGCTGTTACTTTTTCTTTTTTTTTTCAAAAAATCCAATTCAAACAAAGCAGCCCACCCACACCTGCTAATAAAATGCACATTGTAGAATTAACCCTCTGTTCCTTCAGAGTACCTCTGCTGCCTCACTTGAGTGACAATCTAACATTAACTCACTGAGACACAAGGTGTTTTTGAACTGAAAGTTCCTGTTCGCAGTATTCTGGAGTCTTGCCATTCTGACAACGAAACACTGACGTATCCAAATATCTTTATTTGTGTAAAATGTTGGCATCCTCTCCATGCTGGATCAAACCAGGCTGACGCTGTTGGTGGCTGGAGGTATTGGGAAATAGAGAATCACTCCTCGTGACATTCACAATAAGAAGGAGGAGGCAAGGTATCGATCACATGTGCTTGTTTTGGTTTACAAACCACCATTAGGAACTCACCAGAGACAGACTGACATACACTACTATTTGCCTTTGAGTCCATATGTTTGTGTGTGTCTGACAAAGAGAGAACAGCCAGAGAGAGGAAGCAGATGAAAGCTGTAAGAGTCCCTCCAGATGAAACATTTCAAAGGGCATGAGAGACAGGGGTAAACACAATTCCTACCTCTATTGATTATTTGAGCACTGGTTTGTAGGTTTGTGTTGGCTTATCAACATCCTGGGAATTGGCTTGCTCCAGAATGATCCAAGGGTTGTTCCCTTAGCTGTGAGCCTTCACCAGCTTTATGGTCGCCAGAGGTTTAAGGTTATGCTCATAACATACATGTAGCTGCAAAAGATGGTAGCTCTTTGACAAACATTTAAAGGCTCCATAATGTCTGTCTTTCAACCCCGCTTTACTGCCGACCCTAACCTCATGACCCGCCCCTCCTCTCCTCCCATTGCCCTCTCTGCTCTTGCTCCTCCCCCATCCAGTATTCTGTATCTTCCTGTGACCTCGCTGTTGTTCCCTTTTCACCTCTTCACCCATTTTCTCGCAATGGCACAGACTTCCATGTACTGCTCTCTGAGAGCGGGAAAAATCAATAACATCATCTCAACACTGTCTCAATTTTCAATTAACGACTTTGAGGTCCGTCTCTCCAGACACATCCATCACATCAGATCAGGCTTTGGAAACATTAGATTAGACACAAACTCACACAAGCAGAGACTCCTGTGTGCACTCACACCGACATCGCTCACAGTGGTGGAATAAAGTACTCAAATCATGTTCTTATTAAAATTTTAAACAATGGATGAAGACTGCATGTAAGATGAAATGGATCACTAGTAGTCACAAACCTACAGAGACTTATATTCCAACTCTGCAGTCACCTGCTCTAAGCACGCAGATGTTTTTGGCAAAAATGTCGTGATAAGCTGACTTGAACACTTCCTGCCCAGCGCCGACAGCAGATAAAATTAGCAACTACGTGGTGAACATAGTTGAACCATTAGCAGCTGAAGAGCCAGATATTTTTCTCAGGAGTTCATTCAGACCAAAATAGAGCTGGAGTGAATATTGTACAAGGTGGCATGGAGCCTAGTGGAGATTGGCTCTGCACTGAGTGCACTTCACTAGTTGCTAGTAGAAAAATGGTGCAGTCCATGTAAATCATGCTTTTAATTCTGTTTTGCATATCAAACCTTGAAGGTCCCATATTCTGAACAGATTTTGGAGGTCCTACTAGAATAGTTACTTGGTTTAATGTTCAATAAATGCATTGTTTTTTTCATAGCAGATGTGGCCGCTGCAGCTGTTTTCAGCCTCTATCTGAATGCTCCATTTTAGAGGTACAGAAACAATCTGCTTCTTTGTTCTGCCTGCGAGATCTTCACGTTACCAGGAGTTGGACTTAGTAAGGGCAAAAAAAATGGCAGGCAGTGAGGTCAAGTCAGTGGGCAGGGACAGATGGTCTGCTGAAGGGCCGGAGGAGGTCACATGATTAACAGATCTCCTTATGACATCATAAAGGGAGCCAAATCTAAACAGCACGTTTTTACCTACATTTACTGAAAGACGGAGCAGGATGAAAAACAGAGGACCGTCTTTCATCTGAGTTTTTGGGTCTCTATGGGCACTGGAGATATTTATGTTGAAAAGACATTAACAAGAGTATTTTGCGTAGTATGGGACCTTCAGTCTTCAAAATAACCCGCAATCACAGATAATTGTATGCGTAAATAAGTAATTTCCCTCTGCACTCCTTGGTTGAGGACACTAAATATAGTGCATTGTCTCACAACATACATGTAATACAATTTTAGAGTGACTCTTTGCTTAAGTACAGTATTTGATGGATTTTTTTTTTTTATACTTTCCACTCTGACCACCCAACAAACACTGTTCTCATCTGCCCCCTTGCAGAGCTGAGTAGTGTGTCAATAGCTCAACAAACATATACACTCAACATATCATGCATACCATGGAAATTCTCCCATCTGAGCTTGACAAACAACCAGTGGACTCTCTTGCTATCTGTGTCTTGATGTAGAACCACAATGATCCCAGGCTTATGTGTGTGTAGAAAAGGAAAACAAAGTGATAAATCATTGACAGCAGATCAGTAACAGAAGATGAATCCTGTTTGCTCCACCCTCCCTGAATCCAGACGACGGCAGCTGAAATCAGCCTCTCTCCATTTACCCAGCAGTCAGCAGATTGGCAGACGCGGAGGCGATCTTTGATGATGAAGCTAATTAACATGGCAATTAACAGGGCTCTATGTTGCTGACGAGGTCAGACAGACGCACCTTTTCGCTCATATATAGACACATACATAATGTATATCAAGTAAGGTGCTCATAGGGGCTCATGGGGAAAGAGTAATTAGGCGTAAATGTGTCTGTAATATTGCTTCGAACACAGACCTGCATCGCACCGATTTTTAATAACTGTATTTGGAGAAATTGAAAACAGGAATAAAGAAAAAGTAGACCCCTTCTACCAATCTAACAATTCACATTTCCTCTCATATGTTAAATATAATGTTAATAAGCAGTGGGGTTAGCATCAGGTGCTTTTTCTGCCGGTCGCTCCACCATTGAAGCATCCTGGAAATGGACAAAATTGAGCAAATGTAGGATTCCTAGAAACTCTGAAAATTATGTCAATAACCTCTGTATCGTTTCCTTGGCAACGGGAGGCCAGTGCAGCAAAACCATTGTGCCCCTCAGGCTGCCTCTCCAAGGATCTCTCTTGCCTGTATGTTATGTTTACATTAACAAACCACGCTGCTCCCAAAAGTAAACATATGACACTCTATACTTGGGTCTCTACGCCTGTGAAGAGCGCTGGAGAAGGAGGTTCCACACGCTATTCCAGCTCCCATGTGTACTCAGTGGGGGTTTGTGAAATTACCGATCGACTCCATGGATCTGTGCAGTTGGAGGTGAAATTAATCATGCATACCATGAATTCAGAAGAGAGAAATGTATGCAGTAAAAAGAATTACGCAAATGCTCAGCAAGCAATACAGCGTGGTCAAAAGGGAAAATGTCCGATGTTTCTACGTCCTATGGGCCTCGTCTCCATGTGGTGGGCAAGCTCTCTTCCATGTGTCTTTGCTTTCAGCAGTAAAATGAAAGATAAGAGAAAACCCCAGACAATTTATACACTTTAACATCTGAGGGAGGCACAGAGACAAATGTAGAGAGGAAAACGCCCACGCATTTTCTTTTGATCCTACATAGACCAGTGTTTACTTAAAAAGATCTGAGCTGCCCCCCAATCCTCCCAAGTGTGAATGACAATCATCACTTAGTGCCGTTGCACTTTTTTAATCAAGCATTGGTTAACTAATCTAATCAACCATTCACCAACCAATTAAATCTCATAATTGTCCTACTTAAGAGGTATAAGTAATTTAATTAGAGTGGCTGGCTCGTCTGTATGGGTGAAGGAGGATCTGCTGAGTGGTGCTACAATGAGCTGCATGGTCCATCCTAATTTAGCTTTGAGTCACCCACAGGACATCTGCATTTATTAAGTAAAATTAAGGGTAAGGACCTGACAGGGAAACAAAGACACATGTGGACACACCCAGACATTTGTACAAATATTGTTGGTTGTGTGTAAAAGGGGGAGACAGTATATATGTTTACTATTTGAATAAATGGCTCTTAACAAGCTTCATAAATGGTTTAAATAATACGTTAAACTTTGTTAATTAGAGGAAATTAACAGTTTCAGAGTACGTTGTGGTGTTGTGGTGTTTTCATATGATCTAAATTTGTAATTGTGGCTTTCAATTAGATTTTCCTAAACTTTATTCTTAAAGGATTATGTCTTCATTAATTAGTTTAAGAGAGACAACAAGGAGACGGAAGTTGACAGACGACGTGTTGACAAGCAACACACATCTCTGAATTTTAATTGGGGATGTTACAGTTATAACTTGAATAGCTTGAACATCCTGACCTCAGACTTTTATATGTGTAAGTTTGTGTGTTCTCAAGACTGAGAGCACATTAGCAAATATGGCTGTCCACTTTTACACATTGAAGTACACATTCACAAATCCCTCAACAAGGTATTGGCACAATATTTGCATACACTACAACTAAAAGGGGGTTATTTTCTCCATGCTGTCATCCAGTCTTCTATTAACTGTCCTTATGTGTGAGGTGTGTACGAGTACTGGCACATTTCCAGTTCAAGTCCTCCCAATTGATGGTTCTCATCTTCTGATCCTATCAGAGTGGTCTGATCCTAATCAGCATATCCCCACTAGATCTGTGTATTAGTATACAGCCGGCGTAGCACAAGGCTCTTCTGTTACAAACAGGCAGCTGACACACGCAAAGACACACACACACACACACACACACACACACACACACACACATTCAAGCTCTACCCAATCCCCTGTCATCTGATTTCTGTCACACTGTAATGCCTGCTCTTTAGGGTATGGGTACAAGGAAAAATGTGTTAGGATTAAACACTTGAGCTGGATTTGCGGTTTTATCTACAAATAACGATACAATAAATACATTAATTTAAAAAATAACAGCATATAAAGATGGAGAATTCCACTGGCGAGCACTTATGTGTGTGCTTGAATCAAACTGTTGCACTTTACTGCGCTAGCACTCCAAATGGAGGTTGCAACCCATCTGGCTAGGGACACAAGATGGGGCGTTCGGAGAGGAATGACAACAGGAAAAATAACATTTCAGAGCTTTAGTTAATGTGCAATCATTTTATAACCTTTTTGAGAGGTTTGCTTCCTGTTAATTTGAAACATTTAATATTTTCAGCCCTGAGGCGAGGAAGAAAGTGAAAATAAATTAACTGTTAAGCATCACAGTTGGCAGGTGTCTGCGTGTTCACTTGCAGTGGTAATTAGCATGAGTGTCTCTTTGTTAATGGACATTGCAAGCCAGACATTTAGTTAACTTCTCTTCAGCAGTACACGAGATAACATATCAAACTGGAATCTGCAAAACCGACTAAGGCCTCAAATGAGGTACAACCCTCTAAACAGGCACAGAACATAAAGAGTTACAGCAAATGACAGAAAAAGGCTGAACAAAGCTGTCTCATGGGTTTACACATGTACGTAGTTTGTGGCCGAGAGATGAAATGTAGAGAATTCGTCTGATGGGGATTTCTGGACATATGATATGATGATATTTTTTAATAATGTGTCTGTCTTCTCTTGGTTGCCAGTTTTTTTTTCTTAATTTCTTCATCAATGGCCTGGCTGTGTTTACTGAGTTTTTGTTTGAGTCTGTGCAGGCAAAAGTTTTCCCTCCAGCTTTTTATTAGTCTTGAGATAGGATGCTATTATGTGGGTGTGTTTTTAGGACCAAATTAAAAGTTTGGTCATCTCTGGCCAATAGGCTAGATAACCACTGGTCTTCTGCTCGTCATTCCTCTACAAATCTCTTTCAAACCTTGAGGCTTCCAGCTTTTAATGGTTACACAACCCGAAATGTGTACAACACAAAGCCAAAGTTCAAAGCTAAACCATTGAAGCCGCTCTGTCCACAACATTTAATGCATTCATTTCAACAGCAAACACCTGTGTCAGAGCTGTATGGTCATATTGTCTAGTTACAAGAAATGAACACCTGCCAAGAATTCAGTCTCATTGGTCATAATAATTAAACAAATCATATCCTGCCCCAGAGGCTTGAAGGAGCATATGAGGAGAGAATAACAGAAACTTGAAGTTTGCTGTTCTCCTGACTGGTTCCTCTTCCTTTTAACTGCACAACTTTCAAGTTCATAATAGGCTGAACTCCCATGTGATCTAAAAACACTGTGATTCATTTCTGGGCCCATAGCAGCATTCCTAAAAGCATTACAATGTTTGCTGGGTTTGCATACAGTACTCTCTGTTTATGTGTAGCTCCTCTCAGACACGCACTGCGGAGCCGGTGCCTAATCTTTATACCACGCTCATGGCTGTGCCACTGGATGCATGGAAACGGATAGCATTTCTTTTCTTGGTCTGTTTACCTTCAAGTTGAGCTCTTATTCATGCCAGCTGCTTGAATATCCACTCTTTAAAATACACAGTAACAATTTAACATACTCATTTTGACTGTTTGTGATATAACTGTTTGTGATGTCCCAGTGAGGGCATTCAGTCTCTCTTGAGATAATTAAGATTATGAACACAGGATCTGGTCTGCACAACATGGAGCTCCAGGCTAACAGTTGTGACCAATTGGCCCCATGCCGATAGACACGGTGGTGAATGAAACGCTACAATGTGTTCTTTAACCCTTTGCCACTTGCTTCTTCTGTCTTGCTGCAGTTATAGATCCTTCATATTAGCAATATTTTGGACGTTTTTATCTTTTGATTGCGTAAGTCTACTTTATACCTTTTTGCGGGACAAACACACAGAGGCTGTGTCTGTTTATTGCTTGATTGTGTGACATGACTCATCAGCAACATGTTACTTCCCTCTTGTGGCATAGAATACAAGCACCCAAAAACAAGGACACAAAAAACATCATATTGACTCCATCACTAGCATCACCTGAAAAAAAGTAGCTAATCAGCTGCTTCGCGTCGGGGTGGTGATCACCCTGTCAGGGTTTATTTTGCAGTAATGACCGGCGCAGACCGTACATTATCACGCTTCTTATTAAAGAAATCAACAATTTGACACAAAATTCTGACTTAAAATGATTATATTAGTTTAGAAAATATTTTACTGCTTCCTATACAAGAACTCCGTCCATAGCAATGGTCTGCTATACACAAATAACAAACTGTGGTGTCAGAATCAAGTATTCAGCATAGCAATGTAATAAAATAAGTTAGCTGGCAAACTAGCACATTAAGATGAGCTTGATGTGCTTCTTACCTGGTATTACTGCATGCTGTCCTTGTCCCGTCATGTTTGCATAAAGCTATCACAGAGTATTCACATATACGTTTAAAAGCCCCATAGTCATTACTTTTACAAACCAATGAATCCAGCACTGTTGCACATTTCTGAAAAGGGCTTACAGTGGGGCAAAAAAGTATTTAGTCAGCCACCAATTGTGCAAGTTCTCCCACTTAAAAAGATGAGAGGCCTGTAATTTTGCATTTTTTTTTGCCGGGCGGTGTGTTTGGGATCATTGTCATGCTCAAAGACCCAGCCATGTTTCATCTTCAATGCCCTTGCTGATGGAAGGAGGTTTTCACTCAAAATCTCACGATACATGGCCCCATTCATTCTTTCCTTTACACAGATCAGTCGTCCTGGTCCCTTTGCAGAAAAACAGCCCCAAAGCATGATGCTTCCACCCCCATGCTTCACAGTAGGCATGGTGTTCTTTGGATGCAACTCAGCATTCTTTCTCCTCCAAACACGACAAGTTGAGTTTTTACCAAAAAGTTCTATTTTGGTTTCATCTGACCATATGACATTCTCCCAATCCTCTTCTGGATCATCCAAATGCTCTCTAGCAAACTTCAGATGGGCCTGGACATGTACTGGCTTAAGCAGGGGGACACGTCTGGCACTGCAGGATTTGAGTCCCTGGCGGCGTAGTGTGTTACTGATGGTAGCCTTTGTTACTTTGGTCCCAGCTCTCTGCAGGTCATTCATTAGGTCCCCCCGTGTGGTTCTGGGATTTTTGCTCACCGTTCTTGTGATCATTTTGACCCCACGGGGTGAGATCTTGCGTGGAGCCCCAGATCGAGAGAGATTATCAGTGGTCTTGTATGTCTTCCATTTTCTAATAATTGCTCCCACAGTTGATTTCTTCACACCAAGCTGCTTACCTATTGCAGATTCAGTCTTCCCAGCCTGGTGCAGGTCTACAATTTTGTTTCTGGTGTCCTTTGACAGCTCTTTGGTCTTGGCCATAGTGGAGTTTGGAGTGTGACTGTTTGAGGTTGTGGACAGGTGTCTTTTATACTGATAACGAGTTCAAACAGGTGCCATTAATACAGGTAACGAGTGGAGGACAGCGGAGCCTCTCAAAGAAGAAGTTACAGGTCTGTGAGAGCCAGAAATCTTGCTTGTTTGTAGGTGACCAAATACTTATTTTAACAAGGAATTTACCAATTAATTCATTAAAAATCCTACAATGTGATTTCCTGGATTCTTTCCCCCCATTCTGTCTCTCATAGTTGAAGTGTACCTATGATGAAATTACAGGCCTCTCTCATCTTTTTAAGTGGGAGAACTTGCACAATTGGTGGCTGACTAAATACTTTTTTGCCCCACTGTATTAATCTGTTTGCTTCTCTATCTCTGTCTGTATCTCTAGCTTCCACACAGCATTCACAAGGAGAAAGTCGTCCTCTCAACTCACGTAGGTCACTTTGCTCTGCTGGGATAAGGTGCTGAGAAGCACTCAAACTTCTGTTTGCCACTGTGCCAGGGTGCTCATCGTTCCCAGGTTGGGAACAGCACGTTACACCACTGAAGGTGGGTTTAATTTGAACTGCTTAGTACCCTGCGTTCCACAGTGCTGTGAAAGCTGCATGCAGGACACACCTTTCTCTCAGTCAGCTGAAGTACATGGAGTGAAAAGCATTTGCCATACATATACGCACAGGATAATTAAACATAGCGCATGACAGTGGTCCTCCCTCAGAGCAAACTGCTTTTTCAAACACACTCACTGCTTACTTTTTTGAAGTTACCATGAACTCAGAAATAAGTTGAGTAAGTGCAATTCTGCATCAGTGTCTTTTTTTTTTTTTTCTCCTCAAGAATTCTGTTCATGCAGCCAGTGACGCTGTCGCTGTGTACACATACACACATAAACCAATTGTACTACAATTCATGGTCATGTGCTTTCCATTGCTGAGGAGAGTGATAACGCACAGCCTTATCTGTAACCATGACAACACACTGGATCCACTGTTAGCCCTCTGACGCCTGTTCTGAATCTGCAAAGTCTCGTGAATGGTGGTCAGATAGGAACAGAAGCCTGCTGCTGGGGAAAAACTGTGAGATAGCAGGACCTTTGATAATTCAGGAGATTACACGTTAAACTCCAGAGGGATTCTGGGTGCACTTTATGCTGTGATGACCTTGGATTGTATTGTTTGAAGTGACCTGAGCCCCCTCTACTCGTTTGAAAGCCAAAAATAATGGTTGCCCTAGACAACTGTATGAAATAAAGAGTGACGTGAACGACATTTATGATACACTGCAGTCTAGGCTGAGGAAGAATGGGATGTATCTACTACGTCTGACAGATGCTAATAGTAGTCTTTATACAACAGACAATGTTTGGACCCAAAACAGAGTGTTCTTTATTTGAGTAAGCCATAACAAGAGGCCAGCACCCAGTCCCCCACCGTCTGCTGTCCTCTACAGACAGAAAGGTCAGCCGGAGAGCACCATAAAGAGGAGTAGAGCGTGGTCATTGAGTTCCTCTAAAGTTCAATCAGATTCAGCAGAGGCCCACCTCTTTCCCTCTGACTCTCCTGCTCTGTCTGCCTGTATGTGTGTGGCAAAACACACTGAGGTTTAAAGATTGTGTTTAATAAGCAAAGGGGGGCGGGGGGACCCTGAGCCAGACTGACCCTAGGGTCAAAACAACAGGAAGGAAGTCACATGACCCATTGAAACTCACAGAGAGTTGGGGAGGGGTGTAGAAGAGACATACAGACAAACTCAGAGGGAGACACAAAGAGAGGGGGTAGAAAGATGAAGGGATCTGTTCTTTTCACTCTTGTTTTTCTCAGTCGGTCTGACGCAGGTGTCTGCAGACATGCTTGGCGCCTGTCCAGGTGTGGATTACAACATCAAGACCACTACAGGGAAAACAAGAAGCAGAGCGAGACAGAAGGGGAGCGAGTGAAAGCGATAGACTCAGAAAGGAACACAAAGTGCAAGACAGATTTTATTACCCTTTGCGTTTTTACTGAACACTTCATATTCTCCTGTTGTCACCATGAAATGCCTGTATGTTTTACGACATGTGGCATCATCAGTCACAAGGAAGAGATGAAGCTGCTTGGCAACATTTAGCCTTCTGTAAACTAGTGTGTGTGTGTGTGTGTGTGTGTGTGTGTGGTAAAGCAAAGAAGAGAACGTGGTTGAAAGCTGATGAAGGCATTTGCCTGAACAGGGGAGAGAGTGGGGAAAAGGGGGTGGGTCTCACTGTTTTTTTTTACGAGAGATGTCCAGGTCAAGAGGCAGGATAAGCAGTGGTCATTAATGACACAGGTTATTGGTCCCTCAAGCCCTAAGAGTGGTAGTGTGATATTGGGTCATATGAAAGCCGGCTGTAAGAACTGCTGCTTTATTGGTGGGTTGTTAAACTTTGGCCTTTTGATGCCTCATGTGTGGGATATCTGTGAGATCACTCACAATTAGACAAGGAGAGTGATCCTACTTTTTCTGTAACAATTATGAAAGCTGATTTCAGGAAAATAAGAGATTATATCCATCCATTATTCTTTATTTTGCTTATTGTCAATCAACAACACAAGTCAACTATTGTACTGAAGACATAAAACTTTAAAGATAGATCACAAGTCCATTCTTTAATTTTCTGAAGAGGGCTAAGTAATTTCCTTTATAAAAAAACCAGCACACACTCTGGCCGCCACGCCACGGGTCAGATACAGGAAGGAGATTATTAGCTTCCTGAGGAGCTGATGGGGCCGGCAGTGGGGGAAGTAACAAACATAGAGGAGGACAGGATGAGGTCAGAAGTGCTATGGATTGGCTGGTCGGAAGCTCTCAGTATCAGTTACCGAACAACCTCAAGACATTTAGAAATTGAGAGTTTGGGGGGTTGCGGCAAATGTAGTGGGCTGGATGGATTAAAAGACAAAAATAGGGATGAATGATGGGAAATGTCAACGTGGAGGGTTATGCACCTAAATCGGTCACAGTCATGCTTGTAGAGTGATGGCTGGCTTAGAGGATGTGGAGTGAAAGTGATATTGTTCCAGGCAGGATATAGAGGTCAAGAGGCTCTCTGACCAAGGATACACCACGGCCAAAAGACTCCATTAAATCTGGCCTGACCTTCAACCTGCCACCACTGTCAGGGAGAGTGTGACCTGGACAGCGGCAAAATGTCCTGGACTGCTCTTATCAGCTGGCCCAATGATAATTACTGTGTGTACAGCCATATATGTGCATGTGTCTTTGTGTGCCATTGTCCACTGCGTATGTTTAAACAGCAGATACCTGAGAGTGTAGGTTGCCCGGGGGGGGTCACAGTGCATCTGGTTCTTCTGTGGTCTGGAGCACACATGAGAAATGAGAAAAAATGCCAACAACAGACAGAGGAGAGAAATTCCACCATCCACCGAATGTGGGTAAGATGTTTGCAGTGGTGGGTAGAATTGGCCATCAGCCACTTTGGCGGACAGTGAAAACGAACAGAGACACATTTACTAAGGTTAGTATATTGTTGCATAGAGCTACAGAGTTGTAAGTCAAGAGCAGCTGTTATATAAAAACAAAGCTTGTGGTCATAGAACTGTGCTGATTTTGATTGACAGTTGAAGTTTACTGAATTCTAACCAGTAACCATGAATGAAAATATGCACACGCTCTCTCGTTAACATATCAACACAAGCTACCTCACGTATCAGTTTCATTAGACAGTTGATTGATTAGCTAGCTACAATAGGTGAATTTTCCAAAACACCTTGTGTATGTGCAGCAGTGAGGAGACTGAAACATGAAAACGACATATTATCATCGTGTTTTCTACATTTTTTTTCAACGATTTATTTGTTAGGACAGTGGAAGGGACAGGAAACAAACGTGAGAGAGGTGATGGCATGCAGTGAAGGGCCAAAGGTGAGCCACCACAGCGCCCCCTACATTCTTTTTAATCACCTGCTTCCTCTGCACTACTATAATGGTTGACTTACTTAAATTAGCGGCACTTACTGCTTAACTCGATGAACCAACTGTCACAGTCAGTCTTCTGGTTAACCTTCCTCTCAGTATTTTTCTGATCACCTGCCAGCCACTTCCACCAATCAGCCAACTCCCACCACCTGTTCCACTCACCTGCTCCTGATCACTCATTAAACCAGTATTTAAGCCTTCACCATGCACTCACTGCTAGATTGTTTTTCACTCCTTAATGCAAGACTCTCCAGTACTCAATCCCGGACCAATTGCTTGTTGCCGATCCGGCCTGTCTCTGTCCTGGTAATCACCTCAGCCTACACAAGTTTTCGTGGCTCCCTGGCTTTCGGCTGCTTTGGTTCCCTGGGCCGGCCTTCTGGTCCTACGCCTGGCTCCGACTCTCCCTCTGCCTGCTCACAGTACTGCAAGCTCCCACAGTACTGCAAGCTCCCACTGAACTGCCCTCTGAGTGTGAGCTCTCCTTCCTAGCTTGCCGATCCGGCTTCACCAGCTGGAATCCTGGGGCGTCCTCCAAACACAAAGAACCAGGTTGTTATTCTGAATTGGATTCACCTGCTTGCCAAGCGTAATAAAATTGACTTTGAGCTTTTGCTGACGTACTGTGTGCTGTATTTGAGTCCTAAACCCTCCCATTACACCAAATCTCATAACCGTAGTGGATGGAAACAAGCATTCATTAAAAAAAATGTTGTGCCAAATTTCCCAAAATTCAGTTACATTTTGTAGTACATTTGGATGGAAACCTGGCTACAGTGGCGTTATTTGATGAAAATAAAATCAAATAGTAAGAAACCTGCAAAATAAATGGTTAAAAAAAAAAAAGACATCAGCAGAAAACAAGAAATGAAAGTACTGGACATGTCATGGACAAGTGACTGATTTCAGTCTCTGAGTTAGAGGAACATGTGTAATTTGTCTGTTGTACTATGTTCTTCACATTAAATAATGCCTTAATTTAGCACATATACATTTTATCTGCCACATTTGAAATCTGAGCGGCAGACAACAAAAAAGAAACACTTGGCAGGCAGTGAAGAAAATTAATTTCAGACCCTGAATGGGACAAATGAAAACATACAATATGCTGACAGGCAGCGTGACTGGAGATATGAGCTGCCATGCTTTCTTTTTTTTCCTCCTTTTTTCACACGTTTGTATTTCAGGTCGTGTGGCTGGGCGGAGGCCGTGTGGTATATCATTTGTGGTCTAGGGGTAAGCTCATCACGCTGTCATTACCACAGAGAAAAACAGAAAACACACATGCACACAGATTCATGTAAACACAAACACATCCCTCTCACTGTCTCTTTCTCTTATGCACAAACACATTTGCCCGATCCTGCCCTAAGCGCAGCTTTGTTCCAGAGAGCAAGTGGGTTTAAAAACAAATGACGTGCTTGGCCTTTTATTATGTTCCGGACACTGTTTTTCCTGAGGCTGGAATGCGGGCAGGAATGTGTTGTTGCTCTGCAAGCGCTCAGAGGGAGAAAAACCTATCATGCTATCATGCTCGAGGAAAAAGAAGAGAGAAAGAGAGAGACGAGCAGAAAAACAGGAGAGAGAACAGAGTGAAGCAGGGACTTGGAAAGAAGTAGGGAGAAGATAAAAAAGAGAGGAGTGGCTCAGGCCAAAAGTACTTGCAGAAAAACAGCCCATTACTAGAAGAGAAAGCCGAGGGGGTTGTGAATTCTCCTCAGTGTGGTTGGAGTTGTGATGGGAGCTTTGCTGCTTTTCACTGGCCTAATCTCTCACTCTGTCTCTGTCTCTGGTTTTCATTACAGCAATTATGATGCTCTGTGCTCAGACCAGGCCAAAACTTGCATAACAGCCTGCCTGTTATTGGCCTGCTAGTCTAAACTGTGCTGTTGCTGATGTCTTTTTTTTTTTTTTTTTTTAATGTACAGTTCTAATGTACTTTTGCTTGACCTGCATGGAGGGCACCTGGAACAGAAAGCAAAAAGGCTGCTATCACAAATTGGAGGGATGCATTAATGGTCCAAATATGGGCGTAATGCTCCAATTTTCAGACATTGTGAGAAGTGTTGAAGGAGGGGGTGTCAGACGCTGTTCGAACATTCAACAAGCACTTAGGTTGAAGCATACGTACTCTGTAACACGCGCTACTCCTCCCAGTCCACTCCTTGGGTGCAAGACGAGGGGTGTCTTCTGTGGTTAACCGTTGCTTTTGGTTTTTGCAGAGTGTCCAGTTCAGTTGGCTTAAGTCTGTCCTTTACAGCTGCCTATTCAGCACATTGATTGGCTGATCAATTGTGAAACATTGATTTATCAATGTAATGCAGATTTCTCTTTTTGTCTCTGCCTTTGTGTTTCACCTCTCCATGATGTTCTTTGGGCACAAATGCAAAATACCAAGGAGGTAGTTTTTTACATGAGGTAATGTGAGGTGGTGATCTTTGCAGTCATACTAATATATCAGGACCCTCAACAAGTTAATACTGAGCTACAGAATAACGTTATGTACAGAGTTTAAGCAAACTCTGTCCAGCATTATGCCTGGTGCTCACTGCAATGAAGAGGCCATAAAGTCAAATTTACTAGTTGTGATGTTGTTGCACGGTTCTTCTTCCAAGATTGTGATTCACTTTCAGTTTGGTGTGATGTCCCTTGAGACACACTAGATCATCCACGTATCCCATATCCTGATTTGTGAAGTAAGCAGCAAATAGTAGTGTGTATTGTTGCAGGAAAGCATTATTTGCCATGTGTGGATACCTTTTGTTGGTGAGATGCACTGTGTAGTCCATTTAAATGTGACAGATATGGAGGACAACTCGCTACAGCTCCAACAAATCATTTAGCCCATGTATGGCCATTTATGCATTTGTATAGAAAATGGGAGATGAGTTTGATGTATCTAAGCGTGAGAGTGCATGCACAAGAGAGCAAGACACTGGCATTTGGAAGAAAAAAGTGGTTTTATGTGTAACAGGTTCATCCTTCACCAGGGCTGCTCAGGGACCTATTTGTCCCAGCAGGGAGAGGCGGTTGAAGAATGAGGTCTAGAGCCCCTCAGCCTGTCTGGAGCTCAGAGCAGGGCAGGAACACCCAAGATGGATGAGAGGGGGGCTAAACGAGAAAAGGTAGATCAAAGAGTGGGAGAGAACGGGAGCGGAGGAGAGGATAGTTGGGCGGACGGGGAAAGAGAAGATGAGCGATGGCCGGACTGTCTTTCTTTTGATCCATCATTGAGTGATGCTCTATTCAATGTGTTGACTGAGACCACCTGGGGGACTCCGGGGGAGGCTGTGTGTTTGTTTATTAGCGCTCGGGGGGAGGGGTATCACTCGGCTATAGATGGCTGTCAGCCTCACAGCCCTCCACATTAGGGTGATTGAAGGAAACTGATGGCCCACTTCCAGACAGTGTCAATGTCTTTGGAGGGCTCAGTAAACCTGCTGTGTGATCTCGATGGAAAACAGCTTTCATTACACTGATACAGGAGAAGCCAAACAAGAAAATCTTTTGTGTCTCAAATCCCATCTTGTTGTTGTTGTCAAAGAAATGAATAGTCGAGTGAAGAAATCAATCCATGCCTCTGTTTTATGAATGTTTTTGCTCTTCTTTTTTTCCTTCCACTCCTCTGTTTTTCTTGCTTTGCCTTAAAAGGAAGACGGCTGTGTTGTTCAACCGTGTTTCCCTAATTATTTATTTATCTTCCCTTCACCACTACCAGCCTCCATCATTCATATAATAATGTGGTAATTCCCAAATGAGACTCCCATCCCCCTTACTTCTCTTCCCACTCTTTCATAAGCTCTCTCTGCGCCTATCCACCTATACTGTTTATCACTTGTGTTTTTTGTATGAGGCTCTCACACACACCTGCAAATGACCTAATACGGAGGTCAATAACCAGCTGAATATGTTGTTTGTGACTAGAAGTGTTACAACCGAAATAAACGTAAATGTAAACAATGGTGGCACTGTCCTTCATTTCTCAGCTACATTCTATTGCTCTTCCTACCCGTCCATCACTCTGAACTATTGAAACACTCGAAAAGTGCTTAGAGTCAACCTGAGGTTGGCGACTCGAGGACATTGTCTCAGCGTAGCATAGAAACTGCATGTCCTTGCTCGGCTCTGTGCGTCATACAGAGAGATAAGACATGAGCCCTGAGAATTCAGAACATTATCAGAGATAAAGAAAAATGGCGATAGAGGCGACACAGATTAGAGGAACTGAAACATTTGTAGTCATCAGTTAAGATGATAAATGCATTTTAAGAACATTTGAGATAAAGAGACTGGTGAACTGAAAAAGGAATGGTCAAGATTACACAAACAGATCAGCACATACAAGCTGACGTTCACTTCATGTCTAAAAACCTCTTGGCCTAAACTATAAATAGAAATACATTTTCTTAAATACAAGGTGAGATTCATTTGGATGATTAACCATGTGTTCCCCTTGCACTTATTTACCTAAATACTATGTGACATTAGTTGTAATTCTCCTTTAATAATTAATCAGCCTTGCCCTGCCCTGCGAGAATGTGGTACCTTTAAATGAGCTTTTGAATGACAGTAATGCCTAACTGTTACGGTATAGTGCTGTGACATTAACAACAACGAAGACATTACAGTACTCTTAGCTCTGCCGCATGGTTGACCATGCAGCTGTAAAACCTTAGATGACAGTGGCAATTACTCCACTGTTGCTTCCTCGGCTGTTTGACAGCGTGAACGTCACCCAACTCACTAACTGTAATTTGAGGAACTCTAAACATCTGCATGTAGAGGCTCGAGGCTCATTAGTTGTTCTGTGGAGTCTTTGTCGTGGCACTGTGGTATGGTACCATGGTAGAACCATAATGGCTTTCTGGTGGCTCCATGGTGGTTCTACATATAGTTTCTAGGTTTATAAAACACACAAATGCTCAATTTATTCATGAATTTTGCTACTACAGCCGTAGTTGTTCTTGTATGAGTAATAGCTTGTCGTTGAACACTACCGTGTGTTAGATAATGTCAGCAAACTTCACTGAGCTATTGCTACATAACTGCCACAGCTGAAATAACTTTGCTGAATTTATAACTCTTCTGCACTTGTGCTACTGTTACATTGTCGATTAGCATGTCACAGATACATATTTCATTGGTTTCATTACAGAAGCCAAGCAAAAAGTAAACACACTGTACCTCAGCAGGGGACATGTTCGTGGTTTCCTGCTTGTGGTCACATTCAGCTTTCTCTCAGTCGTGTTACTCAGTGTCTTTAAAACAACTGACTCAGGAGAATCCTGGGAAATGTGGGGAAATCCAATGTGCCATTATCCTGTAATTGCCGCTTGTGGTCACAGTGGCCGCTGTTCGGCAACACATTGCATTGTTTCTCTTTCATTCCTTATAGAGGCACAGGTGCCACGGGATGGCAGAGATCACCGGAGCGGGATTCCTTTCTGAACCATTCTATGCGTCTTTGGAATGGGAATCGTCACTAATCACTGCATTCACTTTCACTGGAAAATGGCTGCAGCTGGCTAATGGTTGATGCTTAATGGTTAGCTGGTAGGGGCCCCGTAGGCCTAAATCCCTGGATATTAACTGGAAACCGATGCTCATTAACTAGTGTCTCATTAAAGAATGAAGACAAAGTTGCAGGCAACTGGTTAGTAACTTTCAACAAAGACGCTGAAGAACTGTTGTCTTTTGGATATTCAGCATATGCTCATACATTCATCAAGTCAGATGTGCTTGTATTCTTTCTGACATTACTTTCTATATCATACTGAATATATGCATGTATACACACATCGGTACACACTGCACAAAGTGAGTTTGCCAGAATAGTTTCTCCATATGAATTTGACTGTTACTGTTAGGGTGTGCGTAGCCTTAACTTAGACTTAAATTCATAATTGTGTTTGTGCTTTTGGGTAATAGTTGTCCCCACACACTGTCCAAGCCTCTCTGAGATCTAAACGCTGACTGGACCAGACCACACTGAGATGCCAATCTTGGGTAAGACCATGTTGTGTACATACTTATTTGACCTTTTATTCTCTGCATTATAGGATACAAAAGATAACAAATAACATTTTCTGATATCTGAATATGAGATATTCCAAAGTGAAATGCCAAAGAGGCTTATAAAAGTTGGAATCTCTACAATGTCTGTCAAGTGGAATGTCACCAAGGCTGACCTTGTGTGGAGAGAGTGAATTATTGGAAGGTTAAGGATGTCCGTGACAGAGTGTACTTTTTCTTTTTATTATTTAGAAGCAAGTTGACTTGCCTGTTTCCACACAAAATGCTTTTTCTTTCATAGGAGATGCGTACCAGCTGAACCAATAAGACTGATGCATTATTATTTGGCACAGGTGATATCTGATCTGTGACTTTCCCTGGAGCCAGGACCCATTTTCTAAAATTCCAATCTGTGGATTATTGTGTCATATTAAATTCCCTTTCACCACCTTGATAACATACGCACATGATCCCAAAATGTCACACACACACACATGCAGTTCATTGACACTCAGCAGCCAAAGAGGCAGATGGCATTTCCTTCTAAGGAGCTGGTGGCTGTCTGCAGGTCGTGTGCCGTCTCCACTGACCACATCCATCACTTGAGGCAAAAACAGGGAGGGGAGCACAAGACTTGGAGCAGGGGCCCACTCCTCATACCGTGCTCTCAGGGAGGATGTGGTTACTTTCAAGGGAATTTCTATATTTGTAATTCCTGCATCATACACTCTGCGGAGCTACTGCTCATGTTCCAGAAAATTATTTTTTTAAAAGCCTGTCTTACTGTCGCTCATTGTCACTTTGATTAGGTCAAGTAGTGTGGTAATGGAAGTAAAGCTGTTGAAACACTGGTGTGATGAATAGCTCCACCTGTGCTTGAGGAAACATGTCCCCCAGCAGTGTAATGAGGACACACCCAGAGCTGATCTGCAGCTGTAAACACACATGCAGGCACACCTGCCAAGTATGAGTCACGCATGGTGGGCGGGGCATGGAGAGAGCATGAGCTCATCCTGCTAGTTCCCGCACATTCCCACATCTCATCTCCACCTCCCCTGTTCTCTCTGTCTTTGTCTTCCCATCTCTCTTACCGGCCTCTTCCTGTTCCTCCCGCCTCACCTCTTACCTGTCCCAGTCCCTCTTCCTTTGTGTGTGTTTGTTTGTTTGTGAGCGTGCTTATTTTCTTTGTTGTGGCTGCTCCTCTGTCAACAGAAACAGGAAGGGGTGTGTACCTGTGTGTGTGTGGGGGGGGGGTTTGTTCACCTGGTGGCCAGGTAAAGAGGTGGGGCAGTGTGTGTGTGTGTGTGTGTGTGTGTTGGTAGGGATTACAGTCAAAACAGCCGGTGTGAGAAACAGGAGATGCACTAGAAGCGTGAGAACACTACCTGGAAAACAGCTGGGAATGTCTGCTGAATAGGCTGACTAAACACACATGTATATACTTAGAAACACAGACGCACATATAGACACACACACACTAATACATGCAAGTGAGGCACTCCCACACTCACATTCCTGTAAAATACATGCTGGGTCAGACCCAACAGGGACTTGTATACTGACTCTTTTCTCTAGAATCCTAGTTCTGGGGTCTGGGAAGTTGCAGACAACAGACGATTTAGCTCCCCTAAAAGACCTGCACTGCTTTTAACTTTTAATCAAATATGATGTGCTAATTAAACATGACTTGTCTCATTTTGTTGGAATTTCGCCAGCCTTTGCTCACATGTGCAGTATTTTTTATATGGACACTGACAGAAGTTTATTACAGTACAGTGTGTTTATTACTGTTATTCTTTGTGTGTGTGTGTAAAAGTAGATGGGAAGAGCAAGGACAGTTTCTACATTCTCTGATTTCACTGGAAAGAGGAAGTTAACTCTTGTTTACTTCATATGATAACATACGGGCAGATTATGCAACACTCTCTGTGTGAACAGTATGTGTATGTGAGGGAGGGAGAAACAAAAAAGTAACCAGATGATAGTCACTGACCATGAAGGAAACTCTTACACGCCATTTGAATAGATGCACACAGTTAAAGAAGGATCTGTCACACACGCATGCACACACACATACACACACACACACACACACACACGCATGCACACACACATGCAGAAGAGTAAAATGCTTCAGGTAATGCTTTCTCTCTCTCCCTCCCTCCCTCTCTCTCTCTCTCTGCCTTATAAACCTGTCATCCATTCTCTCTCATGCAGCATATACAAATATGGTGAAAACATTCCTTTATGCAGAACTGTTTGCATTCCTGCTCGTTGGATCTGTGGGAAATATCTGGGAAACTGAGTTCAGATGATCACCAGCTTAGTCATGTCAACTTTGTCATCAAGAATAACTCATAGCTCCATTTGGGGAAAAAAAAACATTGAAAATATCAAGTATTTAAATAGCCACAGCAGTGTTATTTTGGAAAAGGCCACTTTAAAACCTGAGCTCAAAAACATCACCTTATAGGCCACCTCCGGATCATCAAAACTACAGACAAGCAGGGCAAAAAGCCTCTATACATTTTTAGGTTGTTCAGTCAATCTTTAGAAAATCTTATTTTTTTTTGCTCAAATCCAAAACAGCAGTCCTGGATCTCACCCTAAGACACAACAGCTGATTTAGAGCTTTGGCAGCCAAAACAGCATCAAATGCAGGTGGTGTCAGAAATGGCGAAACAAATTTTCATGGTAACGCGTTTCTGCCTGCAGGTTATATTTACATTTTAGCACTACAACTCACTAAGCATTTGTCACACACTCAGACATGCCTCACAATCGATGTTGTACAGTTTGCCATAGATTGCAACCAAGATGTCGTTAAACCCAATCTTGCACGGTGAGGCATGCAATGTTATTACACAGAATATAGAGGTCTAAAGTCTCCTTTTGTGAGATTAAATAGGTAATGTTATTTTCTGTATTAAGGAAGAAAACACATAGGTTCATGCACGTTTAAAGTATTTTATCTGTTTGTTTTCAAGGTCCGTCTCTCTCTCTAAGCCTACCATGTGCACACTCTAATGCAGAAAACACAGTATGTTTGTACGTTGGCCGAGGCTGGTCACACAAATCAAATGCTGTGGGGGACATCCACAAATGGCTACCAATACTACTAGCTTTAATACTAGCTTTTAAATGCACACACACACACACACACACACACACACACACACACACACACACACACGGTCACTAATGTAGTGGCAGTATCCCAGACAGCTTTCCGGAAGTGTGTCATTTCCTGTGGAGCTACTGCAGGTCTCTGTCCATAAGGCTGATGACTCCCTGGGGCAACGGGCTACTTTACACTGCTCATATGGACATATACACTGAAATTTCAGCCTGAAACCAAAATCTACTCACAGTCCACACAGAAACAATCTCATCATGGCTAAAAAACTCTTCTTCAGTCACTGCTGTTGAATCAGCTTTTGTGTTTATACTCAGTGTAAGATCCCACACCAATAAGTCTTTGATCTGAGTTTTTTTTTCTTATCATCAGTCTTGGATTCATTCTGATGAATGTGCCCCTCACATTAAGTCGTCCCCCCCAGAATATTTATTTTTCCACCAGCCAAGAATGACCTGCCAAGGCTGAGGGGATGGCCTTGCAGTAAAACACAGGAGTGATCTTAGTTGTTCTCCAGTCTTGGCTGTCTCTCCACTTTTGAGAGTCTTTTATTTTAAAGAATAAATGCCTATTTTATGTGTTTTAATCTACTGACCCCCTAAAGTACTTTTGTAATGTCAGTAACATCAGTAATGTTACGATATGAGTCAGATTCTTTGTGAATTTTAATATTCATGTTGGTTGCCCTTCTTCCTCTTTGTTTGCTTCTGTTTTTAGCAAACTTTTAGATTTCTTTAATTTGATCCAATATGTGAAGCACTGCAGCGATGAAAAAGGTCACACACTCGACCTACTGTGTGCATGATGTGGATTTTGTTGACTTTGCTGTCTCCGATCACAACACAGTGCTCCTCAAGGTTCCACTCCTCTGTAATGACCCCAACTCCTCACAATGATCCGCACCCACCCCCTAGATTCCCTCTCTTTTTATCGTTTCTGTCAACATTTTACTGCTTCATATTTTTTAATATGAGAGAACAACTTGACCTCACTAAAGAGGAGCTTGTCAGTTTTTGTTTTTTTTTTTACAGTTCTTGGACAACTATTTTAGATTCTGCAGCTCGAGTCAGATATAAGAACCTGAAACCTTCTTTTCTGCCATGTTTGAATTAAGAATCAAGAAAGAGACAGTGCAAGAAGGCAGAGCAGAAATGGAAAAAGTGTAATCCTTGCTTCTCTAAGATCTAATATTCACTTATCAGTGTACAATCAAAGAAGCGAGGAACATGGTCATAATCCCAGAATCTGTCTCTAAAACTGTAAATTCCCCCATCTAGCCAGCCAGTTGAATATGCCCCAGAGAGATGTGAAGAATATCTTAATTACTTTTGTAACAAAATAGTGGAGATTCCGCAGCACTTTAAAACTGAATTCAAAGAGCTTAATGGTGACTCCTGTTCACCTTCATTACTTACCCACTTTCGTGAAATCTCTGTCAACCCTGTAACACACTGTTGCACTTTCAAAATCACCCACCTGCCTTTCTGTCTGCATTTCAGCTTTTTTTAAAAGCTGTATTTCAGGTGGTTAGTCCAGATATTTTAGCCATTATTGACTGCTCTGTCTACTGATATTTTCTCCTCTAATTTCTAACATACCACTGTTTACTCCCTTTAAAAGAAACTCTCTAGATAATCCACTCAACTAATTTCTATTATAAACAACAGGCTATTTGGAAAAATTTCAATCTGATTTCCTTTGAGACAGTGGATCATAATGTCTTGATCAGCTATCTGAGGATCTATGTTGATATCAGTGATGTGGCTTTGGATTGGTTAATTTCCTATCTTATCTCCTATATCAGGTTCCTCTCTGTAATGCTTGGAGATACCTCTTCTTGAGCTCCTCTTTTTTGGCATCCCCCTGGGTTCTATTTTGGGTCCCCTTTTATTTATTAAATACATGCTAATCCTTAGAAAATTATGCATGCACATGACAATGATTTCCACTGCTATGTGAATGACCCAATTGTATGTCACATTCAAGTTCAAAACTTTCCTGCAGTTGAATGACTAAAGCAGAAATTATTACAATTGTCCCTTGTTGACCATCAGTGTTACCAATCTCTCCTCAAGTCTATGTGCCTTATCTAATAAAAAAATGACTGCAACCTAGTTGTTATTTTTGACTCAATTTTCTTTTGATGCGTTAGTGACCAAAGCAGTGCAGTCCTGCTTTGCCCAATTGAAATTGACTAACACTGACTAAGGTCTAGTCATTCTTTTCCTCTGCAGACTTAAAAGGTAATCTATGCTTTTGTCTCTTCTAGTTTTGTCTTTTGCAATGCACTTTACACTGATATCAGCAGGAGAAACGTCCAAAGACTGCAGTTGATACAGAATGCTGCTGCCAGGCTTTTAGAGAGTGCTATGAGAAGCGAACACATCACACCAATCCTTGCTGCCTTTCACTGGTTACCTGTGAGTTTTAAGTTTTTAGTATTAGTGGTAGTAGTATTGTATACTTATTAGTATTGTATTGTTGCACAACCAACCCTACTGACAGACACACACTTTGTCTCTTATACACACAGACATACACACCAGCTGGCATGTAGACTATATTCACAGGCAAGCTAGTTCATTGAGTTTGCATTATCACACTGTAATAGTGATTTGCATGGCTTTATCTTGAATGCATGTGCTAGTTTCCATTTAGTCTATGCTCAGGTATCATCTCGTGTTTGACTCTTTCAGCATACAGTAATACGAAAGTATTATAATTTTCCTCTCCTCCTGACCAGTCTTTCATCACTGAGTAGTAAAGAATTGAGGAGATAGACAGAATCTAAATGGCCTGCAGCTTACTCTCTATCCCTTCTTTACAATTTAATGAGATAAATTAAAGTCTTTAATTAAACTTTAGGAGCAAGTTGAGCAAGAGGGAGAAATGGATCAATGAAGAGAACAATGATGGATGAGATTTGGTTTATAGAGAACATGTCACACTTGTCATAGAAATCTGCCTTCAGGCTACCATTCTGTTCGTCAGTAAGCCTGTATATTTCTCTACTACCTGCCCCTTATTTCCAGCTGTTTACTTAATAACTCACATACTTAATATTTAAGTACAAACATATTTTGTCTCTCACGCAGTGCACGCAAACAAACCTACAAGCCGACCAATCCTCCCACCCAAACACATACCACTAGCCATAGACAATTAGACCTATTTCTCAGCATTAATTACCATTTTAATGAGCTAGGCTGTGAGAATGAATAATCTAACAGCATATGGCTAAGGGTGCAAAATCATAATCCTATCACAGGTTATTTATTCCCTCCCAGTTCCAGAGGCTGTTTCAACATGCTGGTCTAATTACTATTGCTGGGGGTGGGGACTGGGAGCTAAGCGTAGAAAAACAATAACAATGCTAATGCTGGCGGTAACACTAGGTTAGGCCTACACCCAAATCTTGATGAACTCTTTCTCAATAGGGAGCAGGGCTTTAAAAACAAGGAAGGACATGAGAAATGAAAAGGAATCAAGATGTCCTCTCTTTCCTTCTCCCGTTTTTTAATGAAGATTTTCTTAATGAAAGAGGCAGGAAACATCTGCTCTGGCGAGTGCCCATTCAAATGAAAGATGAAAAGCTATAGTGCTTCTTTGTGATGCGATGGAGAGGAGAGACGGAGGAGAACAGAAACAGAGGCGAATGGCTTTCTTAAATAACATCATTATTTATTGCATGTGTCTATAAAGAATCAATACAATCTAAAGCAATAAACTAAGTTTAAATTATCATCTCTTAGTAGCATCACAATATGCAAGATATGAAATATTTACAATGAAAGACACAGCAAGATAAGCCAGGGCCCATATCATAACCTTTAGATGCTGAATAAAAACTTGAAACACTATCCAAATGCAAAACACTGCTTAAAACACCAAGAGGCTCGATTAGCAAAAACAAACAGAAAAAAGTTTTCATTCAAAATTTGGAGAAAAAAAATGTACAAACAGCAAAAATCTTTTAAGGTTTAACAAACATTATTAACAGTATTTATACATTTGGTACGTCTTTGTAAACTAATTTTCAAAAGTGTAAATATTGCATATATGCCATTTGTGTTGTACCTAAGTAACAAGAATTAATTATGTCAAGTATTAATGATTTCTCTTAAAATTTTTTCAGAATTACAGCATTAGAAAATGTCCTCATAGTGGCATCCATTTCACAAGACTATCCCATGACAATTAAAAAGAAAACAAAAAAAAAAATCAAAGCCAAACCATACTGGTTAGCATATAACTTAATTAGTGCTTTTGTTGTATCAGAAAGTTCACTCAAACACATACTATGTACAGTACAAACAACATAAGTTATTTAACTTAACATGTGTCAAAGTTTCTCAGCGTTTGCTTAAATGTAATTCTCTGTAACATCGCACTATTTACAGTATATAGGCAAAGGTTAAGTACCAGTGAATTCAGATAAATAAAGAGATACTTCCCCTGGTTTGTTTCTTATATTCGGCTTGTATCTGTGTCATAGTTTTCATTCAGTACTTCCGCGTGTTTCATATTTGTTGTTGCAGTTGTTGTGGTGTTTATTGGGTTGTGTAATCCCAAGCTCGGAACCCAGCATGTACTACATTCAACGTGTCTTGTGTTACAATCTAGAAAGTTTGTAAGTGCAAGACCATGCGTTAGCTCCGGCGTGTCACGTCTGGCTCTCTCTTGGCTCAAAGTGGCAGCGGAGGCCATGGATTCAAGCTATCGAGCGGCTCATTGAACAGCCAGTCAGACTGCATCATGCATTCACGACATTGCTTAGCCCTGCCTGCACCTGCAAGCCAACCATGTAGTCTGTCAGAGCTTCGCAACGAGGTGAGAAAATGTAAGATTCTGTGCTGTCCAGTTATTCTGTATAAATAACTTCAAACATTCATGTTCCAATCCCCTGTCCAGCCAGGTCATAACTTCCTGCATGCTGTGTGGGTGTGCAGGATATTACAGGTGAACAGTGGGTGAGTAGGTTAAGTGTATAAAGGTGCTGAGACTTGGGCTCAGACAGGCCACAGATCTGGTGGTCAGGTCCAGTTGGACCTGGGTCGTGCTGCAATTTTGTTGTGTGACACCTTTAATGTCAAGTATTCCTCTAAGGTCCTCTGGGTATTCTTTCCATCTCAGGCATATTAATAAATATATTACTCTGGATCTTTAATACATCATTTTGTAATAAATGTAATGTGGGAGGAGAAGGAACTTAATCTCAGAGAGGTTGTCTCTCACTCGGCTCTGATGAACATTCAGTCTACGAGATGATCGGCTCAATCTTTGATATACTACGTGTTTATAGGTCCAAACTAAAAAGGTCCATCAGACGGCGGCTGATGGCTAGAGTAAGGCTTTGGATTGGTGATTTTTAAAAAACATTCACCTCTGAAAATAAATATTTTATATATATTTCTACTGTGTGAATTGGTACCAACCAGGTTTTGCTGAGGTAGGGTTTTTTTTTTTTAAGTATATGTTAACTTTGATTTTTAAATATGTTCATAAATGCCACCTCTTTTTGCAGTACAATCTGTATAGAAATTCACACACACATACTTCATTCGATGCATACATACATGATAAATAAATAAATATATGTAATCTGTATGCATGAAAGTGTGTTTGTTTTTTGCGTGTATGTGTGTGCACACTTTTCTCTCCAGGTTTGGTTCACAGGTTTTCAGGTAAGAGTATCTGGCAACTATTGGCTGAAGCCAAAACAAAACCAGCTGAAAGTGGATGAACTGAAATAATAATAACAATAATAAACATAACAATATACTGCATAATAATTTTGCAGGCCTACGCACAGAGATAAATAGTACCTATCTATAGTTAGAGTTAATAGTCCGTTTAAGTTTATTTTTTTTTAAGTAATTTAGTACAGCAGCAGCGATGGCGCCTGAATGTTTTGGTGCCAAGAAAAGCGGAGGGAAGATTTAGGGCAAGGGTCAAGTGTTGCCATGGTGATGGCCGTCCCTGTGACCCTCGAAGGCGGCATAGAGGTCAAAGGACATCGACTGTAGCGCATGGTCCAGCTGTTGCTGTGGCGACCTTGTCACTTGGCTGCAGCGAAAATCCTACGTTCACAGGAAAAGGAGGGAGACAAGTCGGGGGGGGTTGGGAGGAGACCTCAGCCTTCATTCTGAAAAAAAGAAGAAAAAAAGTTTGTTGTGATTTACAGATATTAAGTTCAATAACACTGCATGAGATTTCTTGGTCAATACTCCTTCAGATACTTAATCTAAGTGTATGTACAAACAGTATATTATATATCATTTACGCTGGATGGACCAATAGAGGAAAGTCAAACAGATACCCCCACTCTGTTACCAAGTAAGGAATAAGTGCTCTTCAAGCGGCCTGCCTTTGTGTGTGTGTGTGTGTGCATGTGTGTGTGTGCATGTGTGTGTGTGTGTATTCCTCAGCTGGTACACACTGAAATGGCAGGTGCTTTCACAGCAGGGGAAAAACAGAGTGGCATTTAGCACTGTGCAGCTGACACAAGGCAGTCTCCAATGACGGCAAAAGAGACAGCAACAACACTTCCACACAGCAGAATACACACAACCAGGTATTCTTGATTGCATACCTACTGAAGTCAAGTAAAATACCACATTCACTCCCACACACACACACACACACACACACACACCACAGCTGTGTATTTTCACATGGTATAAACCATTAGCCTTCAGAGTGTCGCTTTTCTCCCAGTGGAAAGCTGTGCTGACCCTTGCCCTGATGTACTTGTTTGTGTGGTTTCATTTGCATGCAGAGCTATCAAATGGGAGCGGAAGTCTTGGCTGACACACACACAACACACACACAACACACACACACACACACACACACACACAGCCCCTCTCTGCGGCTGCATTTCTTCCCTCATTCACTGTCTCCTCTCCCTCTTCTCCAGCCATGAACAAGAGCTGTTTTCACAAAGCTGGATGTGATCGTCATTCTCTAAAACAAACCTTTCATTCAGAGTCCTTGCAGTTACCCCCTCTTCAACTACTCCCACCACACACACACACACACACACACACACACACACACACTGTTGTGTCTGTTCTCTCTCTCTACCCAATACATACATGTTGTAAATGAAAATCAGATGCTAATGTCAAATGTAAAGTTTTATAGAAACTTGACACAACAGCTGATGACCACATTGGAGAGGCTGAATGCTCACACATTCAAAAACTATGGAACCAGAAAGTTCAGAAAGTGAAAAATAAAATCCTTGATTTCCCTTCTGTGGCTACCTGTGCTGGCTGAGCTCTGCTTCTTCATTGCCATGGGTGTCAGAGATAGAGTAAAATAGAAACACTGCGGTGGGAAGTGGTGGAAAAAACATAGTAACAGAATCAACCTGACAGAGAGGAACGGGAATGCAGTGAGGTCATGGGACCGATGGTCCATAATAATCTGAGTGTGTGTGTGTGTGTGTGTTTCTGGAAGGGATGGGCCAGTCAGTGGCCTGTAGAGGCAGACACTTGGGTGAGAATGACTGAGATCTGCCAGGAAGGAGCGCTGAATCACTCCTCTGATTAACAACCAGGTGTAGCCATATACGTAAACAGTCAAAAAATTATCATAATTACAAGAACAATGGCGCAATAGGATAAGAGCTATTCAAACATGTCCTGGTTGAAGAAAAATGTAAGTGCGCAAGGGAGAATTTTGTGTGTGTGTGTGTGTGTGTGTGTGTGTGTGTGTGTGTGTGGCGGGGGGGTATTGAGAGAAAGGGACGTAGTCTGCGGGGGAATGAACCCAATGGCTCCGACCCCTCCTCTTTTTTCAAGCACATAACACACATCCCTCCGCCTGTCCCTTAACCCACGTCTGTGACCCACCCCCTCCCACCACCACCACCACCACCACACACACCCAAGCTCTGTTCATTATTTATTTAGTTCTCACAGGCTAAATTTAGCCGTGCTCCATTCAGGGCTAGGACACACACAGGCATGTATTAGCAGCCTCCTCTCTGGTGCTTCAGAAGCAGAGTAAACATCTCCATGTCTGTTGATGTATCACCTGCTTGAGTAGCTCTGTGCTGTAGCACAGCTAAATGAATGAGCTTTTAGGGGAACTGCTGCAACTGTGTTTCCGAGCAGCAAAAGAGGAAAGAGTATCAGCAACTGTAAATGAGCTTCTGCAAACAACAAACCTGATGTGGTGAGTAGGTTTCCTCCTTCAGATAGGGAGAGATCAGCAGGCTCAGATCTGCTCTGTTTACATTCCTGCCCTGCAGGCTTCACCCTGATCTCCACCAAGCAAACACTGACTGACTCCTCACCTCTGACCTCCCACACCTCTGTCTGACCAACAAAAGGAAAACAGCAGCCACTGTTGTTGCTGTTGTTGTCCTGCTGACTCATTAGTACATATTCTAAATAACGCGTGTAATTATTTTCTTCAGTCTTCTCCAATTCAACCTTTTTTCAAAAACTGCTTAAATATGTTGATTTTCATTTTTCTCAAATGATTGATGAAGCATTTGGTCTCTTAAGAAAACTGTCAAATCAAAAGACCTTGTTTATGGCCTTGTATATGACAGAAGCAGAAAATCTTCGGGAGCTTAGAGCTTTGAACTAGGTAATATTTGGCCTTTTTGCTTAACAAATAGGTGATTTGTCATTGGAAACCAGTTGCTGATTCTTTTTCAGGCTACCAAACAACAGAAATGAGACAACTAACACCACAAGCAAAGTCCAGGTGATGTTAAGAAGCCACTGCTAGATATAACAGCATTGCTTCCTTGATATCCTCTGCCTAATCCTATGCTTAACTACATGATACACCTCTGTGGAGAAGCATTAAGACAGCGGTGGTGTCCAGAGAGATAGAGAAGAGATTATGATGAGCTGTTTATGAATGAAAACTTCCAAGAACTAATAGACTCATACAAGTAGACTGAGCTTAACCTGGTGTGTGCGTGTGTTTTGTGTAAGTACAGCACTATATGGCATATGCACTCACGTCACTCACACAAGCTCTATCTCTCCTTCTATCTCTAGACAAAACAAGCTACTCAACAATGTCTAATCCTGAAGTGAATGTAATCCTTCTTACCTCCAAGCTAAATTGAGAATATGGTAGGCTGACTTTGTTTTTATCTAGTGCTGGAACATCCTGCCCTACTTTACTCAAAGGTAGCGCTGTGTATGTATGTGTGAGGGGGGGGGGTGCACAGGACAGGTGAAGACAAAGACTGTATGTTCCTCAAAATACTGTATGTACACAAATAATCAGGTGGAGGCATTGTGTCCAGAGTTCAAATGTTCTAGGCTCAAATTATGCTAGCTGGCTGCAAAAATAAAAGTTGTGATGTACGAGCATATTGGTTACCTGCAAAAGTACACTTTTACAGTGCATACTGCATGCACGATGATATGTGCACAAACTTGCTGCATTCATGAGATATGCTTTCAAAACATATCTGATTCTCAGATGTCAGACTTTCCCATCAGCTCATAAACACACCATAACTTTCTTATCTATTATCTACTATTAACTATCATCAATCTGACAATTATTTTCTAGATTAATCGTCTACAAAATGCCATAACGACAAAAGGTCATTAGAATTCACCAGAACCCCAAACCAACAGTCCAAACCAATACAATGGTATACGCCAAAGTAATCGATATACCACAGCAACATATCCTCAAATTTGAACCGGAGAAAGTTTTGCATTTTTGCTAGAAAATTGACTGAAATGATAAACTGACTATCAAAATAGCTGCCGATTAATTTTCTGCCAACTGACATCCATTAATCATTGCAGGTTTAGACATTTCAGATCAAACCAGTTGGCCATTATTTATCTGTTTTGTCTGTCAGATAAACCAGGCAGCAAGAGAGTGAGAGTCTTGTTAGTGGCTCTGATCAGATATGATTAGCTAATTGTTTAATGCATCGTTAGACAATCCTTCATGGCCTCTGGAGTGAAAAGCCAATCAGAGACAGCCCACTAAGGTCAGATAACAACAGGAAAAACACAAGGCTCAAACGCGCCGTAGTGGAGAAGGTGTGTGTGTGGAGGAGGAGGAGGGGGGAGAGGGGGGAGGGGGGAGGGGGGCTTGAATCACATGATTTCGGAAAAACAGAAACCAATGCCTGGAGAGACGAAGAGGAGAAACAGGGGAGGAGGGGGTTGGTATATGGCTTCTTGAAACTGCCTCGCCACACCCCCACCTTCTCCCTGTTGTTGTTGTGGCAGATGGTGGCCAGTCATTAGCGTATTGTCACTCTCCTCTGACGGGCCAGATAACCAGTGAGCACTGCTTGGCGGGGCAGGTGCAAAACCCCTGACTCCCCCACCCCTCCACCATCTGCTAATGGCTGTGTGTATGGACGCGCACAGGAGAGGAAGACACGCAGACAAAGTGGAAATGTGTGTGTGTGTGTGTTTTGGTGGTGGTGGTGGGGGCGGTTCTGGGCCCACAAATGAAAGGCATGGAGAGTGTGAGTCAGTCCTCTCCCCTGTGTGCACCCATGCAAGACTCAGTCGGACAGAGAAACATTCGATAAATGAGGACATAAGTGGGAAAAGAGGATGACAGGGGGATGATGAATAAGCTTTTATGGAAGAAAGAGTAGTGTCAGGAGAGATATACAAAGAATGGGAGTAAAAAGTTGTAAAAATAGTACACGGCCTTCCTTGTTTCATTCCACAGAGATGGAGGTGTGTGGATTTCTGGAAATGCCCCGATGGCAATAACCCCCCCTCCCTCTCTCTCTCTCTCTTAGTCTCACACAGGCGCGGTGGTAGTTCAAAGGTCAAGAAACTGACATTATCGGCAGGGCCGGAAGGCGTGCACTGAAAGCTAAACAGCTCCCTCCTCCATCCATCGCCGCCGCCCCTCCCTGCACGTCACGTCAAGGGTCAAAACCAAAGCAACAACAGTGTAACCAAACAACTGACTGACTCAACCATTCGCCATAAGCCGCATGAAGGCCTGTATAGACGCCCAGGCGGGACATGCTGACATATTTGCATGTTTGTTGAGCGGCGCTGAGGAGCAACGTCTCCCTCCCTCTCCATCTCTAACCCTACCTCACACTGCGATAACTTTAGATGTCAAATGAGGACACGGGGGTTTGATCTCCTCATCTGTCTGTTTCAAATTGACGCGCAGGGAATTCAAACCGTGGGTCACTCTGCGATAACAAGAGAATGTGCCAAAGCCTGTCATCTTGTAGTAAACAGTCATGCACTCATTTTCTCTCTCACACACAAGCAACAGAAGTGTTTTTTTTAATATTTTGATGAGTGTATCAATGATTTGCCACACTGGTCACAGCGCTGATCAGAGCTGAGTCATTCACTATTATGTACAAGGTCATTTGTTTGTCAGGAAGGGCTTATATAACCAAGATACAGTAGCAAAGACAAACTCTTACCGGAATGACACTGATCTCTATCGCTCTGTTTCTTTTCTTTCTTTCCTTGTTACTCCTCCATTCCTCCCCCTCACTCTTTCTCCCTCCCTCCCTTCAGCCAACAGCTCAATTGTCTATTTTGTTGTACATGAAAAACAAAACAAGTCATCCATCATTCACCATTGTTCCTCCGCCTCCCTCTTTCCTCCTACCCCGCTCTCATAGCCTTAGACAAATGTCTCCACTGAGGTGCAAATTCAATATTTGGGTCCTGTCCTCTGAAACACAAAAGCACCAGGACACAATGAAGTGAGGGGAGGTTCACAATAGGTGTGAGTGTGCCCATGCATGTGCGTGTGCCTGAAGTCACACATAAAAAGTCATGTGTGTTCATGCAAAACATTAGCAAGCACCCCCTCCTGTTTAAAACTGTTCCAGTGGTGTGTTTGTAAAGTTGCTCTCAGAAGGAAAAAAAAAAGAATCCTCCAATCCCCCCCTGAGTCCATCCCACCAGGTTAGAAAAACAAGTGAGCATTCACCTCTCCCAGCAACCTTTGCACACTGCCCACATTCCAGTCCTGAAACCCAGTACCTGACAATTGATAAACAACTGACTCACTTGTTTTTCTGGGGAACCCGATGACTTGCACCAAGCCCCACACTGGCTGCGCTCACAGCATGAGAGCGAGCAGAGACAGAGACAAAGGGAGACAACTTGGTTGTGAAACCACAAACAACAATTAAACTCTTATTTCACCACCAGGAACACTGACTCCTGACTCATGAGGATCCCGACACAGTGTGTTTTCTTCTCAAACAACAGCAACTTCTGACATGCCCCTGCTAAGTCATCTATCCCTGTAAATGATCCCTGCCATTTAGAGAAGCATGAAAGGCCATGATGCAACAGTGAACAAAATGAGGTGAAAGGTAATATTTTGATGGCAACCGTTCCTTCCCACAAAGACACCTAGTCATCAGGACTTCACAGCTTATTCATACACATACCAGCCTTGTAAAAGCTACTTTACACGGTCTCATAACATGAGCCATAAACATGTATTTTTGCTACCTCCATAAGTACATCATTTGTGTGCTGCATGCGTCACTGGATCAGACTAGATGTATTGTGAAATACTGACGTGGTATAAAACTGCGTCACTGAGGGAAGACCAGAGCACACCATTCACACACATCACAGCAGCATGGAGCCTGCCAGAATAAAATATAACAAGTCCGGCCATGGATTTCAAAATAAAACTGTTTCAAAATAAGATGGTTGCAGAATAACATCTATTTTTTGTCATGTGAATCCTAAACTGTAATACAGTCTTCCTTTAAGGAGATCTGCAGCTAAGGAGCGCAAAAGCAGCACGTTGAGGAGAATATGGAGATATTTTTCTTGCTTTGCACGCTTCACTGTTTCAGCTGCTGCTGTAATATCTTTATGCTGTTTGAATCAGATCAAACACCAAAACAGCCCTCCTCAGAGCAGCCGTGAGATTTGTCGATGTGTCATGGGTGTGACGAGTAGGTGACTAATCCTATCTAAACATCACAGCCTACACCCAACAGCAACATTCATTTCAACTTCACTTCCCTCGGCTCCTGCAGCCTGAAAACTGTTATTCTAACTTACACATGTATCAGCATGTAACCACTGTTAATGTAAGACTGACAACACTAATATAAGCTGTTTGCTACGTTTGATTGGGCAAAATGTTGGTTGTTATTTGGAACTGTATCGAGGTGATCAGTCACAATTATGGGTAGTGGCATTTCCTCTGATTCGAGGAGCGGAGACATTAACTACAAGTAAATAGTGTGACATTTAGACGAAACTACAGGGTTGTACCACAGCTGTACAGAAAAATATTGAACAGCAGTCAGTGGGTTAAATCCACAGTCTGTGTTAAACGCACAGGCTCTGCTGCAGACACCAAAATGAAGCTGTTTGTTTTCAGCATGTTATCTGAAAGGGAATCATTATTCCCAACTTTGGAATGAAAATGAGCTCTGAGGTGCAGCTTAGCAACGAGGAGCCTATCTCTGCAGAGTGCACACTAGCCCTGAGGCGGATCTCTATCCTACTCCAGCCATGGCACCACTCCTTTCATGAATGAAAACCTACTGAATGAATGAGTACGTGCGTGTGTGTGACATGTATGAAAACACTCACCTTTCACAGCGGCAGCAGTCTCCTTGAATCCCAGGCTGGCGTAGGGGCTCGTGTTGAAACCATTCATGCCCCCCTTGCAGCCGCACGCTGTCTTGAACCTCAGGAGTCCATCGCAGTCCCCTAACCTACATCCTCCGAGGTTTCCCTCCATCAAGTTTAAGGCAATGTAGTTAAGTCCATTTTGATAACCAGCTGACATCTCCCTGCACATGGGGCTGTTGCTGCTATAGTCCTCATCGGGTCCATCAGAGCTGCAAACCGTGTGGGATACATTCTCCACGGAGGCAGAGCTGTGTCGTTTGGTGTTGTGAGCAAAGGATGGGCACACGGGTGTGACAGTGGTGGTGGAGGAGAAGGTCTCAGAACTGTGCCGCCGGCGCCCCTGAGGGTCAGCCCGGATCACTTTTGCCCCCCTGTGCGGATCCACGAGGTTGACAGATAACGAAGGACCCCCCAGGAGAAAAGAGTCCAATGGCACAGGGGGTACTCCATCTACAATGCTGCAGTCAAGGCTGAGTCTCTTTACACAGGCTGTGGGGCTGGTGGGAGGGGGGGCAGCAGCATCAGTGGTGCAGAGAGCAGGTATGGGGGCAGGAGGGCTGAAAGTCATCTCAGTGTAGTCATCCTTGACTGCAGCAGTCTGACACACCAGGCTCACACCTGGATATTTCTCTACCATCCCCCTCTCCTCTGCCTTCCCCTCTATGCTTTTTTCCTCTTCTTCTCCCTCCTTGCCTCCCTGCATGTTCTGCTGAGCGTTCACCAGACTAGGGCAAGTCAAGACTTCAGATGTGTCGTTTAGGCACCCTGCAGGGGGGGAAGCCCTGGCTTGGTGTGAGCCAAGGTGACCCGGGGAGCTGACGTCAACATTAACATAGTCTGAGAGTGGCAGGGATCCCCTCTCTGCACACATTAAACTCACAGAGGACTCAGAGCCCGTTGACGCTGTGGATGCCGGCAAGTCGCGGGTAGCACTGCTAAAGTCTATGTTGATGTACTCACCGCCGGGGCTGCGCGGCTCTGAGGGGAGGGGGTGTTCGCTCATACATGGTAGTATTTTGAGGGATTCCAGAGCCAGCCGAGTGGGCCGACACACCCTACTCCGGTTTACCAGACCTCCGTCCACATGAGTGACTCTGAGAGGAGATGGGGCGGAGGAGGGGGTGCCTGGTGTCCCCGGGGAGCTGCTGGCCACAGAGTCTCCTGAAGAGACGGGACAATAGTTGGACTCCTCTTCTATCCGCTGTTTCTGTAAACTCATCACCACATACTGGTCTGTGTCTGCAGACCCGCTGCGCTGCAACTGGCCTTTAAGTGAGCGTGGTAGAGAGTTGTAAGAATAAGGCTGTCTGTGATGTTTCTGGGGGTGGGGATCTCCTCCTGAAGGACTGAGGATGTATTCTGGGGGTGTGAGAGACACCAGATGGTCAACAGGAGACATGTTCAGATACTCTCCATTACTGAGCTTTCCATCAGTGCTCTCAACTGACATCTTGGTTCCGCACCACATCCGCATATAACCACTGTCCTCCAGAGAGACACTCCCGGGGGAGTCTGTGCGTGGGGCCGGCCCCACAGAAGACGAGTATGAACGTGGGTTGATGATCTGCTTTGGAGCAGAAACACACATGGGGCTCATGGGCATGTAGGGGTCGTCCTTGGACCCTGGTGTCTGAGGTGCCACACCTGGCATCATGGGCATATAACCACTGTCACCTTGGAGGCTGCTGACAGCGATCTGCACATCCCTATAATCCTCAGGATAGGTCCCTTTAGGGGAGGCAGTGTGACACCTCCGAGACGACTGGCTGGTTGCTGACATTAGAGTATACTCATCCAGGGAGGCTGAAGATACTTGGGGGGGACCCCTCTGCTGCCGGGGGGTAGTGAGGGAGTATGTGCGCTTTCGATAAGCCTTTTCCAGCTCTGGCAACCGACGGTAACCATTCTGCTTCTGCCGCTCCATCACCATGTAGCCATCAAGCTCACTACCATCCCTGGAAGGGGGAGTATCAGCTTTGAGAGACTCAGGAGTGTTGCTCCGTAGGGTGAGCGACAGCCTCAGGTCCCGGGCATCTGCCGGGCTAGAGCCATACTCCTCACATGATATAAAACCAGCATCACTCGGGGAGCCTGAGAAGGAGGCACTGCAGCTGGAGGGGCGAGGAGCGCTGCTGTCCGGGCAGGAGGACAGATTCCCCAGGCTCGGGGTGGCCATGGGAGGGGAATGAGACAGGGGCATAGACATGGACTTACTGTGCTGGAGGGAAGAGGATTCAAATGTCCGACAAGGGCGCGTTGTAATGGTGTGAGATCTGCTCAGCAGGGTCCTGTGGACCCCTGGGCTAAGGGGGCTGCCAGTCACTGACATGGGGCGTGTCATGGTGCCATCTCCCTCGCTGGCCGTGCGTATCCGACAGGAGGAAAATTTGCTCACGGGCGAGGTCGCAGCCATGCTGTCAGTGCGTGAGCGCCGGGGGAGCCCGGTCTGGCTTGGGGGGAGATTGTTCAGGTGCCTCCGTGTCGGCACAGAGATGGGGTTCGTACCGGATGACTGGCTTTTGCTGCGCGGACGGAACTCCGACAGCTCCTTCATGGCTTTCATCGCCTCCAAGATAGTTTCGTGGATATTTTGCGCCACGACAGAGTCATCGGCCTGCATCCACAACTCCCCCGGACCCGTGGATGCAGATCGGCCAACCTCAATGAAGAAAAAGCTGTCAGAGTGGCCGCACCTCCGGATATTCATCAGCTGTAAAATGACGGAGGCGACCTCTGAGTTCAGCTTGACAAAGCTGATATTCCGGCTGGAGAGACAGAGCCGGTACACCCCGGTCAAATTTCTGCTTTGCCCGAGGCCTTTGGATTTCAGATTTACTTGCCAAACCTCCTTGTAGGCGGCGGCAACCGGCGTTATTACACCGTAGCTCGCCTCGTCGAAGCCAACCAGCGAGGACGCAGAGTTGGACGCTGAGCCGTCGTACACTTTCCCCTCTGCCATTAAATCCGTCAGCACCCGGTACCAGCTCTCCTGCTCCTGCTCGTTCTCTGCCGCCACGGCGAAATACTCGTCCTTGGTATAAAGAGCGATGAGATATTTGTGTTTCGCGTCCGCTCTCTTGTTGATATTGAGGCAGCAGTCCAGAGGAATAACTCTCTTCGCGGCCGATTTGTTTTTCCATTTCTTCTCGCTCTCGTAGTACTCCAGCCGGCCGGGGAAGCCTTCGCTCGGCTCTTTTAAAACGAAAAAGCGCTTGTGTCCGTGTTTCTGCTTCTTTAGATATCCGCATTTCTTGATATTGCTGCTCACGTTTGTGTTACTGGGCAATAACGACTGATCTCCCGTGTTTGGCGGACTCGCCATTCTCGTGTCCTTCGCTATCAGACACAATGCTTCCTTTCCTCGAGTTGCAAAAAAAAAAGAAACGACGCGCTTTATTTTAATCCTCCGCTTCCAGAGCCGGCTGTGCGTGCGTTCGTCTTCTCCTGAAGCTGAGCAATAAATAACACATGTCTGCTAGTGTCCGGACTGAGGAGGGGAAACAACATGTGACGATCTACACATCCAGCTCTTGTTTTTAAAAAAAAAGAGAGAGGGAGAGAGGGGGGAAGGAGAAGAAAAAAAAATACACACACCGACAGTGGGCGGTGCGCACTCAGCTCATTGGGCTTATTGGTGGAAACGGGATGAATGCTGGAGTGAGATGGCCCCGTTCAAAGGAGAGAGAGAAGGAAAAAGCCCTCCTACTATCACTCTGCCCTCTTCCGACTCATTTGAGCGTAGTCAGTCGGGGCTGAAGCTTTATTTATAGCAGCTCTGGTCCTGTGATCCAAATTTGACTCCTGCTAAGATTTTCATCAATCTAAATATACAAAATCGAGATGTTTCTGAATTATAACGCCTACGTGTGCGTCATTTAAAGGTTTGAGGTGGATTATGAAAATAAATATTAGGATAAACAGTAACCTGGATGATTATTATAAGCAGTGGGTGAGGAAGCTAATAAAGAATGATGACTATCCTCACGCTGTTATTGCTTCCCATAGCCTTTTATTATTATTATTATTATTATTATTATTATTATCATTAATCCCAGTGATGTTTCTCACAACAGCTTGACCATATTTTAAGGTGTGTGTAAGGGGAGTCCTCCTGGTCCTCCTCCCAGACTGGTAAACAAGCATCAGCTCGTCGAGACTGCAGCTCTGTCACAAGAATTTAATATTCCCTCTGCGTCGCCCAGCCAGAATACACTCACGCCATAGACTGGGTAAACTAGCTACTACTTCTTCCTTCTTCAGAGAAACCACCCAAATGTTCGGATAAACAACTAATATTTGGGGGAGAAAGCGCACTGTGTTTTATTGCGTAACGCTCTCGCCTGCTGCCGTATTCATGTTTGCCAGGAGCTCCCGGGATCGCTGCTCAGCTGCAGCCCGTTTCCGGCTGCTTTACCTGGATATTTGCCTTCCCACTCACTGTCAGAGGATGACGCCGCGACAGATATAATTCAGGATGACAACAGGCGCCCGAAATGCACAAGGTTACATTAGGTTAAAGCTAAATCCAGAAAAAAAAACCCAGCAGAGCTCCGTCAGCGAAACAGAGGAATGACCCACATAGGGTTATATTAGGGGAAAAAAAAATTGTGATCATGATGACGTAAAAAACTCCTGATCTCGGTGCGTCAATGTCTGGTAATGTGCCTGACGGTGAGAGCCAGCCTGGCGGTGATGAGAGTGTGTTGCTGACAGCCAATAGCCTGTCTTTTATTTCCTGAGGGAATGAGATTCACCTCTTCCTGCCCAGCAGAGGGATGGTGCAGCAGCCTGACTGCCTGAAACAGGCTGTACAGTGTGTCCTCACAGCTACGCATGCAAGTCAGATGTAGGCACAGCAGACAGCCATAGAAAATCAGAAGTAAGAGGATTAATCTGCGTTTCCAGTGCATTCATAGTACATTACCTGTCAATAATCTTGTCACTGTAGTGTTTTAACAGTTGCATGTCCTACGATGATAACATGTTGACAACTACCCCTATCTCTCACACACACACACACACATACCACATCCCCACCCTATTATCTCCACTTCCCTTCAGATCCCACAGTGCTGCCTCAGCACCAAACCACCCCGTCCTCAGCAGCAAGGTCAATTACCATGCCCTCTGCGGGTCAATTATGCCACCAGAAGCAATGATTTGACTACTGCCACCCTGGAAAAAGAATCCAATCAGGAGACAACCTCTTGTGATCCAGTCCCTCAAATAACCTCTAGTTTACAGATCTGGTCCACCAGCACTGCAGTCATGCTTAGATTTTGTGTTCTGTGCAGTTATTTTCTTTGTTTTCATTATTCGAGCAACTGTGTTTACCTCAGCCTTGCCAAAAAGTGCCATGAAGGCATACTGATATAAATAAATGTATCAGAGCTGGCTGCCTAAACCTCTCAGGCTCAGATATCTCCCTGTAGGATAAGGAGGGTTCCCTGTCTATTGGTGTCAGGTTTCCTTCATGCCAAACATCGACCTGGGTCGGAACTTGAACGCTCTGCCATAACAAACAACTACTGCAGATGCACATGCTTATTTATGTAACTGTGTCTGATTCTCTGATACATTACTGACTGTCCCAGTAAGAAGCATATGAAGTTGATGACAGCTCACCTTGTATGATACCATGAATTGACACTGGTAAGATAAACAGACACTGAGTGGGGGTAGTGTGAAGTGAAAGCAGGGGCAGAGGGAGTGACTTTCTTTTTTGCGTATCCCATGAAGTATAAGAAATGCAAATCAGCTGTCTATAAAATACCAATAAGGTGGCCGATTGTCCCATAAACTGTGCTGCTCACGAACCCAGTCTGGTTACATCTGTGATACGTCCTTGTCCTTTTCTTAGGTAACTACATGAATATTTATCACCCTCCAATTTACACAGCATGGTGCATTAATTTACAAGTTAATTAAACGGCCAGCTGAATCTGATTTACAAGGCTTTAAATGGGCCCTCTCATCGTCTTCTGGTATGGACCTATTAGGTCTTTATAGGTTTATTTATTTAAGGAAGGGAAGGGGTGTGACTTTAAAGGGACATCCTCTCAAAACAGACTAGTCCTGGAATTCTTTTTCCTTTTTCTAGTTTAAGTAATGTTAATCCTAGAATTTCAAACATGAACAAACAATCCAATAGAGTTAAACAAAGTATAATATAAATAAAAAAGTCACTCAGTAGCCTGTAGCTTTGAAGACCTAATCTTATTTAGGCTCTTAAGGCTAGCCTTCAGAAAACAAACAGCCTTGCTCGCCCCATTTGCTGAGTCACAAGCACATAATGTCTCAGTCACCCGCTGCACTGTCACGGAGCGCGACGATTAATTTCATAAGCTTTCATAAAGCAGATTAGAATAGCCAATCTGATGAGATAAGATTAAGGGTAGGCAGGAGGGGGTTAAAGATTAGGTTCAGTCATACTCCACATAAGGCCCCATCAAATGAACAGCACAAACATGTATTGTTGGCGTCCAAACATCACACAGACTCCCCACCACCCAACCTCCGCCTCATCTCATTAGTCAAAGGCAAAACAGATTATAACCGAAGCCTGGGGTGTCTGATTTATTTTGTTGTAGCAGAGTTGTTTTGAAATCTTTGATCTGAATATCATCCTGTTATTATTTATTATCTGAGCAAAGAATATTTTTCTTGTTTTTTTGTTTTTTTCAGGCTGTTGCATCAGTGACTAATAGACAGATCAGCCTTTGTTGCAATGGTAAAGTAATCAGTTAACCTTAATGCTCTGTTAGGGGACCTAGAGACTCTGGGCACAAACAACATACTTCACTTTTTATCAGCCTAATACTTCATTACTTTTCTATGTTTATAAGAATTACTCATAAAAACGGTGAGATGTTTCAGAACTCTGTTACAGTGGCATAGACAGAGTTGCCTGCTGTAGAATACAGTTAAACACAATATATTTTCATACCTTCAGTGTCCATGATCAATGTCGTCCATAGTTTTAACCTAGACGACCCTTACCTAATTACAAATTAGTCTGATTTCTGTCTTCTTACGTTTGTAATGAAAGGGTTAACAGGGAACATAACAAACATAAGTAATGTCACTAAAGGATAACATACATCTTTTTATGCATTTATATACAAATATGTATAAGCTATATAACATATAAAACATTTGGAATATTTTTATACTATATTTAAAGTATATTTACATATTTTGTTACCATCATCAAAAATGTAAACTGAGTTCGTGGCAAATGCAAGGGTCAGTACCTTTCTGCATATAAGGTTTTTTTATCAGGTCAAAAGAAAAGAAGAAAATTATGGGAAAAAAACAGGAAAAATCTTGCAATTATTGTTAATATTTGAACAGCAGTAGCATCTGTGGGACCCCAAAACAATAAGGAAGTAAAGCTCATGTCAGCAAAACACGAGGGTTAAAACTGCTCAGTGTGGACAACAAGGCAGGACATGTGGCAGTCAGTGACATCCCTCTTATATCTGTCAGGGTTTTCTTTCTATTAGAAGGAGGAAACACTACAGGTACACTACCATCTGAGCTTGTCCTATTTTTCTCTCCTCGACGATTTAAACATTGTTCTTAAAACCCTGTAATTTTTTAAACCCAATACTGTCAGCAGGTAATGATAATGAGGGCAGTTTTCTGTGTTGAGCACACAGAATATAAATTGCTCCGTTCAATCTCATGTTGTCACCCATAATTGACTCAATTCTCTGATCAATACGGCAAACGCGAAATTGAAAATTCTCTTCGAGTTAATTTTTGTGCTGATTGATCACAGGCTTGCCGGCCAGGAGGAGAGGCAGCATGTGCTGATGGAGACCTTTGTGTTATTGGACATGACTGCACGCGCCTGTATTGAGCCACAGCACCAGTGATTACAGTTTTGATTACTTCAGTTAACCAACTCATTGGAATGGACATAATCTATTTTTGATTAATCTACAAATTGGACACAGGGGTTGTGTAAAATGGTACTAGAAAGTTAATTATGGTGGTTGCTATGTTATGTTGTATTCAGTGCCCTGCCTACAGTGTATAATAATGGTTGTGCTTGTTTGATGAAGAAACGTGGAGCTGCAGAGATGTTTGATTTTTACATTTTTACACATGACGTTTACCTATTGCTTACTCCTTTTAAATAACACTCAAAATGACTTGGGTTTTCTCATTTCACAGGTCACTGAGACAGATATTTATTTGATATTCTCATTAGAGAGGACAGGAGACATATCAGGCAGGCACAGGCGTGGCATGCTTATTTGACCAGAAGAGAAACCAATGATAATATGTTTATGTAGGCTGAAGACATACACAGACAACATAATTATTCATGAGTACGTCTTCCCCCAACAAATTGCTCTCCTGGCCACACAGAGAGATGTGACAACAGCTTGCCATCTGAAATTGTAGCTCTCTGTAGCTTTGATTAAACAGATATGAATGCATATGATATCCAGCCTCCATAATACCGTCATCAGTCATTTGTCATAATTATGCATTATCTGAAGTCACGTGGTTTGATAAAAATGACAATGATACATGAGTTCACTCTCTGCCTTGGTCAGAACAGCAGGAATCCCATGACTGTGACAGAAAGAGTGCGTGAAATATGAATCTCAAGTGGTGTCTATATAGTAAATAATAGTTTACATTGTGACATCTGAGGCTATCAAGATGCAGTGTTCATTTATTTGTCTTTCTACAACACAGGTTGTAAGTTGTAGTCTCTTTTCCTACAGAGGAAAGAAAACACTTTTTAATGGTGGGCTGTGGAGGATGAGTGAAGAAGTGTCACATCCTAAAGGGAAAAGCTGCTCTGTAGTCTGTTGCTGGGGTGGGTATGGTCTTTAAATCTTTGGGGCACCTCACCCCACCAATGCACGATAGATAGATACCAATGACGTACTGGGAGGTTTTAATCACCTGCTGCCAGGCCCTCCTGTTCCACAGGACTCAGGACAGTTTCCTGATACTGATAATGTATGCCAGCTTATTGATTATAAGGGGAAATGTACGCAATGGTTGAATCATGGCAGTGATATTTGTATTTTTGCCCACTACAGCATAATGATAATCAATGTGTGGGCGTTGTTTCCTTAGAATTCATCACATCGTCCACACTTTACAGCAGAGGAAAGCAGCGGAAGGAAGATTAAATGAACGCAGGTGGCATCCACAGTGTTAAAATTGGAACTGATCTAAGTGGGAGTGTGTAGGAAGTTACCCATTCCTACTTGTTTGTGTGTGCTTGTGTTTGTGTGTGTGTGTAGTTTAAGCGTACATTGATTTTTGCTGTGACTTAGCCTCAGCTGACCCGCTGATCTAATATTCTTTCCCTTCTCCAAAGCATACACACATTCTGCCGCTCTCTTGTTCTCTGTCTCTCACACAAACACACACACACACACATACACACACACACACACTCGTACACACCAGCAAATGCAAAAGTACTCATCACTATTTTGTGCTTTTGAGTGTCTGCCACTAAAAAAAAAACCAAAATGGTGCCAGTGGAGGGTAAGTGAGGTAAATATGAACAATGTAGATACCAGTTCTTTTACAGAACTGTATTTTCACATGTAGTATGTGTTGATCATCCCTGTACTCTTTAATAAAAAGTCACCTCACCTGAGTGAAAATGCACACTAAAGATTTACATACAATACACCCTGTAATAGAGGGAAAACAAAGAGCACTGGAACGTGACTTTTATTTAACAGGGTAAGCCCCACTGAGATTTCACTTTCAAGGGATGGCTGAGGACATAAACATTTCTTACGTACTTAAAACGAACTTCACTCATTTAAAACAAATACTTTCTATAATACTGGGATTCGCTGGAAGCTTTCACAATTTTTACAAAAATGCATTTTGGGTGATTACAAGAGGACAGATTTTAATGCAGCTGTGATTGCACCTAAACATTTACAGTAAATAAAAAATACATTTGTTTGAGCACTATGATTGTTAACACCCACCCCATCACTGGTGTTTTGTCAGCCAGTAAATGAACAGTATTGTTTATGCCTTGTGAGCCGAGGTTCACAAACTGGTGCACTAAGAATGGGAGTATATCATACTTTTCCACTGCCACCAGTGACCCTCCCTAGGGCCCCACACATTAAACTTGTTTGACCAAACCTCTGGTGCCACATTTAGAGGCAGTCAGGGGTGTCTGTGACTATATTCCAGTGAAGTGTGAGACCTGTATTCTGACGAACATCAAGACGCAGTCGACGCAGGACAGTCATGGTAGTAGGGAAGAGAAATCCATTTACCAATGGTCACTTGAAACACATTTTATATGCATTCCCCCTCCAGAAGTGAATCTTAACTGGCTGTAAAAATACAGGATACAGGGTCTGGAGGGTTCACAGAGGAAGCTATGATGGAGGAACACAGTAAAGGGTGTGTTTTGCATCTTCCTTCTACTTCTTAACCATATGACACTCTCCATAGATCAACCCAACACAGATAGGCACAAAAATGTTATAAAACATTGCAAGGCTGTCACATTGTTCCTCATGGATTACATGCTTGAGTAGTTGTATTGTGGGATAGCCATACGTTAGGCACAGACTGAATGAAAGTCTATATAGTGTATATACGCTGTGTGAGTGTGTATGTGTGTGTGTGTGTGTGTGTGTGTGTGTGTGTGTGTTAATTCCTATAATGGTGCGACTGTATCAAGACATGAGATGATGGTGTTATGCCGCAGTTCATTCCAGCGTACATGTGTGCAGGTGGAAGTGTGTGTGTGTGTGGTACTAATCTTAATGAAGACAGAAAAGAGACCGTGAGGGGTCACAAAGTTAAATAATGCATGCAGTGTAATTAGCCAATCAAGTGTTTAAATTACATGTTGATGACTCTTTGCCACAAATGAGAAGATGACACTCCCTCAGGTCAAAGAGGGCTTTCCCCAACGTAAAGATGATCACCAGTGACAAGGAGCACAATTACCTGTGTATGCAAACATGTTGATTCCTGCTCACAAAAAGCTTATTATGATTATGAAATATGGTTATTTGTGTGTTCATCTAAAATAAGACCTTGTATTCATTTGTTTTCTAATGACGCCATTAGTAGGTCATTAGCATATCTGATGTACAACTTTAATTACATCTTCATCATATCCTGTGCTGAAGTTGTGCTGGATATGTGGAGCAATTTGCCCTGTGGTTTACATTGCACATTGCATGGTTGAAATGGTTTGATTCTTCATTTTTTACTATCAAATGAAGCCTAAATTACCAAAAGCATGTCACATTTTTTTGAATTACAATCACACTTGAATTTCTTATACATCATTGAACTTTTGCTGTAGTCACAAAAGCAAAATGTGTTCATATTGTTCTATTTAGCGCTCAACTTTTTTTTCTTCATTACCCCAGAGGATTTACTGCATTTTTCCTTCCTCAACACTGTATACATGATAGCAATGCTCTAAACGCTGGTATATACTGGCTGGACCAACAGTTATTATTTTTGCCCTTAAATTAATCTTTCTTGTTTTGTAATGGTCTTAAAATCCTATTAGTCAGGGTACATAAACTTCAAATAACATAAATAATTTGTGGAATGCCCCTGACATACACACACAACAGCATCGTCGCCGCATTTATTTGAAGTGCAACTTGCTATGAGCTCAGACATGATATCTAATAAACTGGACGTTGATAGGGGTTGTGATGAAAATCTATATGGAGGCAGAGGGACACACATGAGCATGCACACAGATACACAGCTGCATACACACACATGCAGACAAGCCCAAGCAAACACACAGGTCGTGCTAATGAAATGATTCGTCATCATAACATATCCCAGACACACTTACACACATAAATACATTTATTCAACACTCCAGACAGAGCGTTCAAGCTAATAATTTGAAAAACGAGAATATTTGCTTTTATGTATTAATACAATTATTCATATGAGCCCACCCTCTCTTGGCCTTGTGCAATTAAGAGAAAGTGATAGGTAGTATGTATGATCTCTGGCTGCACTGCACACACACACACACACACACACACACACACACACACACACACACATAATGGTTGCACAATCACATGAATATGTAATGAAATCTACACTGAAATTAGAGGAATGTAGTTTTATATCATTCTACCCTCGCCTTCCTCATCTTTCTCACTTTCATTCCTCCTCCCCCATCCCCTCTCCTCCCTCCCTGCCATTGGTCGGAGGCCTGCAGCTCTAAAATATTTAACATTTCAGAATGATCTGAGTCTATCTTCCTCTTTTACAGTGAACCAGACAGCTGTTCTCGTAGGTTATCTTCATATAGTGTATAGATTAATCCAGTAAAATGGTAAAATACTCTGTCTGCCTGCGCATTCATCAGTCCGGGGCTGGGTGTGTGGGTAGTGGTTAGAGGAGTAGTGGAGTGGTTTTGGCAACCATGGGGGTGGGAGGATGTGAAGAGGTGGACTGATTGCAAGAGAACACAGGAAACATCCTCCTCAGGCACTGTCCCCCCGTGGGACAGACAACTATGACTGTCTGCATCCTGAATCAACAGTATTGGTACTAAACATCTTTACACACTGAGCCAATACGGCAAAATATGCATTTAAGGTTTAGGGAGAGGTCTTCTTTTCCTCATCTTCTATTCCTTTACAGTTCAGAATCCTTAATTTACTGCTCCAAGCAAATAAGTTACATTTTGTTCAGCAGAGTAGAGTTTTCATTGTATTGGGGACCTTCAGTTCAAGCTGAAAATAGTCCCCAGCAAATGCAGTATTTACTTCTATTTGAGTAATGTCTGCTGAAAACTACAGTACCCATTTAACCTCTTTAAAAAGTCAAATCATTTCTCTGTGACTTGTTTTTAAAGTCATTTGGAACAAACAGGCTCGGGGTTGTGAGCCACAGACAGGAGAGACAAAATTGGATTTACTGACATTTACAAAAATATTACCAGCTTTATCCTTAGATACACTCTCTTCAACACATCACACTGTATTCAAAGTCTAAATAAAGCATGTACAACATGACTGGGCAGAGTTTATATATCTTTCAAAATCCTTTTTAAACACGTTATACAGCCAGCAGTGTGGCATATGGGAATAGAGTAAAGAGGAGCATGAAGACCTTGATCGTTAACTCAATAATGAATCCTTGGTTTAATTTAGATGACCATAATTGATTGAGATGGGGCCTAATTGTGCATACATTAAGCGCAATTCCAAATTTCAGATATAATGATTTTGTTAGAGAATTAAGAGAGAAGCGCACTGAACAATGAAACCCCCGAGTGAGGGTTTGACTTGAGGGGGCAGGGAACCTTAAGAGCATGGCATTGAGGTTTTCTTCATGTAGCTACAGCAGTACTGAAAATGCCCTTCGCCATTCAGTGTGACTGGTGCTGTAGCAGAGCTCTTCATTTACATACATTTACATACCAACATTTCACTCATTCCTTTCTCCCTTTAATGGGGTTTCAACAAGATGGTAGGAGTGGGGAGTGGTTAATGAATATCTCATAGGGACAAACATAGTGTTACTGTACATGAACACCTGGGTGTATGTCCATATGTGTGCGTGTGTGGGTGGTGGAATGTATATTGCAAATACTGTACAGTATACAGTGGATGCATATGATAGGGAGACCTAGAAAAGATATTAAAGCGAGTTCAATCTGCATGAATTTGTACTGTACATGACATTACATTCCGACTGAAAATAATCAAAAGACACCTTTGTGTGAAAGAAAATTAAACCCCCAGAAGCATGGTCTAGAGGAGAAGCATTTGGTCAATGCATGGCTGCCTTTGTGTACAGAATAAATTATACATTGAAAGAATATATAGGGGAGAGTCGTACATTTGCATTTGGAGGCCTTTGGGATCTTAGAAATAGTAGTCTTGCAGGTTAAAATGGGGCTTGACAGTGATAGTGTGTGAAAGGAGCTTTGATATGCAAGAAGCTGGGTGGTTGACGATAAGGGCTTTCATGTGTGACGGTACTAAAATAGTGGGATTTACCACCGCCTTCCACCGTTTCACTTGTCTTCATCAGCTGCAGTACTTTTTCTTTAGTTACACGCTGTCAACCTTTAATAAATACAGACTAGACACAGCATGGGTCTGTCAGCATCAATTCATATCATTTAGGACCTTTCAGTCAGGAAAGACTCACTGCTAATCATCAGGCCTCACATGCACTGGTATCAACAAAGCTGAGTCTTGCTTCATAAGGTGATATGATCCTCCAATTAAGATTAAAGGTTGAGAAATCTCTTCCACACCTCCATTTATTACAGAGAAAAATTAGGAGATGATTATGATGATAAGTCTGACCTCTTAATAAGTGCTGCATATCACAGAAAACCCGATGACATGGAGTGTGACAACACAGAGAATTGGGCACACAAGGAGACAAAAAGATGGACATAAGTGAACAAGCATCAGCCAGCAGGAGGAGACAATCAATCTGCAAACACAAACAATAAAGCATAGGTGAAAAACTGCAGCCAATAATTAATCATTCGCTCCACTAGCAGTCCGAAGCCAAGCCGCAAACCTTTAGCTAACTTCATTATTCTGTGGGGTTACAGTTTACATCAGATAAAGCCCCATTCAAGACTGAAACATTCATGTGGGAGATGGTCCTGGATACTGCTGTATCAAGGGACATTGTAGTGGGACAAGACAAGATAGTGGGACACGGTCTCTGAGACAAAACCAGCCCAATGACAAATTAAAACAAGCCCAAAAACCAGCCCAAAGCTAGAACTCAAAATATGCTCCTGCAAACTATATACACTGTTTTCAAAGTCCAACAGGATTGCTATCAATGTTAAATGTCTTAAATATTAACAAAGTAACGCTGTAAATGTTTAGTGAGCCAGCAGCAACAGTTTTGCCTAAACGGTTTCGTCACCTACGTCCTAAAATGACCATGTGTAATCAAATGCAGGATATTATCATAAATAAAGTACAGCTCTGTGAACACTCTGACCAATTTGTGTCTAAAGGCAGCTAATTGAGCTGAGTGACTGCTGATGCTGCAGCCTGTGTCCCGCCCTCAGCCTCTGCCTCTAATTCCGGGTGTCAGCGTGTCTCTCTCCCTCTTTTTCTGATTGCAGGAGTGAAGACAGCTGTGCAGGAGTTGGGTCCCAGCTGCCTCTCATTAGCTCTGCCTTTAAAAGACCTGCCCAGACTTCACTGCTCTGCTAGATTGCTAACCCTGTTCCCTAAGACCTGTCTCCTTCCACATGCTCCAGAATCTCTGCCGTCTTTGACTGTCCGTTCTGTCCAACTTTCCAGCCTCAGCATCCACACGTCTTGGTCTCTGCTTCACCTTTAGGAAACTCCCTCAACTTAACCCCCAAACTCTGAATTGCAATGAACTGCCTAAACTACAGCCACTGCCTCTGTGTGTGCACTTGGGTCCTCTAGCTCAGCCATAACCGCCTGTACGTACACTGTAATAGTATGTCTTTCCCCAAAAAAGGGAAATTAAGGTTCCAGAAAGGGAAGGGAAGCAAAGTGAGGAAAACTGCTAATTTGTTTTTCTTTTTTTTTTTAAAAAGAGATGGGGACAAATTACATTTTAAGAATGGTTTGAGATGATATCTGCAGTTGTTTAGACTGAAGGCAGTCAGCCTGTAATCCACCTTGGAGCATATTTGCATTGTCTAACATGAATTAATCAGCATCATAGCGACTATTTGTATGACATTGTATCTATCAATATTAGCTTGCAAAGCTTAACATCATGAAGCACATGGCCCTCAGTTTCAGAAACCGCCACCAAGAGGGGAGCAGCGGCACCTCCCCCATCTATTACAGAGTACGTGAGGCAAGGCGAGCTCATGAAGTGGCGACTAAACGTCATTGCAAGCAAACGTTTGACATTGAGAAACTCATGGTTTGGAGCAATGTTTAGCCCCTGTAAGCTATCACAGAAAACAGTAATGTTAAAGCCAGATGATCCATTATCGTTTTCAGAGCATTAAAAGTAGGCACAGTGGTAATCAATGAGGCAGAGTCTGATAAAAATGAAATCTATGGTTCTGCTTTTCACTTTAAGATGGTTAAATTATGTTAGACATAGGCCTGTAAGTAGGCTGAAGTTTATTTTGTTCTTTGTCCCAGGGCCCCTTTGCTATAGGTCTGCTGTATAGTAGCCTAAGCATCCACATAGGGTTATGTTTCAACATTTTAGTACTTAAGTATTGTGCTATAATGATAAGGCTAACCAGCTCTACCCAAATCACCAAAATCAGTGGTGGTTGAGTAGAAATGCTTGCCTGCTTTTGTTGTCTTAAAAAATAATCACAATTTTCTGAGGTAAATCTGTCATCATTGTAAATACACACAGAACCAGACTGGAAAGCTTGACAGATATAGTGCCACTAACCAAGGGGGGGTGGGGCTCAGTAAAAGGTCAGTTTCATGAATTTTGAAGTATCTCTTCAGTGAATTTCAATTAAAAAGCGTTATGTAGTGTAATGTTTGTCTTCTGCAGGACAGGTGTGTGTGTGCTTGTGTGAGGGTGAAATGATAAGGGTGACTGGGTCAGTGAGTGAATCAAATACTGGCAAACCATGTTGTTGCCACTATGATGATTTACGTAACAGTTAGTCAGCTGATAGAGGACCAGAGGAGCCAGTGATGGAGACTGTAAACATGGAAGTTTCCAGAGCGCAGTGAAAGGCCAAAGGCATCCGTTATCTCTCTGGAGAGGTTCACAATTACAGTTCACTCTTTATAGCTTTCCCCTCATTGCCCATGATGATGGAAAACATCCATGGCGCACAAGTATAAAAGGCTGGAAACACACATGCATACACAAACAGAAGGTAACCAAGAAAGGCTAAGTCTTTAGAGCTCTGTAACATCCCTCACGCATGCTGTCGCCATAGGGCTGCATTTATGTGATTGTGTGTTTAATCTGAAGTCTACCGAGACATTGAAGGACAGCCACGCTCCATAATACTGTTGAGCCAGCATGTGTTGCCATGGTGTAAGCACATTTTCTGACGTGTTCAGACCACTGCTGAAAAACAACTAACTCCCATGAGGGTCCCCCCACAACAACTGTGTGACAGTATTTGTGTCTGTGAGCGTGTGTGTACATGTGGGTGTGTTTTTGTTGATGCAGGTGTTACTCTGGCCTTCACAAAGGCTAATGGAAGTGCCCATTAACACCACAACAACCCTAATAGTACTGTAAATACTTGGTCTGCTGGTGTGATGATAGCTTTGTTCAATAATTCAGCAGCTGCTGAGAAAATCAACAATCCAGTTTTCTAAAAGAGCAAACAACATTCTAGACAATGTCATCAGATAACCAGGGGCACTACTCACATAGGACACAACAGATCATGTATAGCTCTACACAGACAGTCTCTGCAGCCTGTGTGCATAAAAGCAAAAAGGTTTTATGGTGTTTGTGGGTTTTTTTAAGGTTTTTGACCCACTTCCCTGGTCTTTTTTTCACTGACTACCTCAACATCCACTTAGTTGCTGAACATTCCCGGTGTTAGTATATATGGCTGTTAAGCTTCAGCATGCGTGGCCCTTTCATTTGTTCATTGTAAATGGGCTTCTTTTAATGGGAGCACATTTGTTAATGGTGCTTGAGGTAAGTGATGACTTCACTCAGCATGTAAATGAAGCAGCCAAGTCGGTGAGAGATTCCTGCATCCGGCTTGTAATATTAACTAAGGTAATTTAGCATGGAACACAGTAAAAGGTTATTTACTAAGCATGATGTGCTGTTATAGATTTGTCTGCTGTGCGAATTAGAATGTAAGTTACGCTGCAGTCTTTTAAATGCAGCCGGTGCACGCTGTGCAGTGAGCCAGCTGATCTCCCCCAACCATTTACACGATGAAGTGACATTAAGACAGATGGCAGTGTCACGCATAATCAATTGTGTATTTCTTCTCAACATGTAGTTTAATAATCATTAGTTGATCATTTACATTATGGTGTGACAAGACCATAAAAGCTGAAGAAAGTGTTGCCATCATCATGACAGAAATACTGGTCAGTCATGGATGAGATATTTTCGTCCTCCATATTTGTGCTTACAATACGGATCAGTTTGAACGGATCATGTGTGTTTTTTTATTGACATACCTGGTAAATTACAAGAAGGAAACATAGTGTTGTTCTGAAAATGTAATTTTAACTGAGCTTTCACACCCTTAGCTGCTAATGTTCACACAAACACCCACAATCCTCCTCTCGCACTGAGAAAGAACAGTACCTAATCGCTATTCCTCACTGGTGTGAAGACTGGACCGTACAGAGTGTACCTTTTTTTCTCTGCAGTTTAACGCTGCAAACATGAACTGCATGTATAACTGATGAATAAGGACGCGTCCATCCACTCCTGTGCACTCCCGCTCTTCCTGCCTGAACCGCCCTTGTCAAAGAACAGATGCTCTGTGCAGATAAATGACAAACACAGACAGACATCCACATCTTTGGTTTCAGTACATATTAACCAACTCCTTGATTTGTGCATATGTAGTCAATTGGATGGGACGTAATCTCACGCAGCTTATTTCACAACAATTGTTTTCCTCCTCTCTTCTGTCTGGCAGTTACACCTCCACTTCTATGGATGGTTTCTATTGTTTCTCGTTTCTTCCACACACACACCATGTCCCATCCTCATTCTCAGTTTCCAGTACTAGACATGGACGGTCCAAGAATGCCAACCATCTGATCATACTAACGGTCCAGAAGGGCCGGGCAGATCCTCCTGTTCTGACTGCCAGACATTTTACCACAGAAGTTGTCCTAAATGTTGTTATCTTTCTACTGCAGCTTAAATTCTGAGATATTTGTGCTTCTTCAGTATTCACAACAATAGTACAGCATTTAAAAAAATTATTTGCTCTCTTATCGCTTATTTGAGTTAGATGGGAAGTTCGATACTACTTTAATATCTGTCCATTAGCCATTAGCTTGGCTAGAAGTGGCCTGGCAACCTCAAAGCGACGACAGCACAGTCCCTAATAAGACCCACATAAAACCACAATTTGCAAGTTTTACACTTTGTTTTTTGTTTTAATAAAACAAGATTTTTAAGTAAGCTTGCTATTTCCAGTCTTTATGCAAAGCAATGCTAAGTGTTTTGCTGGCTGCAGCCATATATTTACTGGATGGACACAAGAGGTTTTGATCTTCTCACTTAACTCTCAGCAAGAAAGCAAATATGTGGAATGTTAAACTATTATTTTAAGAATAATTGATCAGCAATTTTGCTCAAGGGCCATTGTGTGCTGTCATTTTTGTTTTTAACTTTTTCTCATGACATTATTTTTCTTCTCTTTTTGTGTTTCTCTGTGCAAAAGACAACGCTGTGTCTCTTTAAAAGAATCTTCTTCCCTGTTGAAGTCTCATCAACAGATGGACAGCTCGCAGGAAAATAAGATGAGAGAAAATGTTGGCTGATGCTAATGATGATAATTGCTAAGAGCAATTAAACGTATAGATAAAACGGCAGGGCAGTCCAGGACAGTCCTGATTTATCTGTAAATCAAGAGGAAGGTACTGAAAAGTTTAAAGTGATATTTAAAAGATTTAGTGTGAGTTGTAGAGTAGAGAAGAATAAAGAGAAAACAGATTGAGAGTTATACTGGAAGGCCTCCCACATATTCACTCCCACTCTTCCTCTTGTGCCCACGCACTCTCTGTTACTGTGACGTCCACTCTTCCTTTTTACTCCTCCGCTCAGCTGTGGAGGCGTTCTGTTCTCCTCTCATTCATACACTGCCACACTATTTCCATATTTCTGACTGGACACTGTGCATCGAGTTGAAATGTCTATGCAGGAAGAGGAGGAGGAGGAGGAGGAGGAGGAAGCACCATGTTTGGCTTCATCCGAGCACATCAGACTTCCGATCATGCTGAGATCGTGATCACAGATCACATGAGAGCCAAGCAGTACAGATGGAATTATGTCATCTTTGTACATGAGATATTGTGGCAAAAACAAGATGCATTCATTATGACAGTCTCTCCAATTTCAAAAATAGTACAGTTATATTTTTTAACAACAACAAACATTGTGTATTTTAACCCTCCTCTATCTCAGATGCTCATAATGCAGACACAGCAGTGATGCCATCTAAGAATGGTCAATAACTGTTAATTTCCATTAATCATTCTGACAAAAACAAGTATGTCTGTTCATGCTACACAACTTTGTTGATCTCATTATTCACTTTGAGCACAGTATGTGATCAATACATGCAATTTCAAAGAGAGTGACCAGAAGCCAATAAGTGATTTTAGAACATAGGCTGGTAAAAGTATCATTTTCATTGTCAAGTTTAGGAAGGACATGTGCTGGGAAACGGCTCAAGCCACTGCAATCACAGTCATCACCAATAAGACCAATGTGTTCCCAATGGTATGTTATTTATGTGCATAATACACTGCATGTACTGTTCTGTTACATCTGAAACAAAAAACAGAAAAGAAAAAAAATCATTTGACATTGAAGACTGATGTAGTTGATTTAAATGCAAATGATTCTTCAAAGAACTTGGTTTTCTATTGAACGTGTGAATGTGCCTTTCATGGAAAAATGTCTATTCTATGAGTTTACATGTATAACGGTAAATGTAATATCTTCTAATATATTCTTAAAACCAGACATTAATAAAAAAAAATAAATAAATACAATTAGAATGGCGAAAAAAATAGACAAAGAACAAATTGTGTCGTCTAAAACTGGAAGAAAAATTCTAAACACACCTCTCCATAGCAACCAAACCCAAAAGCCCAAATCTCCTGCATCAAAGTGTGAGGCCTTAACCGCAGAGTCAAGCTCATTACTAACTGGCAGACTTATGAATTAGTTGTAACACTGCATTGCAGTCACCATTCAAGACCACTTTATCAGACTATTGTCTGATATACTTTAGTATAAACAAACTCCAGAGAATAACTGCTCACAATGAGGTCTGTGTATCCATTCACCTCCACATTAAAGGGTCTGACATGCATTACGTCCAGTCAGGGGGAGACCTCAGCACATGATCCTCTACTCTTTTCAAAGGTGCTGTTAATGGTTTGTGTGACAAAGCTAATAATGGAGCTGAAGAAGGATGGCAGCATCAATCAGAGAGCAAAGTAGGATGTAAAGTGAAGATTTACAACTAAAAATTGCCCTTTAATGTTTTGTTTATTTGTTTGTTTTTTACCTCATTACTGGCTGAAGTAACAAAGTGCAACAGCAAAAGAAAGAAAACGGTTAAGCATTAGACATGATCATTAACAACATAACACTTTGCATATGATTAGTTGTATAATTAGCTTAAATGCTGTCTAACAGGATATAAATGCGGCAACGTGTCTCCATTGACTGAGACTGTGAATGGAAAAACAAGTGGATCATTGTTTTCAAGGCAACCAGCAATGCAGACAGTAAATAGACTAAAGGCTGTTCTGTAGGATGGTGATAGAAAGAAGTTAAATCACACTGGTATTATTAAAGAAACTAAAAGGCATGATGCGTCATGGTCATGGTCCCAGACAATAGGTGCGATCAGTAGTGAAGAAGGTGTCAGAGAAGCATATAGACCAAGTCCCAGCATGTCCAGCATGAGCAGGAACCACTGAAGCACCCTCTGTTGCTCAATCTTTTCTGTAGCCTTTTGTTTAATACCTTGATTTTGTCACAATGTGTGTTCTATGTGCCCATGAAATAAGGGATCTGAACCAGAAAAATAGCAACATTAAGAGAAAAGTCATAGTAAATCTACAGCTTCAATAGGTCAACAGATCAAGGTAATTTTATATAGGCTATCTACGGGATGTAAGATAAGATATTCCTTTTTTGAAGATCTTTGATGTAGATGTAGATGTTTGGTCACCATGGTCGTATGGTGTTCAGCTCTGTCAATGCCTAATGACAATAAGGTTTCAGGTCCAAACTGTGGGACCTCTCTGTGTGGAGCATGTGCTTGTTCTCCCTTTGTTTCCATGCGTTCTCTCTGGGTACTCTGGCTTCCTCCCACAATAAAAAGACATGCTGGTTAGGTTAAGTGGTGACTCTAAATTGCCCATATGTGTGAATGTGAGCGTGCTTGTCTCTGTGTGTCTCCGTCTAGTCCAGGGTGTACCCCGCAGTATACATACTGGATGGATGGATGGATGGATGGATGTTTAATACCTCAGCTTTCTTGCCTTTCGTTGAGGTCGTCCACGTAACTTATGCAGACTTTCAAAATCGGTATATAGAGGAGAGAAGTCAAAATTCTGTTATAAGATGTCTGTGGGGATCCAGCCAATTCAAAGTTGTTTATAGCACCTACACACATACATAAATACACATAAAAATACACTAAATTCTAAAGACTTCTCAGTGGTAAGAGTCTGCTTACCGACAATGAACGTAATCAGTTTAGACACTGACCTTCTCAGCTGTAAAGTGGTCCACCCACTAATGAGCTTAACTGTTATGTACACAGAGACGGCAGTCACATCAACATCAAAAATATTTCTTGGTGAATTTTGAATTAAGCTGAATTTAGTTCATTTCAGTGTCTTTTCAGTCAAGGCTTTTGAAAGGAGCAGAGTAAAACAATCACTCCATCTTGTTAGTTTCTCTTCGACTACTGCAGCAGTTGTGTAGTTCTGTAACTGCTGATATCAACTTTCAGTTATATGAAGACAGACAAGTTGAATGTTTCTCATCCTGCGTGTAAGAAAGTAAAGCTTTTTGCACCAAATCACTCACTGCATTCCCCTCTGACTCTAGCTGTATGTGTAATCCCGGACTGATGCAAAAAGCACTGGTATGCAAAGTCCCTCTCTTGTCGTTGTGCGTGCGTATGTTTGTGGCGGTTTGCCCCGTATGGCTTCTGTAACATTTTGTATTGCGTGCTGTGTTGCAAGCTAATCTGCATTTGGCACTGCTGAGGTCAGGGGGGTGTAGTGGAGGCAGTGGCCTGGGTGCTTGATCCACTCAGGAGAAAGGTCAGGGTCATGCTAACCTCCTGATGCATTCTTGCAGTGTATTGTAAACACATTCTGGAAAACACGACATATTAAGTGACAGGAACTCAGTCGAGCTCTCATTATCACATATATTAATGAACTCTTTCAGCAAGAGTCATTGCCAGACCCTAATTAGAATGCCGCTTATTTTATTATACAGTTTTCACAAAATTTAATTCTACATATTATTGTTATTATTATTATTATTATTATTACATGTTTTAAATGGATACATTGGATTAGATGGATTCATTGAGATGAACCATCTCGTTTTCAAGGGGATCCTCATCACAAATATACAGAAAATGCAGCATATTAAACAACAGTCACACATAAAAAGGCAGATCTCCCAGGCCAAGCCTCTCCCACACCCACTGATTCATGTCTATTGGTTATGGATATGACCAACTGAGAGATTATTGCGCTGAAGTTTTACCAGCATAATCCACAGTTCACTGAAGGTGATTGCAACTCTTCAGTTGGGTCTCAAGTTAGCAGTGTTGGCAAACAACCGATAGGATTAAAACACTTAAAGAGGTTAACGTTTTGAACTCCAAAGCCCCTGAGCAAAGCTGAGCGTTGAGCCTAACCACATGGCATTGATGTTGTGTGTGTGTGAGGGCGTGTGTGCATTTGCGTGTGAATTAGAGTGATTTATGTGCTTCATTTCTTAAAGTGAAAACCACAGCACGACCTTAGGCACTTTAAAGGGGCTGTAAGCGCTATCTGCATTTTGGCTACCTTCCTGTCCATTCTTGCAGACTAGCACCCCCTCCCTTCACCCCATGTCACCACTCCTGCTCCTCAGTCAACACACGAAATGCGCAGCGATGTTCCACACAGCATGTTGCCGTATCAGGCACAGCCGCAATGGAGGGCAGCAGGTCATCTACCTCTAACCAAGAAGTACAATAAAAGTATTCATTACGCTCAGAATTTCTATAGTGAATAAAAAGTACTTGGCCGTATGCATCTGGGGGCCATTTCAAGAGCCAATGTGGGGCTTTACCTCTGAGTTACTTGCTTTAAATGTCCATTGTTGTCTCACTAGAATTAAGCAGAAATGAGACAAAACTCAGAGCAACACTAAATAAGAAGACTATTGTCACTATGGCAGGTGCAAGAGGCATTATCAGGCTACATACATTAGATAACCGCCACTTTAAGAGAAGTGAAAGTATCACTAAGCAACAGACAGAGATATATGAACAATATAAACTCCACAGAGACTGTAGCCACATACTGACATATTAAAGCAAGGATAGCTGCACAGTTACACACAGGGTAGGGAGCACACAATGCTATGTTGCTAAGCAACGCAATGGTTGTACAGTGAGTTAGCAACATCCATCACAGTGAGCTGTAGTGTTACTCACCTGTCTGGACAGCTTATTTTGTGTCTTGTGTACAGCGAGGTCCCCCACAACCTGTTCTGAGCTCAACTTCTTAACTCGTTCATTCTCAAAGCACAACATTATTATTATAACCAGACCGCTCTGCCTCTCTGTCCTGTGCTTCTGAAACTTTTCAAACATTTTGAGCTGGAAAACACTCTGTAGTCACAACATGACAGAAACTGTCTATATCATTGATTTCAACAGTTGGCGTGTTAGACAGACCCAGCATGCACCTGTTGGACCCACAAAACATCTTGGGAGTGTTTGCTTTGGGTCACGCGCCGTGCGGTGAATAATTAGGGTAGAATTGACCTTTATATATATATATATATATATATATATATATATATATATTCTGGAGAAAGATGTTAAATCAGCAGCTCCAGCAGAGAAGCTGTGGCATTACCTTGGCATAATAAAAAAAATTATATATATATATATATATATATGTGTGTGTGTGTGTGTGTGTGTGTGTATATATATATATATATATATATATATATATAATATTTTTATTGACTCACACTATTGTAATGTCTTATTTGGCTGTGGTAACGGTGGATCTTCACTGCTACTGGCACTAATTTTAGCTTGCTGCTTCCAGTCTGCATTTAATAACACAGGATTTGACTTGGAAGGTCTATTGTTCATCTTCTGACAATGTTAATCTTCTCTTTGTGTTGCCCTTTTGGAGCCAGGCCATTATTCTAAGGTTAATGTAACTTAGACTAGCCAGCAACAAAGAAAAGCAGGCAGGCGAATATGGGAACATCCCTTACGGACAGAATTCCTGGCAAAAACAAACCTTTCAGCTGAATATTCTGCTATCGTGATACCATGTATTCAAGAGAAACTAGCCAGAAAATAAAGGTGGGGTCACTTTCCTCCAAGCTTGAAAGGTGTCGCTGTGGAGCTTTACTTTTGAACCTCCTCAGAACCTTTTCCAGTGATCAAAGTTGATATTGTATGACTTCTACTTATTTAAAGGGGAAATACAATGCAAAATGCAATGTTTTATGTCTTTTCAACATGAATGTGCGTCCTTTGTATCTAGAGACCCTCGACTGATAAGGATCCTTCAGCCCTGCAGAAAACTAAATGTCCTGCTCACTGCAAACCTAAATCCACCTTGCTGTTAAATATTGCTGTTATCTCACTAATGCTGGCTCTGGTAATAAGATGTTGGCGGTAGTAGCAAAGCACTCATATTTTTCTGAAAAAAAACAGCACAACAGTTACTTGGTACTACTTTGTTAAGGGCGGCTGGTACAAGCTCAAGAGTGTATTGATCTGCTGTCCATGACCTGACCTCTGGAAGCTTTATGTTGTTATGCTGTTTATTTGGCACGTTAGCATGCTGTTCGCCTAATGCCGCTCCTTGTCGCAGACATGACAGAAATAATGCGACTGGTGGGCGGTGCCTGCTCAAGCTTGTGGGAGCTGACCAATCAGAGCAGCGGATTTAGGAGGGGATGCCTTAAAGAGACAAGAGCTATAATGGAGCTTTTCGCAACAGGCCAAAAAGTGCAGTATGTGAAAAGTAATGTGTTTTTTTTTTAACACTACAGTATGTAAAAATATTATAGTAGGATGCTTAATTAATACAATTAGCATAACATATCTCCTTTAAAAATAAATGTGATTAAGTTCTCAAGGTGAGTTTGGTCATTTTTTTGTATGATCAGATTTATTAGGCCTACTTTTCCAAAAAGGATCAGTTATAGCATTGATGATTTTATGATGTTACATACTATAGTTTGAAAGGGATTTCTCATCACTTGACAAAAAAATAATGTAATGATACAAAACAAATTCTTATTAGGGTTTTGAAGTATTTGTCATCTACCACCTTTGTTACAGGTAACCCTTTATATATAGGAACTGTTTTGAGGCTGTTGTTTGTGAATGTAGCCTTGCTGTAACTGCAGACATCCCAGCCTGCAGCAAATGGTCTTGATCGCAGTCATTAAACCATGGCTCTCAGTTGTACCTGTCAGTTGATCGTTTGGCCTTTTGGTGTTGTATGGCCTTCCAGTGTGACTCCCACATAAGTGACCTAGCATTCACCGGTCAGAGGTCAAGGCCTTGTTAGACACGTATATGAAGATAGCCGAGGGTCAAGGCCTCTGTTTGTCTGTCTGGTGACAAGAGAGGAAACAAGGGACATGATTCTGGTAATAGATGAAAGACGAGAGTGGAGATGAAAGGAGGGGTTATCTGGTTCTCTGCAGAGCGTATCGATCTGTTTGTGTTTTCATGGGGTGAACGGGTTTGTTGGCCACAGTCCCAGCAGAAGTGCTGAGGTATTGGCTGCATCGCACTGTGGAAGTGTTGGTGCAGAGGCTGCACTTAAATTAGGGTTCAAGATAGATTTGAGGTCAGCTTTTGCTGCCTCTTGTTGGAATAGAGGCCAGTGGCAGTGAAAATAAAAACCACTGGAATGGAGAGCTTTCACATCATGGATCATCAGCAACTTGCCTACAAAGTGTGCTGGTGCTGCCCTCTTGTGTCCTTTTTAAAGAATTGTGTTAGAAATTGGAAACATTTGAAAACATTTCAAACCCACAAACCAACAGAAAAAATAACACCTATCATAAATTAAGAAGAATATTCTACAAATCACTTTATTGCGGGAAATACACAGTATGGGATCTGGAAAATAAGACATGTCACTTGAATGTATGTTCTCTTTGTTAATTAGTTAAGATTATTCCCATTGTAATCAAGTCTGTTTTATGATGGCAAACACTGCTAGTACTATATATACTTAATGAAGCACTTTATCACAACCAGGCACACACAGGAACAAAGACAGGTTTAGGTCAGTGTAGAGTAACTGCTGTAACTTTAACAGTAGAAAGATTTACAACTTTCAATAGAACAGAAAGGGAAACAGAGACTCTTTGTGGTCCAGGAGGCTTTCCTCCTACTGACCTGAAGGCTGAAGTTATCTCAAAATACTTTATAGTCGAGAATAAATGGATCACATATCTACGCTAAGACCCTTTTAAAGCACCTCAACTTGCATAGACAAAGACACGGTTCTCCTCATATGTCTGTTTGACTCTTTGATGACTCTGATGTACAACAACAATGTGATGATCCTTCACTCTTAATGACAAATGACTTTTTCATCAAATCAACGGGGAAAATAAATGTAAGTATATATACATGTGCATTTTTTTGGGATCAGAAACATTTGGTTCACATAATGTGAAATGAGTAAATCATTTAACACACAGCTGTTACACATAATGTTCTGACACAGTAAAAGTATAGGAAAGGTGATTTTTTTTTTTTGTCTATTTCCTATTGTGCATTTGTTTTGCATTATGTCAACCACAGGGTTGGGCAACAATACATATGCAGACTTCACAAAACACACACTACCTCCAAGCAGCTCAAATTCATTCATATATGTACACTTACTTTCATACATATACACACACACACACCTGTCAATGCTATTTCAGTGCTGTTTTGTATGTTACTAAGGCGCTGATTGCCAGATGTTGAAACACTTTTTTGGATCAAAAGATTCTCAGATACACTCAAGTCCGACATATTTGCATAAATCATATAAATAAAAATGGACTTAACACACAAAGTAATTCAATAATAACCTGAGGAGAGTATGCTGAACTATGTTAGGCAGGAATGCATTATATTTACAACAGAGTGACATCTGTTATATATCTGTGACAGCAACATTATGGTGATTTAGCAAATGACAAGTGTCTGTAACCAGTGGTAAGTCCCATCCTTTACATTAGTATGTTTAAACAAGTTAAAAGGTGTGAAAATCTATAATAATATGTGGCTATACCTTTGAACGCTGTGGCACTGGAAGGGAAAAGAAATAAAAAGGAAAAACAAGGCAGATGGACTAAGGCAGATAAGTACAGTTGAATAGCACCTGACTTACACAAACAACAATTTCAAAATGAGCACCGGTTTACCAGTTTAGGGGGCATGTACTCAGTGCAGTGGTAAACTGGGTGCCATTCTTTATGGACATGTTGTGATCATGGAAGTTAAGGGTTCTGCACGGAGCAAAAGGCAGCTTGGTTTCTGTGTTTTGGTTTGTAATGTTCAATCTCTGGTTGTTCTTCAAACCACATCTTTGTCCCTCTCACACATGCAGGGAAATAGCACCATCCTTTGAAAACAGGATCTAAAGGCAAGTTGAGGATGTCAGCGCACGTGGTATTGCTCGCAGGTTAGGAGGGGGGAGTCTGGTGTTATGGTTTATGTCCTCTTCATGCACACCTGACAGCGGCTTATGTGTGTTCGGAGATTGCCTGCTTTTAGCGTTGTTGGGGCAGGTTTCCTGGAAAGACGTAAAGAGAAATACATCAGAAGTCTACCTATATTACCAAGCTCACACTTTTTAACAAGTCAACTCTGGCTGCCAGAGAGCTTTCAGCATTCTCTGCTATTTAACAAATATATATTTCTGTTCTTTAACGTGCACTATAGTTTTTATTTTATTTAACTTGCACTTTGGTTTTAATAATTTTATCAATTTATCTTTATTTATTTATTATCTGCTTATTTATTGTTGTATTCATGGTGGTGGTCACTTTTACTTGCTTTTGCTCTTTTGCTGCTGTAGCACCAGAATTTCGCCTTGGGGATCAATAAAGTATTTCTATCTATCTATCTATCTATCTATCTATCTATCTATCTATCTATCTATCTATCTATCTATCTATCTATCTATCTATCTATCTATAAGCTCATAATGTAAATCTAAAGGAAATGTGATAATGACAAAAAAACGATTGGTGAAAGGTGAAAAGCTAGGGTTATGGTAACCAGCCTTTAGCTGTGTTAAGTTACCCTTTAATGCAAAACAGGGGAATCAAGAAATGCAATGTCTGAGCGTGAGTGTTTCTGTCTTACCTAAACATCTCATTGTCTTCAATGGTGGCAAGCCAAAAGCTGTAGGAGTTGGCGTAGTAGTTGCAGGTTCCACGACCATGGCACTCGATGAATGGAGCACTGCGGAATTCCTCCAGGCAGGAACCGGGAGAGGCCAGAGCCTGGCCTGAGCCCTCGGCACCAGCACTAGTGTGCTACGTAAGCACACACAATGAAAGCAGCTCATTAATTAAAATGAAGCCTGTTTTCAAGAGAGCTACTGTTTGATTTTTCAAATGAACAAGTGCTGGTGCTCATGTAAAAAATATTTACATTGGGGGGTTTTCTTTCACATACACTGTAAATCTGTAGATGTATACGTGCATACTCGTGTAGATTTAAGATAAAACTGTAGATGTTCAAAGAAAATTCACATCTGTACATTATGTTTGTTTCTATTCTTTCTTGCACATTGGTAGGGATGATGTTGTAAGAGGGAGACTTGTATTTACTGCACAGCATGATGTAATTAAGTCTTTCAGGATTTGCTTACGTGGTATAGTCACATTAACTGCTCTCCATCTGCCGTTCATTTTAATGTAGCACAGAAAAATATCAGTAAAGAAAACGATCTCTGACAAACCAACAAAATGTTATCATAATATGTACGAGCAATTCTCCTTGATCTCCTTCCTGGATTTAAAAAATAGATCAAAATGCAGCTAAACAGAAAAGTTGAATGTTTGCGGGGCTGACTGTGTCTTTGCCTCTTTTTCTTACCATGACAAAGGAGTAGCCAATCCAGAGAGAGTCCCAGCCGTGAGGGCACGGTGGGATCATGATGGTCTGACTGTGAATTGCTATCACCATGGCTGGGGCTTCACACACAGCACACCTGTACACACACACATACAAACACATGAGAGGAGCACAGTACGCGAGTGTCAAATGAGTATCATATACACCTAAAACAGAGCAGCAGGGATAGAAATGCTGACGTACCTGCTGATGAAGCTTTTGATGCTTTCCCCCGTGATGGGTGCCATGCTCATGGGCATGGGCTCTGGGGAGGTGAGCCAGTAGGAGTAGTCGTTACGGGAGGCAAAGTTGCACACATTGTTGATGTTGCAGAACAGGAAGGGCATGGGGCTGAACTTCCTTAGACAGCTGCCTGCCGTACCTAAAACACAGATCGAGGAGACCTGTAACTCTTCCCATAAATCATCACCTTTGTGCGTTCTTTCTTTCTTTCTTTCTCATATTGCATTTCTCACCTAAGTCCTGTCCATGAGAGCGTTCATTGCCTTGTACGTAGAGCAAGGAGTAGCCATCATATATGAGCGAGGTTCCCTCAGGACAGAGAGGAACCTCCACCGTTTGGCTGTGACGGGTTACCAAGAACCCGTGATCCATGGAGGAGGGGCCAGGTGGACCCAGTTGACCGGCAACACCATCAGGTCCCTGGGGGCCAGGGTGTCCTCTGGGTCCTAAAGACACAGAGCAATTAATAAGTTATGACAGCGACGACACACCAGCTCTCAGCCACACCTTTCATCCCTGTGAGCCTCTCACCCTGTGGCCCCTGCAGACCAGGCTCTCCTTTGGCTCCAGCCTGACCGTGATACCCAGGAAGGCCATCTTCACCTTTTGGCCCTGAAATACCTGTCAGACCTGAGATTTCATAACAAAAATGATAAAGCAATTAGAAAAATTGATGTGAACAATAGTTGGATCACAAGGGATTACACAATGGAGCACAAAACATCACCTTGGTGTCCCTTCTGTCCAGGAAGCCCAGGAGGGCCCTGGGGTCCCTGTAAGCCTTGAGTTCCTGGATAACCAATGTCTCCTTTGATGAAGGTGTGGGGGCCAGGGGGACCAGGGGGACCGTCAATACCTGCAATATAGAGTAACTTTAGAAGACATTTTCCAGCTCTTATTTTCAATTTAAGCAGCTTTATTAAGGTCAAGTTTTAAGATTACCAGACACAAGTAAGCAGATTTTATACTGTAATGATTCTAGTAAGTGAGGTGGATATAGTTTTGAATATTAACAAACTGAGGGTTTTCCCCTTTTTTACCCTTTTCTCCTGGGAATCCTCTGTCTCCCAATTCTCCTTTGAATCCAATGTCCCCAAAATCACCCTTCGGACCTAGAGATTGTATTCAAAAATTGTGTATTTTAATGTCAATTATCTGAACAAAAATCAACATCTTTCTTCTCAAATTGGCATAAAAAATGTGCTGTCTTTTACACATGAATACACGCACACAGTCATAGACTATCATACTGTACATACTCACCTGGGAAACCAGGGACACCCTGCAATCCCCTCTCTCCCTTCTGTCCATCGATACCTGGAAGGCCAGATTGTCCCTGTAATACACACACATTAAACAAAAATCAGTGAGACAAAATAACTGTTTTGTTGCATTGAAAGAGCACGGACATGCATAAGCTATTTCTCCTCAGAGTGTATAACATGAACTGTAAAAAAAAAGCTTATGTCATGGAAAATAGCTTCATGACGTACAGGAAGTCCAGGACCTCCGCGGTCACCCTTATGTCCCGACTCGCCCTGGAAACCAGGTCTACCCTGGTCTCCTTTGTCTCCCTTTTGGCCGTCATTGCCTGGCACACCAGGGAGTCCTGGTCCTCCTGGGGTCCCTGTTTCATAAAGACAAGAGGAACACATAATACAACACATTCTGAATTTTATTCAAAACCCTTTTCACAGTGGATCTGTACTGCATAAATGTATCAACAGGCAACAAGTCATGTCATGTATATGGCATACCTGTTTGTCCAGCTTGTCCTGTTTCTCCCCTCTCTCCCTTAGGACCCTCCAGAGAGATACCTGAGAGCCCCCTCTCTCCTGGCTCACCCTGGATTCCCTGTGCACCTGGGAGTCCCTTGTCGCCAGTGATACCAGGGACACCTGGATGACCTGGAGTGCCAGGGAAGCCAGGACTACCTTTGTCACCTGGAGAGGGAAAGGGTAGGGCACACGATGACACTGTGTTTGGCTGTAGTTAGTGAGGGATTTTATGAATTAACGATGAAGGGGCTCTGACCTTTGCTGCCATGCTCTCCAGGTGGTCCACTGAAACTTTGGCCAGGGAAACCTGACAGATAAAAAGTAGAAGACATTACTACATGATGATTGAATGATTAAATGTGCTGTGGTTGAGAGGGTTTGGGTGAAGGTTAATTTAAAGAACCAGAGTGATCCTGTGGGACATATCAGGCTGAAACGCTCTGAATTCTTGTAGTGTGGTCTCCTGCTAACTCCTCGGACACTAACCTGAGTCTCCTTTCTCCCCTGAGGATCCAGGGATGCCATCTACTCCAGCCTCTCCCTTCTCTCCAGAAGGACCAGGAGGTCCCTGCAAACCAGCCTCACCTGGAAGAGAAGAAGTTTGCGCACTGTTTGTTACTGTTTATTAGGCTGGTGGAGGCACAACTCTCACTTCACTCATTTTTTGTGGCAAGACTAAATAGGCAGCTGCTTGGGACATGAATCTCTTCTGCATCTGGTTTGATGAATGCACCATTCCTTGAGCCGTCATTGATCTCTGTGGAAGAACACATCTTGCCAGTTTCTTAATTTATTCACAATTTGGAAGCTTTGAGAAGTGATGAGTCCCGTTGAATTGTCTTCACTTCCCTCATAAGCTCTCTGATTAGTTTTGTTTTCCAGTTGCACGGCTCATTCAGTTTTCAGTGGATTTTTAAAAAAAACGAATTATTTTAAATTATTTTAACAAAAACTGACCTCACAAGATTAAGGCCGTCTTTGTGAAGTAAATGATGTCAAACCTTGAACAAATAAATTAAATAATTGCTGTGATTAATATGCGAGTGTTTGTCTGCCAGGTGATTAAAATAATCGTATTACTTACCAGGCCGACCTTCTTGTCCAGGCTCTCCTGCAGACCCTGGGAGCCCGGGGGTACCCTTCTCGCCTGGTCTACCTGACTGACCTGTACGAGCCACACCACAATAAGAACCCTCATGGAATATCTAGATACATGGGATGAAGTCAAGAAAACATACTGAAATCTGACCTGTATAGCCGATGTTTCCTTTTTCTCCCTTGAATCCTGGCAGTCCCGGCTTGCCAGGCATGCCTTCGTGACCCCTATGACCCTTCTCTCCTGGTTCTCCTGGGAATCCTGGCTGGCCTGTCTGACCCTGCGAGAGCAGACAATCGGAGAAGAATGCTACGTAAAGAGAATGTACTGATTATTATTATTGTTATTTGTACTGTTTTATGAATTTTATTGATTTTCAACAATAACAATAATCTCTAATGACTTGTGTTGGTGTTCACATTTTTGTTGATTTCATTCATTCACATTGTCTTTCTTTGTGTTTGTGCTTTGGCAACACACGATCCTGAGAGAGACAGAGAGAAAGAGAGACTGCGGACCTCATCACATTCACACACAAACAGTACAGTGAGGCAAAATGAAAGGGGAACTGTCTGGACACTCAAGATAGAGTTTTAACCTTTGTACTGAAAATTTAATTGGGGAGTTTCATGGCCATCCAAGCCAAGTGTACCAATAGCCATTAGTGCACAGAAAGCAGTGCACAGTCAAGCTTACAGACCAACAGTAGAAATGTGTGTCTATGTTCATAGGACTAGTGTAATAAAACATTGTGGTTATAGATAGTGGTTTACCTTTTCTCCAGGAGATCCTGGGATGCCAATGCCTGGGTCACCGGCTGCTCCCGTGTCTCCTTTCTGACCATCTACACCTCTGAATCCATGATGTCCTGGTGTACCAATATCTCCTTTAGTACCCTTTGGACCAACTGGACCTGCACAGACACACACAGGCAGACAGAATGCAGATATTACAAGAGTTGCATTTGAGATATTGTCAATCCAGCAGTTTACACTTCTGTCTTTATAGAAGTAAATGTCATATTTGAAATACATATAATACATATTTGCACATACACAGATATACACACACACACAAACAGACGGGCATTTCCATGATGCACATTTTGTGCATTTTATTTGCATATTCTTACCTGGTATTCCCATCTCTCCTACACTGCCTTTATTTCCAGGTGGTCCCATACTGCCAGGCTCTCCAGGAAAACCAGGGTCTCCCTTGTCACCTGACATACACAAGTAGCATTGAAAAATAAATATCCATTTCATTTTCCTTCTATTTTCACTTGGTTGATGAAGCACAGAGAATTTACCACATGAAGATGGATACCTCATGAAGTCTACAGTCTGATCTAGGTTTACATATCCTATTAGAAATGTACATATTTTAGAGTGCTGTTGGGGTGGTCAGATTGTCACCTGGCTGTCCCGGTAATCCATGCTCTCCATCTTTTCCTGGCAATCCAGGGTCTCCAGGAAGTCCACGATAGCCTTTCTGTCCAGTGATCCCTGGGGTACCTGATGGAATTGTGAGTGGTACTGAGATATTTCTTAAACTACTGGTCATTATACAGTATTACCAATGGACCTGGGCCTGTTTGTAGGAACTCTTTATGTGATACATATACCTTTACTGGTCAAAAACCAGTATAATGGTCTATACCTATGTCTCCGAGTTCACCCTTCTCTCCCTTCATATGCTCCATGTCAACATCGGTCATGTTCCCAGGAGGCCCCTGAAGACCTGGTTCTCCCCTTTCTCCTTTCAATCCAGACTCTCCAGTATTACCCCTTGGTCCAGTAATACCAGGATCACCTAAGAGGGATGGTAGGAAAGAGAAATTATTATTGCTGGTGATTAATTTAACAAAAAAAAGAAACAAACTGAAAAGCATATACTGTTTGTATAATATGAGTGAGACTAAAGGAATCTAATCTTCCTCACCTCTCAGACCAGGAGATCCAGGTAGACCAGGAGGTCCAGGAAATCCTGGTACCCCAGGTGTCCCTATGACCCCCATTTCACCTTTAAAACCTGGAAAACAGTCACACACACACAGACACACAGACACACACACACACACACAGTGAGATTACTATGACTAACGAGAAAAAATTACATCCATTTAGCCATAACAGCAACAGCATTGAAGATTTTTAGAACAGACTTACATTACACTCTTTTTGACAGAAACACTCATTCACAATTATAATCAATTCCCTTCCACATTCCCGCTTCGTGGTTCTTTCATTCAAAATGTAAGTACTACCAAAGAAACGCTACACTTCCTGCATGATCCCTTCCTCACCTGAGAGGCTTTTAATGTGAAACGTGTACAGGAAGTGTTCAGTTTCATTGACAAGACTTTAACACTGAATGAACAAATGGCACAGTGGATGCAATGAAATTACCTCATAGGGTAAAATAGAAACTCAGAGCTACAAAATGGCTAAGATGACTTTACAACATTGTTTTACAGAATGGATGCTGCTGAAATGTACATTCTGGTGATTTCATTAGGGACTAAGACAGTGAACAACCTCACATTGGTGAAAAAGTCATCAGGTTCTTTTTTGTTTTTCTTGTGAATGTGTGAGTCTCACCTGGGTCTCCAATCAGTCCGTCCCTGCCTGGTAAGCCTTGTGGCCCTGGCAGTCCTTTTGAACCTTGGGATCCTGGGAACCCAGGGGCTCCCTTATCTCCCTTAGGGCCTGGCATGTCCAGACCAGGAGGGCCTGGGTAGCCCTTTTCTCCCTTCACTCCTTCCCTACCTGTTCATTCATTCATCATTAATGCACACATACAAATGTATCTAAAGTGATTTCCACAACATCAATTGACAATGTCTTCTCAAGTGTCTATTTAAAATGTATTTGTGAAAAAGATCTATGTTTGGATGCTGAGTCTGTGCTCACCATATGGGCCAGGCTCTCCAGGTGGTCCTTGTGGTCCAGAAGCTCCAGGAGAGCCTTTTCCTGGAGGACCTGTTAAGCCAGCCACCCCAGGAGGTCCTGGAGGTCCAATGTCACCTAATTTTGAAGACCAAAGAAAAATAATGTTGTGGTACAAAAGATGGGCCTTTTAACTCCGAGGTGATTTCAAATATATTTTGTGAAATAAACTGAACCAAGCTGCACATCAGTGTTGCTGTAAGTGTCTTGCAGTACCTTTAACTCCCTGGGGCCCTGGTGGTCCGGTCTGGCCCTCTTGTCCAGGAACACCAGCTAGTCCAGGGTTTCCCCTCTCTCCCGGGAAGCCAGTAATTCCTGGGACACCTTGTGAACCTTTTGGGCCTGGAAGACCCTTTCCTGGTTCACCCTGCAAATTATAGAAATAAGCTTTCATCTCAACTCTGGTAATAGTGGCAACTGATACCAGTGATTTTACATGAAGTTCAGGTCTCCCAGTTTATCATGTCAATAAAATAGTTTTGTAAATAACAATGTTCTGGTTGTTGAATTATATATTCTAATTATTCAAAACCAAGTCCTCTCAAATACATATTATGTTATTATGGGAAGTTGCACAGCACACTAATGTTCGGGTGTCAAAACTAGGATCCCATCTTGAGTCACCTCCACAGTGTGTGGCAGCATATATCTACATTAATATTAACACTAATCTAATAATTGATATACAACTGCAGAAATACACACTTTTTGTCCAGGTGAACCAGCTTGTCCGGTCAAGCCATCCTGTCCTGCTTTTCCAGGCTCTCCTGGTAATCCTGGAGCTCCTGGGATTCCACTGATTCCTAGAAACATCGAATAACATTTCAAGTTCTGTCTTGTTCTGTTCATGAACGTGCACTGTATTATGTGTAGTATGTTTATATTTTTCTTTAGGAATCTGTAAGCATCCACTGAATGTCTGTGACAAATGCATGGAGAGGAGGAATGGGGTCAACATGGAGTAACTTACCTTTAGGACCAGTTGGGCCTGGAAATCCAATTCCAGGGGCTCCATGTTCACCCTTTAGTCCAGGGAAACCTGGCAACCCTGAGTCTCCTGTAAAGCCTCTGTCACCTGCAGCCAACAACATGTTGCATGGTGAGGAGGACAGTCTTCACATATGTGTATCTTCACAGTAATGTTATTTCATTGATCAAAGATAAGATCTAGTTCACATGTCAGCATTTTTTGTAGCGGAATATAAATGAGAACTTGCTGAATATGGTGTTGCTCACCTTGAAGTCCAGGTGGGCCGCGTTCCCCTTGAACGCCAGGTACTCCCTGAGGTCCAGGAGTGCTCACACCTGTACCTGGCTCACCTTTTGCACCTGTTAGATGCAAGTGTATGTTATCAATCAATGAATGTTCAATAAGTGTGCATTATGTGTATTTTGTGATTTGACTTCTCTTCGATTACATGGTTGCAACTTTTTAAAGTATCCGTGGGTCTCTCTGTGTGGATCAAGTGCCTACCAGGTTGTCCAGGAACTCCAGGACTGCCCAGTCTCCCCTGACTGCCCTTCTCTCCAGGCTCTCCTGGTCGACCAAAGCCTGGCAAGCCGGGTGGACCCCTCTCTCCTGGAGGCCCAGTATAACCAGGGTCCCCATCCGGCCCACGCTCACCCTTGATGCCCTCTTTGGCCTGAATGCAAAATTAGAGAAAGAGATGTAGTTTACAATAAATTCAAGAAACTGAATCCTCAAGAATGAATGCAAGAATAGCTGCATACATTTGCTACAGCAAAAACTTTTTAAACCAATAATTATTGATTTTTTAGCAACTTTGGGAAAGTGCAATAACAATGACGTATGATTCCCTTATAAAGTTGACACAACAAACATTTTCGTTGCTAGGTTACATATCGAACAGACATGGAGCAACTTTAGCATTTTTAGGGCAAGCAAACCCTTTCACATGACATGTAGTATTATTTTTCCACTGTTAATATAATCAATACTTCAAGTGAAAATTAATTTCTGACATGCAGGAAAGGGTTTGTGATTTGTTTCATTTTAACAATCACTTGACAGGCAGTTCAACCATTTGTACTACTAGTTCAGCTCATGTTGTCATGATCATCACACAAATCACACCCACTTACAGGTTCTCCCTTGAGACCAGGTACACCTGGTAGGCCATCTCTCCCTGGCCGTCCATCCAACCCTGTGTGCCCCGGTAAGCCAGGAACACCAGGCTGACCTTTGTCCCCCTTCAGACCAGGAGCTATGAAAATGTCCCCTGGCTCACCAATAGCACCGGGAGCTCCCATCAGACCAGGAGAGCCTTGTGAACCCTGCGCACAGGTCAAGAAAATGTATTGTCTACTGAAGAAAATATCAATGACATATTCTGCTATTTTTCTCTTCCATTTTCCTCAAAGAAATCAGAAAATCGAGAAGATCTTGTTGTAAGTGTCTCAGACATTAATCTACTCACAGATCTTCCAGGTTGTCCGGGAGAGCCAGTATGACCCTTTTCTCCCTTGCTGCCTACTGGCCCAGGAGGTCCTGCCGGGTGAAAATGGACAATTGTACATCTTCAGCTCACTCTTTACTCATCATGGTGTCAAAACACATGAAATGTGTGTGGTAATTCCAAGATAACATCAAGTTGGTTGTGTTTGGACAATGACAACTGAACAGTAGAGGTCAGAAGTACTCAGAAGGCCAAATGAATATATGAAAACTTCCATATTCTGCTCATAGCCCAAGTAGTTTTTGGGTTATAATACCACAGATTTGGTGGTCAGACACCACCACTTCATTTGAATGCAACCACTCACCTCTATCTCCTTTAACGCCCTGGGGACCAGGTAATCCTGGAGGGCCAAAACTTTCACATTCAACACAGGTATCTCCTATGTCACCTGAAAGGAGTCACAGAAACATCAATTACAACATTTGATTTATGTAAATGTCATGTAGATGTAGATGCATGTCATGTACATATGCATTCTTACCTTTCTGTCCCAGTTCCCCTTGTAACCCTGGAGGTCCAGGTGGGCCAGGAGCTCCTTTCTCAATGTTACATTCATTAGCATCAACTGCATGCGCACGCACGCACACACACACACACACACACACACACACACACACACATTAAGTTACATAAAAAATGTGGACACACTTCAATTCACTGTTCACACACCGTCCATTATAGTTATTTATTGAAATTATTATAATATTCAAAGTTAAAACATACTCGGTAGTCCAGGTTCTCCAGGTGGTCCAGTGGACCCTGGTTGTCCTGGAGGTCCAACAAGAGACTCCCCATCCACGCCCCGGTCTCCTTTCTCACCCAAGTCTCCCTTTTGACCTCTCTCCCCACGTGGGCCTTCAATGTGACGGCCTGAAGTACAAGACAAGAAAGCCAATTATTCAAGTTAGCGTATGTCTGACTGACATATGTAGCCTTAATTCAGTGTTATGTTATGTTATGTTGAAATGTTGCGTTATTTTACCTGGTGGACCTGCCTCTCCCTGAGGACCAGGAAAACCTGTGGATTCAGAAAAAAAGGCAAGAAACATGGATATCATGGGTACTGATCCAAGGAAGATGTTAATGTGTGTGTGTGTGTGTGTGCGTGTGTGTGTGTGTGTGTATGCCTGCATATACATAGGAACATTTGGTGGCATAGTATGGTCTCACTTTACCCTTTTCTCCTTGTAACCCTGGGAAACCAGGAGGACCAGGAGGACCAGGGGCACCATTACCCTAAAATCATATATTTACAAGATTAAGGATGCATGTCCATTGTTTAAATTAAGTTTTATCGTACTGATCTACCTAGATTCAGAAAAGCTTACTAATGAATTCCTTACCAGTCATCTCTCCTCCTAATGCTGACTATTACCACAGTACTGATGCAAGTTATCTGGTTTTAAATAACTGTGAAGAAATTATACCTTGGTGGCATTTCATCCCGTTATTATCTCTAATCTGAACGGGCAGTCCAACAATTTAGATTAGAAACTCCATGACAGATCAACAAAATAGTCAAAATGATTACTCAAGTCAAGGCCACAGGACTCCATTTAGTGTTCTGTGTTAGTTTCTGTAAATTATACCTCCCCACATGATCATTACTCTACTATTTCAAAGCCTTCTCTACATCGCCAGGATATGAAATTACAAAATCCTTTTGTTATATGCTCAATTAATCTATTAATTGTCTCTCATACACACCATTATGTAATTTGTGTGTAACTGTAGTTTTTCACTGAAAGTTATTTGGATGAAAAGTCTTCCTCAGGCTGTTTTTTCCAGAGGTAATACTAACAACATGACCTCAGAGTTCTCAGTAGAAGCTACAGGCCGTTCTCAAGTGATGTGGTTTTCTCAGACTAGTCATGCTCTGGAGGACATTATACACTGGTAAAATCTGTGGGCTGCCCCTTTAGCAGGTCTTGATATTTTTACTGAATGAACATGTAGTGACATCTGCTGGTAGTTTTTAGAGTTCATCCTCTTTGTAGCTGATGGCTGGGTGGATGGGACAAAAGAAAGGGAGTCATATTTTAGGAGAAAATGGAAAAGAGGGAGGAGAGATCACTTACGTGACCTGGTGGTCCCCTGTCTCCCTTTTCACCCTGAGACAAGACAGAGAATTCAGAAAATTCACCCCCAAGATAATCAAAGTTTTGAATCAAATCAGATTAAATAAAAGGTGAATTAATTACCTGGGAACCAGTGTATCCAGGAGACCCTGGAAAGCCTTTTACTCCCTGTAGGAATGTATGTACTTACTTTAGCAATACATATTTCATAATAGAAAAGCCATCAACAGTTGGGCCATGGAGTGCAGTAGATGGAAATACAGCAACTTATTCGTACCTTTGGTCCATCTTCTCCATCTTTGCCAGGTTTACCCTAAAATTACACAAATTTGATTAGTTTTGTTGTCACTTGGATTGATAATAAAGACATAGAACTGAATCTATTTAAGTTTGAAAAGAGTACACAAAGAAAAGTAAAACAAGTTTTTTTTTTTTTTTTTAACAAAAAAATGTGTTTTCCATGTTGCCTTCAAACTTTTGATGGATCTGCATTAAAGTTTAACAATAACATCTAATGCTGAACTTTCGGCATTTATCACACTATTATACATCTCATAGAGGCCACTTACTCTTTGTCCTGGTGGGCCAGGATCGCCTTTGACACCATCTTGATACGGGATGCAATAGCCCTGCAAAGGAAATCAGGCGTCTCAAAAGTAGAAAATTGCACATAAATAAAACAAACAGCCTGTGTGCACATTAATGTGAATCATCCCCCTCGATGTTAGAAAGCAAACTAACTTTTTCTCCTTTGTCTCCTGTGGGTCCTCTGTCACCCTTTGGGAATAAAAACAAAAACACAGTCAGGAGTCATTTTTTACATATAAAAAGTAGGATTTATTTACACAAAAACAGTTTCTGTTTAGTTTTTAAAGAACTGAGTGAGTACCGGCGGTCCAGGTACATGCAATGTGGTCTCTCCAGCCACTCCCAGTGATGGAGGTCCAGGAGGGCCGGGTGGGCCACGAAATCCTTGATCACCCTGCAGGGAGACAGCAACGATCACAAAAAAGAACACTGTGTGAACAATTAGTCACAAACTTAAATAAAGAAGCAAATTGTCCAGTGAAAACCAAGTCTCTCCATATATGGTGATTTCGATTTTTTTCATATAAACTAAAATAAATATTTTAATAACAGCAGCATGTGTAACAGGAGCTACTTCAATATCACTTTACATCACAGAGTAAGAAAGGGGGAAACAAGGGAGTTATATCCATGTGCCAGAGGTAACAACCCAACATAATAACCAGATAATTTGTCTTTGTAGAAAATATCTTAATATATTTGAGTTTCATTTATGTTAAAATGGTAATAAACATTAAGGTAATAGGGTAAACAGCTCAAGGTTATAACGGAGCAGAATATTTCTGGATTTACATGGTAATAATAAGAAAAAAAAAAAAATCAGGTTATTAATGAAATTCATTACAGTTTTTTCATTGGGCTGCTTCCAATAACCTCTACGTGTGATGTGCATATGACTGGGTGCCTTCTAATATCAGTGTAACAACTTCACCTTGCCTCAAGTAGTTAGCAGAAACTAATGCTGAAATCTCTTGTTTGTTTTCTTCAGTGAAAACACATCATTGTATTATTGAACTATAAAATGGTCCCTCTGCCTATACAGTTATGCCTTAAATAGGAAATGAAGCTTTTTTTGCAGGCAACATGTAAACAAACAAAAATTCTCACCTTATCTCCTTTCTCACTCACAAAGGCCAGCTTGTCACCCTGTCGGGGTGTAAAGAAAACGTTCCTATGATGACGATATCTCAGCAGGAGGATCCAGTCAGAGGATGGTATACTATTTTTTGTATGACTAGTCTTACCTTCTCACCAGGGGGTCCAGGAGGGCCAGAATCACCCTGTCAGACAGTTATTCAATTAGTCAAACAAGCTGATAATACCAGTGCTGGATCTACCTGATGAATACTGACATCCATCTTTCAGTATCTGCTGCGTTTAAATATCGACACAGATTATACTTTCTAATTTGTGCTCTTCCCAGTAAGAATGACTGTTATATTTAATGACAAGCATGTGTCTCTGTTTAACTAATATGAACTCATAAAGTTAATAAATGAATCTGTTGAATGGTAAACTGTCGATGACTGTAGGAGTAACTCACTTTGGGTCCTGGATAGCCACGAATTCCAGGGGGTCCAGAGGGCCCGGGAGGTCCATTCGAACCCTGAGAGAGAAAGACGTGTGTGGGAAAAACTTGAATTTGCATGAAAATTCACCCAAAAAGCACCCAAACACGCACACATAACACACATAACACCCAACGTACAGGTAATCCAGGTGTGCCAGGATATCCTTTGTCTCCTTTGAGGGGAATGATCCCAATCACACCACCAGCGTCACCCTGTAGGACACAAAAACAAGAATAAATGGTTTGCTAGAGCATGTGTCTCATCGTACTCGAAGATGGGGTCTATTTGCATCATTTGACAAACCCATATACATATAAAATGCTGACCTTCAGTCCAGGAAGTCCGGGGATGCCCTGCGAAGAGAGGACAGTATGATATATCTGCGGTATGTACAGTCTATTCAGCATATTCTAGCAGGATGAATGTTTCCATTTAAAACATGTTCTAATTCCACTGACATGGCTGTTAAGTTTTAACTTCAATTGTTCACTGCAATACAATCAGATATGAGTCAGTTAGTGTAAAAATAAGGCAGCTTTTCTTGAGATTTGGATGGTCTTCAAATAGTTTCTATAGGTCAGTGGTAATAACTGAAATGTGTGCTTGTTGCTTACTGGAGGTCCTTGAAGACCAAGAAAACCAGGAGTGCCATCTCTTCCTCTCTCTCCCTGAAACACACACACAACGCAGTCAGAAGGCACAAAGGGTGTTAAGCTTATATGACAACACAGTAGAACTTTTAGAAGAGGCTTACTTTAGTCCCGTTGCATCCTGGGATACCTGGCAGACCTGGTGGGCCATCGTTTCCATTGATGCCCTAAGAGTGGGAGTGCATGATAGACACAATCTGAAACAATTTGCACAGTGACAAAGTCTCCCTGACTTCCTGAAAGCTCTACCTTGTCTTAATGACTAAACTCTCAGCAGGCACCATCCAAAATGAAACTAAAATGAAGTAATATCACCATCTAAACCCATGTTATTTATAGAGCACAACACTTCACTGGGTTAGACAAGATTCTTATTGTTATGGGGTGAATTTACATGAACGCTGATCAAAGGAACTTACTGGGAGTCCTGGGTTTCCTGGGAAACCTGGCAGACCAGGAGGACCCTGCAAGATCACAACCACATCCGCATGACTGTCTCATCACAATAGCAAAACTACAGCGTCTCATATCATATCAAACCAGTCATATCATACTGTATAATCATTTTGATGGTTAGTTACTTACCCGCACTCCTTTCAGTCCAGGAGCCCCAGTTTCACCCAGATCACCCTAAGAGAGAAAAATGACATCATGATCGTGGTAATAGAGAGAAATGAGTTCTGACGAGCCATGACGTCAGCTCACATTTATAACGACAAATGACAAAAAGGAAATGCTGAATGTCTTCCTTTCATAAGCAATAAACTAGAGTTTGTTTTTGTCTCTCTAAAGTTTAGTAAGTTTAGTGTGTGTGTGTGTGTGTGTGTGTGTGTGTGTGTGTGCGTGTGTGTGTGCGGGTGTGTGTACTGACCTTGGGGCCCATTGGCCCTGGGGGCCCTTCAGGTCCCTGCATCCCTGGGAATCCCATATTACCCTGAAGACCAGGAAATCCACGCTCACCCTGTGAACAGCAGACCACCAGGTGGATGAAACAAGAAACTTTAACTGAGATTAGAAGGAAGAATTTGGCTGAAACAGTTTTCCAAACAGATTTTAACACGTTTCATGATTTGATACATTTACCAGTCATTAGTTTGTCACCCAAAATATATCTAATAAGAAACGATTTACGGCGTCATTAAATGTATTAATTATTTCATCCAATTTGATCAGTCAGGCTATTTTAACTCAAGAGCACTTATTTTTTGGACAAGACAATATGATTTGTGGCCATAATTTCTAAAAATTTTCTTTCTGTCTTTTTTTCTATGTTTGTTATGTGCAACATTTAAAAAAAATAAATATTGGTCACAACAATTTCTCATCGACTGCCTTTGCAGTGACCTAAAACTGACCCAGATAAGATATATGTTGTTTCCACTATCTACCACTAGATAGCAGCATTGCTTTGTGAAGGGGATTCATGCTCCACTGAACGAGCTAAAAAGCACGACAGTGGAGTGTAAAACTCGGCAATAAATAATAAAGGAACCCCACTGAAACTCTATTCCCCGACCACAACACAACACAACACAAACACTGCATATCAGACCATGGGAGTCATCACTGGGCTGTCATGGAAATTTCTGTGGTGCAAAGTTAGGAAGTGATATCAGTGGAAAGAAAGCTCACATGAGATTTCAGGAGGGCTATTTGGGGCCTTTCAGCAATCTTCAAAACACGGAGGTGCTTTGAATCCACAATGGGTTGGCCGGGCTCCATTGAACACAGTCAGTACATCTGATGCTGTGAGCTGAATGTTTGGCCACTGTTGCTGTGAGAATGAGCCATAAAAGGCCAGACTGTTGCACCAGGAGGCTAGATAACACTCTGCCATTTTCTGATAGAACTGGGCCAGTAATAAGCAATTACATTCAAACAGCAGGAGCAGCGGTGAAAAATAAAGTTTAAACTTTAAAGAATTGGCTCCAAACTTCCTTTGCTTGTGACAACATGAAACAAAGTAATGTGCACTTGTGACTCCTCGTTACCAGTTTCATATTTCACGGTTCAGAATAAAATATATCAGGCTGTGGTTACAACTTTATTCTTCCCACCATCAAGTATTAAAGAATGAAACAAACAATATCACCAGACGTATCATGAAATGTCAGTTTGCTGTTTCTTTGGTGTTTTTATTATTTAATGCAGTTAAACAGAGCGAAGACTGTTGGTGTTTAAGAAAGCGTCTTTAGGGGAAATAAATGTAGTTACAGCGAAACTGACACTGTCCAAGTCAGTTAATACCAACTTTTCATGATTCAGGTCAGTGATTAACATTCATGCTAAAATGCTGACAGCTCATGGCTCGCAGCCAGTTCATGGCTAGTGTCCCCACCACTTGTAAATCTGTATCTGAGAGCTTCATGCCGTCTGATGGGAATAAGGCCTTCAGCCCAGCTGTGTGTCTGGACATGCTCTAATTCAAACTGATCTTTGTTTCCACCCTGGTTTCTGCTCCGTGACTGAGCCACATCCACTGCTTTCCCACCCAGGCTCAGCTCCAGTCTGTCCAACTGAGCTGACCCCATTGGTCAGAACATTAGAGGCACTGTAACGGCTGCTTTGGCCTGATATGAACTTAAAATGCCTTCATTTTGCATTAACTGCAGATTAACATGATATCAAATAAGCGGTGAAATGCATTAGGATTGACTGGCATTGACAAATAAAATGAGTGTGAATGAAGATCTCACCTTTGCTCCTTTCACACCACTGCAGTCACATTTTCCACACGATGCCCCGCAACCCTGAAGACAAAGAGAAACACAAAAATAAACGATCCATCTCTTGGAACACAAAAAATGGATAAAGATCGTAGGTTTGTGTTTGATAAATAAAAGGAAATAAACATGAGGAGAAGAGCAAAAATTAAGTTTTTGCCAGGTGGACAGTACAGCAGACACCTGCTGAGGGTCACTTGATGTCATCGATCAGATGTGCAAAGTATGCTGCGACTTCTTCATAGCATGTTAGTGTGTCCTGCCTCTGCCAGATGGCTCATACATATCCCACTGACACTACATCTCCACAGTGAGAGCCGGACAGACTCCTGCAATGTTTTCATGCAAGCCTGCGGATCTATCCCACAGATATATATAATTTTGATTTAAAAGCAGAAACAAGTCAAAGGTTGGGAGAGTTCACCATCTCTCTGAACTCAGTAGTTTCTTAAACATGCATCATGTGATTTGACCACTTGGGGGCAGCAGAAACAAGCTGTAATTTTTACCTTTAAACTCCTGAAGCTAATATGATTTCTGTTTTGTTTTTTTTGTTGATGGGTGTGTTGACAATGAATAAAAAGGTTTATTTCCAATAATCAGATTACTTTAAAGGCACACCAGGGCTCACATTAGCTTTCTAGAGCTACATGCAGGGAGAAGGACATCAATGCAGCTGTTCTCGGCTTTCCCCCCACCATCCACCCACCCCCCTCCCGTTTCCTCTCCTCTGGGGTCTCCAGAGGCCGGGGCCTGGGAACTGGCCTGCACTGCCTTGGCTCTCTCTTCAATTGCTCCTCTCCTCCTTTTCCCTCTATCATCCAGCTGTTGCTAGACTCACATGCGAGGCGCCCTGCCAAAAGTCTGTCAGGGCTTTGGACAGGCTCTTCAGGCCTGGGCAGAGGGTGTGCAGCTACACTCCCCACAAATATTTCTCTGTCCGTCTCTCACTCACACAACAAATAAATGGCTCCATCACCACTCATCGTGATCCATTCCCAGTTTTCTAAATCTGATATTTCAAGCATAAGTCATCCTTAATTGTACATTTTCCATAACTCAACATCTGTTCCAATTCTTATTCCCTGTCTTCCTTCTTACATGCAATTCATTGATAACTGAATCAATATGTGGCTCTAAAACGGTGGGAAACCTCAAGAAACAGACCTCATTCTCAGGCCCCTCGGCTCTGACTTCCCCCACCCTGTCCGAGCGCACTTGTTCTCCACTATTTGCAGTAAGTAACACACGTATGGCCCGCCACGGTGCGTCATTTCCCATATCCTGCTCTCCCAAACACCTCTTACTCGCTCCATCTCACCTCCAGTTCAGGTTCCTTAAGTGTTTTCTTTTCTTTTTTTTCAAAGGATTAATTTCTGTTTTGCTACAGAAAAACTTCAGAAACACCTGTTTCAGATCAGATTAGTGTCTTAAGACAAACAGGGGAGAGGGAATATAGACTCTCAGAATGAACTACATGTGTGTTTTATTAACATAAACCTGCTGGGTCACAGCAATAAGAGCTCCAGGAGCTGGATTAACATGTTTTTGGTTTTTTTGACAATTCACCAAGGGAATTAAGGCACGCCAATGCAGTAAGAGACCACACTTAAATATTGTCAGCACCACTTAAGTAAATTCCAGCTGCTCGTGGTTAACTATTCCCTCATTCACCTGTTGCTCTGACTTTTTTTTTCTTCATCTGCAGTTTTCTCCATCCTACTTAATGCACAACTAAGCATGTTGAGGAAGGCAGGCCTCAAACCGACACGCATGACGATGAAGATGCTATGCGTGCTTGTGTGTGATGAAAGGCCGCCACCGTGTGATGTCTGCTGCTGGATCTCCAAACGCAGCGCGGTAATCTGTAGGCAGATCAACACAGTGCTTCTTTGATTTCTCCTGTTTGTTTTCCTTCTACATCTGTCATAAACCCAAACACCAGATGGGAGAGATGGCACAAAGACCCAGCTGACATCTGCACAAAAGGGGCATCTTGGTAATGAGTCTTATAGCTATAGAGTGTCTTGATTTGGTTTTTGGAGGAAAAGGGATCTTAAGAGGACCTTATCACACAGATCCCTGAGTATATGGGGTGATGAGGGCTCTGATTATCTAGCTATACTGTACCACAAGCCAGGGAGCCGTTTTAACATAAATACCATTTCTATAGGCCTGTATCATGGAGATTCAAGGTAGATAATTGGCTTAGCAGTACTCACACAAGTCCATGATGAAAAGAACATGGTGGAACATAACACAATACATACATTACTTCTACTTCACTACATTTCAGAGGGGTATATTGCAATTTTTACTCCAGTATATTTATGTGACAGGAGAAATGCTGTCCAAACCAGTCCAATCATGGGATTAGTATTGGTTCCAATATTGATCTTGTAACAGACAGACTATCGACCAGATGTGACCAACCTGCATCAAAGATCATGTTTTTGTTCTGCTTTTTTATTTGCTGTAGTTTGAGGATCTTTAATTGTTTAATTTGTGATCTCCATCAGTTCCTCACAGAGAGGTAGCGTTATGTGAATTTTAATTTTGTAAAACAGAGGCCACTGGTATCAGTGTGGTATCAGTGGTATCTTTTTCGGTTTTTCCCAGTTTGGGTACCAGAATTTGTACCAGGAGAGAAAAAAAGTTTGAAGGATTGGTGCATCTCTATCTGATACTGCAGCTATATTTATTAGTTATTTTCCAATTAATAAATTAAATGTATAATGACCATAAACTACCCAACAGTAAATAAAATACCAGTTTAGACCATCTTTGACTCCAACATTGAAGTGCTGCTTATACCTCAGCGTATCATCTACATGCACTGGAATGTTTTTTTACAGTGTGGCAGAGACGTCCAGCCCAGTGCAGGGTGTGCACGTGTACAAGAGACTGTGAGAAAATGAGGAGATGATGATGATGATGATGTTAGTCTGTTTGCTCTGTGGAAGATCACGCTGTTTGGACCAGACTAAGCAGAAGTGTGAGACTCTGCAGTGATGAGTGCTAATGTCCACTGTGAATATACAGTGGCTGGTGAGTCACTGGGCTCTGGAGGATCTGCATCAGATCCAGTAAACCTCTGCAGCAGGCAGCCTCACGTGTCTCTGGACAAGTGTTTATGCCATTCCTAAGTCTGGATGGCAGGCTTGGATGTCTCCAAACTGTGAAAAATTAATATGACGTATGCTGGCAGAGTGCTTACATTTACTGGGCGCTGCGCTACTTATCTTACTTGTCATGATTGTGTGTATGACAGTGTGTTTGTGACTGTTTATTGTGGCTGGAGTTGGCAGGGTAACACGCGCCTGAAAGTTTGTTTTGACAGAATCTGAGATAGAAGCAGAAAGTAGCAACAGACGAGGGTGGGTATCGCTACCGAGATTTGCGGCACGGTATACAGAGGCACGTTCACAGGCCTTCATTATGTAGACCGATGAATCTCAGTGATTGATGGTACGTGTGTGTCAGAGGTGCATCAGTTCAAGCCTCACGCCAGAGGAGCTGACATTTTAACAACACTTGCTTGATACGTCTGACATCATTATGTACATAAGTCCAGCGCTGAGATGAGCCCATCAGAGAGGAAGTGATGAGTAATGTTTACTCTTGAGGTTTCAGGCTTCGGCCAATAAGAAGAGAAGAGACGTCAGTCCAGAGATCCTGACATTAACACAAATGCTCTTTATGTAAACCAAGGGTGAGTGTATGGGGCTGTTGCGTAACTGGATCCTTATAAGAACCATAGTACCAGCATCACTATCATGGCTGGAGCACGCACAGCCTATTACAAGAGTTTGCAGGGATCAGACATTACAAATCTCTACTGAAGTTTCCCAGATTTCAACTTAATGCAGTCACTGACCTCACCGTACTGGACTGAGTAAATACTCTAACCAACAAAACAAACTCACCACAAAGGTCTGCACTGTCTGTAGTAGCTATTCTGGAGCTTTCAGTCATATAATACAATCTTCCTCATCAGATAGAGTTCACCCAGCTGTCATGGAATACTAGTTGTGTGTTCAAATCTCCATTTTTTCAGAGCACTTTAAGGACTTGTCATTCATGTAGGCACAAATGATAAGCATCAAAATATGGAAAGTTTGAGCATGAAAACAACAGCTAATGAGGTCCATTTTGTAGCTTTTCTGGAGCTTTTGGTTTTATCACATGATCTTCCTTAACAGATGGATGTGGATATATATTTACATGCGAGTATTTACAATTCCATGACAACCGGGCAAACACCATCTGCTGAGGACGATTGTGTGATACGATCAAAACCACAGAACAGCTAATAAATGGACCTTGAAACTGCTTTGTCAACCACTGTTTCCAGGGTCAAGAGGCTTTCATCTCTCCTCTGACTGCTTGATTTCAAACATTTCGATGGTAGTTTCTGCAGCTGTTGCTTCGTTCTGCTTTACATATAATTAGTTTCTGTACTGTATTAAGGTTGAAACATTAAGCGTATCTCTGGAGTTTTCAGAGGAAAAAATGCCCTAACTTTACTAGAACCAATCAATGTAGCACCATGTCTTAACCACACAGAGTCAAACTGTGTTCCCGACCCCACAGCTCTCATGACAAATCCTGTTACAGACTTGAGGCCTTTTAACTAAACATTGTACAAAGGATAAACAGTGGATGCAAAACCTATAGGGTGGCTTTCTTTGCAGCCCGCAGGGTACAGCTATTCAGTTTGTCTCCCAGCACACCGTGGCTGCACGACTCACTGCCTCTGCTCTTCTTGCCAAAGTGGGCAAATCCACTTATCATGTATTGCAACCAACAGCAAAGCATGTCGCGTAGTTAAATGTTTCCTAAAATGTTCAACACTTACAAATACAATATTATCATAAATTGTAGCCTGCTGCATAGGTTTTATACACAGGTTTCATGAACAGTGTTGCAGCAGCACTGACTGTAACCACATGGGGGCAGAAACGCTCCCATCACTGGAGTGCTCCATATTGACTGCCCATTTAAAGCAGCTGTAGGTGTTTCACTGTGTCTTTCCTATCATGTTAAGGGAAACGGAAGATTACTCAAACATCTGGAAACGTCTGGTCAATGTCATCCACAGACTCTTCTTGAAACGACATCACATTCCCAGCACATTCCTGCCATTACCTCCCACAACTCGCAAACCTTGGGGGAATCCTAGAGGGGCTGAGCACTTAAGTGTGGGAGGATTTGTCATTTCATATCCTCTCTTCCCTTATATGTGATTGCTCATATTCAGCACGCACACAAACAAATAAACCACCAACCTGACATTTAGCTAACCCTCTAACATGATCACAACTTGGTGAAGGCATTGCAATTATTGTACTTATTACTGTGTGATTTGGTTTAAATTAATTTCTGTCACTTAGAATAAACAACATACACTTACACATCAGAAGTCACTTTGTTCACGTGACCTAATGCAGACGTATGAAGCTGACATCCTTTGCCAGAGTCGTGCACAGAACTTCTGGCTGCTCTTATCAGGAAACGAGTGCTGCAGAAGACTGTTGTTTTAGATATTGTTTTCAGAAACCAAAACACAAGTGTTCCTGGCCCAGTAATGTGAAAATCTGTGTAGCCAGAGAAAACTATTTGACTGGAGAAGTCCCTCTCAGTTGTTATCGGCTGTGGCAGGATCCTTCCTTTCATGCTGATATGGATTTCACTGAGGGGGAAACCAGATAACTGTGCTAACTCAGTTGTATTCAGTGTTTTGTCAAGCTTACATGCTCTTGTCACACATCCAAGCACCTTATAGTTAAGCTATGCAATGTGTAGTATCTTTTAGTACGCAGACGTTCTGCCATCGATTGGCAAAAACATGTTTGCAGCTTTAACTTTGAAGAATTTAGGGTTTCGTGCAACCACTCTGTCAATCACAGAGCTCCTTCCTTAGGGGTATTTTTAAAGTCCAACTTAGTGTTATTTTGCTGCTTGGATTGCTTTGGCGGGTTAGAGAAGAAGTGCACAAGTTAGCCATATTGTTGCATCACAAAGTTTTGTGTTTACATTCTGTTCCATGTTTTGGGTGTTTGTCTGTTTAGGTCAATTTCAAGTTGGCTGAATGACATCCAATGAGATCTTGGCTTTGTCTCTCACCAGTAAATATTGTGCAACATTGTTAAATTGAATGTATCTAAGAACTTTCACATAAACATCTGGGCTCTCTGTGGACTCTGTGAATCCCACTGAAATAACAAATAGAGTTATACAGCACTTTTCTTTCTCTCTGTGTGTTTAAGTGAGCTTTAAAAGCTCGTGAGTTCCTTTAGCACAGTGGCGTAGTTGGTCTAAGATGTTAAACCTGAGTATGTCTCCATGTAAAGACGTGCTCATTGCGTTAAACCACAGATAATGGCTTCCATATGGAGACAATCAGGATAGTTTTACTCCATAAATGTCAGAAGGATCTAATTTGGCAGCATGGCTCATTAAGCAACACTAAATGGGACAGTTATGGAGCACACTGATACCGGCAATACGATGCTATGTGATAAGTGTAGCAGCAATAACACACACTGGGGGAAAACATACACTTTCACGAGTTATACTGCTGCTACTCCTCAGCTGAATCTGATATCATAAAAACTGTAAGATTGGTGTGTCCACCTTGTTGACTCATTCCTGCTTTTCTTTTCATGGTTTGGGGTTTTTGGGTGTATTTTCACAGCCAATAACGTCACAGGTGCTACTGACCACATCTAATCTTTTCCCACAGCAGTCCAGCAGAGAAAGAGGGTTTAGATAAAGTGAAAAAGACTGAAATAATAAAAGATGAGTGGAGGAGGATAGATATGTTTTTCATACAGTGTTGGGTTGAACTGTGCAGCTCTGACATTCCTGGCCTTCTCTGGTACTGAGAGGCTGAGGATGAGAGAATAGAAGAGGAGGAGGGGAATTTTCTGTCTGACTGCCATACTTGGAAGACAAGGCTCTTGGTGCAACTTGCTCTGTAAACAGCATGAGTGCGTGTCTGTGTGAGGGTGAGCTGCACATGCACCAAGTGGAATGCCGAATGATGTAAAACAGTATTTTATAAGGCCAAGATAGATCAAGTTAAGTCAAACCATTTTTCACGTTAACTGCTGCTCCTGTAGCTAGATTCTCTGAACATATTTCATGTTCTCTTGTTTTTCTTGCTTAAAATGAATGTGTGTTTATGGTTTATTTATTCAAGACGGGGTAATGCACATTAATTAACGTGAGCACTTGGGTCCATCATGTAAATTTGCCAGATTTAGCCATACAGGCTAATTTTCATCTGTAGGTTGATGGCATATAAAAACATGAAGAGAAAACATACAAGAGTATGACAGCACCATTCAACTTTTGAGTAATCTAGTGAGGGTAAGACATAATAGTAGCAATATCTACGTGCACTGTGACTCCACTGAAATTAACATTAAAATACAATGTAGAATATGAAATGGACATTTTGCTGGTTTTGCATTTTGCAATAGTTATCCTGGTTAAACTTATTTTCTTTCTCATCAAGAACGGTTAGTTTAGCTTAGCACATAGTGCACAGTGCTTTGTTATTGTGCTAAACTAAGCAAGCCGATCACTGGGCGAGAGAGTGGTATTGATCTTCTCATCTAATTCTCAGCAAGGAAGCAAATAAGTATATTTCCCAAAATGTTTAATTACTCATTTAGCAAAATGCCCACTTGATGGCTCAAAATGTCTTAAAGAGAGTCAAATCTCATCTAACATTACAAACAACTGACACAAACATGTCAATACTCCAGGAAAACCCAAGGCCAAGCTGAGAGTCCTATACCAACAGACATATTACAGCGTATGTATTTTTTGCATTAAAACAGGGCTAAGTTTTCTGTTTCCTTTATTTAAGAAGTCTGGTGGTGCAGGTTTGTTGAGACCAGCTTGATGTAAAACATGTCCTGTTCTGGCTGCAGGCAGCAGGTTTTAATCTACACCACTGAAATGATTCAGGGCTCCTGTAATCAAAAGCAGATGCATCTGCAGAGGGCTCTTCACACACACATACATACATGGGCCCAAATCACATCTACAAAAAAATGCACATAGTAGATGTGTGCGCACTGTGCAGAAACACACACACGTATGCGAACACAAATAAGACTGAATACTGTAAAAGCTTTGTGAGATCTAATCTTCATCCTAATATTGTGAGAAGATAAATGAAATAACCGAGCAACTGCTTACACCAAACTACAATAGAAATGTACATACGCACATACATACACACACAAACCTGCATCCCTACCATAAAAACATCAAGACGTTAACAAGTGGTTGATCTGAACCTCCTAACATCATGCAGGTCTACGGTTACCTGAGCATCTCGACACATAGACAGACCTACAGAATCTACTGTAGTTCAGTGAACTGTGGGCAGAACTACAAACAAAGCTCATCCTCTGGGACGAGGTTGTTAAACATGTCAGTGGACATGCAACATGAAGCAAGAACACTGTACAGTCCTCTTCAGCAGAACAGCACCAGCCATGTCAACAGTCCACACAGGAATTCTCACATGCAAAATTAACTCAGCAAATGGGAAAATTGTTTTAAACAATTTCTCAGGCCTTGCTGGTCGGCAAAATGTTGTGTAAGTGTAAGTGTGTATGTGTGAGTGGTAACTGGCTGATATTCAAGTGCTAGTGGGATAAGTCCAGTTGGCTGAAGGGATCAGAAAAATCATTCACTGTGCGTGTTGAGAAAACAAGAGCTATAAAAATTGTGATACTTTTAAACAGATTAAACTGAGGCCAGCTCATTCAATGAAACTTTATCATTATAATTAATTGTATTGCTTTAGTTGTCTCGGCCAACAGCAAACACAGTTCGCCACCTTTGACTCAATTGCATTTTGGGCAATTCCATAGCACATTATACTTCAAAAAGATCCTACACAATATTCCTGCCAATAGTCCATGACCTCTCTTAATCAGCCAGTCCATCTGCACCCCATCTTGACCAGTCACATGACCCTTGCAGGCTCATCCTGCTGACCTGTAACCTCGAGCCACACCATTAGAGAGGATTTAGACATTCAAACAGAGCTTTCAGTATAAGGGTCATCTTGATAACTGAGCTCTTCCTCAGTGTCCGAGTATTCGTGTGTGTGTGTGTGTAAGGATGTGCATGTGAATGAAAGGTTAACTTGTTAACAAATTAAGCAAGACTCCTACCAATCCGTTGGGCTTAGAGGGGACTTTCCGGCTCTAACTACTGCGCAAAAACACACACACACACTCTGGCACTCCACTCAAGAACAGCTGATTCCAGTCTTGCCCTCAGGATTGCTCTTTGTTGAGGATAAAAGAAACTTTTTGGTACTGAAACACATGAGATGTTGTGTCTTTCTCATAGAAAACTATGTCGGAGTCTGAGGAATCCTGCAAGCTAACTCTGACATTTATGTTGTTACAGTTGTGTTGTCTTGGCCAGAAGAAGAGATGGGTTTTTTGCTTTGTGTGTGGGGCTCTGTTCACATGCCCACACATCACTTGTCTGGACGGTTACTGTTCCACAAAGTTAAAAAAAAAACAAAAAAAAAACATTCCTCTACAAACCAGCAGGAACAGGATCAGTTCAAGTACTGATGCACACAAACATCAATCGAAGGCTCTCTACCCCAGCACTTCTTTTTTTTGTTTGCTTGTTTGCTGCAGTTTGCTGTGCCCTAGAAATAAAATCAGGCAACAATCTAGAACAGAGTTTGCACTTTTCCTCTGCTTGCAAATCTGGTATTGAGGAATTGTGAGGGAGAACATGGTCAGGGGTGGTGGAAACAGAGAGAGACGGGGGCATAGAAAGCAACAATTACTTTGTTAAGACGTTTGTTTTCTCTGAGAAAGGGCCAGTTCAGTTCATGTGAGCGGCTGCAGACCTCGGAGTTCTTCGGCTCTGCTTGTGGCTCCTCTGTGAATGTGCAGCACTGTGCCACAGGATGTGGGATTTAGGAAGCCATTCTTTCTCTGAGGAGGAAAGCCTCTTCCTTGCCTTTTATGCTCACAAAGACAAGAAGGGGTTGGGTCAGCCTCAGTCTCTCTCAAGAGTGCTCTGGTATCTGGGAATAGCGTCAGCACGTGAGGACAAGGAATGACCTCTGTGACTTTGTACCAACTAAATACATCCAACCAGGAACATTCTCACACTCCAGTTGTGTCACCTGGCTCGTTCCATAAACTTACATGAAAAAGCAGTGAAAGAAGTCATTTCAACTAAAGGTTTGTAGCATAGATACGTGTCCCCTGTCTGTCTACAGGCCCTGAGAAAAACCAGCCTCTCTATGTTTCTCCTGCCCCATTTTTCAGTAAATGTGTGTGAAAACGCTCAGTTTATATTTGACAACCCTTATGATGTCATAAGGGGATCTGCTGATCATGTGACCTCCTCCAGCCCATCAACAGGCCACCTGTCCCCACCCACTGAAAGACCTGCCGCGTCCATCTTGCCGCCTGCCATTGTTTTCTCCTCACCTACTCCTGCTACTGCTAACACAAGTACGAAGCAGCAGATTGTTCTGTTCCTCTAAAACCGAGCGCTCAGAGGCTGAAAACAGCTGTCTTGCGATATCTTGGTTATCCATCCAGTAGTTGGATATTTCAGACTGACCAACCAACATTGCCATCGAACCATGCCGCTACTATTGCTTAAAATTAAAACAAAAAAAAAGAAAAACTCTCTCTCTCGCTAAATACACACATGTGTTACATGGAAGCATCTGAGATTTGAGTTGGAAATTTAAAGACAGAAGAACTACAATCACTGTTCAGTGGGCGACATAATGCATCCATCAGGGAGTATACATATCCAGGAAGTGTGTGTGTGTGCATATAAGCTCTATTTCACATCCTTTGAGACAAAGACTTTTCCATTTTATGTGTGCTGCACACAAGTTGGTGTTGTTGGTTCCGGATGAGGAAATTACCCCCATCATTGACATCAGAAACACAGCAGGTTTTACATGATGCATAACTGAGGCGGCACTACAGGAGCACGAAAAAGTGTGAGAGAGGAAGAGAGGAAATTCCAAGCACCAGCGAAAAATAGCTTTTATCCATGAACTTCACTGCCAAGTCTGCAACAAACTAATGAATAATGGAGCTGTTTAGCCCAATTATCATTCCATTCACTTCAGATCATAGCTATCTCATAGACAGAGCTGCTCTCTATTGTTCTCCTGTTTCCATATCAAGCCTTATCTCCTACATAACCATACACAACACACTGTTTGATCATATGGAGACTGTAACTTAAAGGTTTCACCCCGCTGAGGCCTTAGAGATGTGATAACAGATTTCAAATCAGTTAAAAATGCCCTAATTTAGTCCTGGACTTCATTTAAAGATAGCAAAACTCCTCCTCTCCTGATGTGAACAACACCATGTGACTGGCTGAGATTATTTCCTCATGAAAGTTATCAGACTAAGCCTTTTTTCTGTAAAATTTAACTAGACTAACAGCGACATAAATGAACAATTCTCATTGTCAATAGAGTCAATAGAGCAGCAACGTAAAGGAGCAACACAGGAGGAGATGGATAAAGCATCTGTTCTTCCAGGAAAGAGCTTCAAAGCTCTAGGTAGGGATGCACATGGACTCTCAGGTCTTCTGAATTACAGTTGGATCAGACTCACAATCTGCTATTTCTATCAATGCTCCCCTGTAAATCTAGACTCACAGCAGTCCCGTACTACCATCTCTAGTAAAAATGCAGCTCCTAAAGTGAGATGACGATGCAGGAATATAAGCGGTCCGAAGTGACAGACGTAAGGCTAAAAAAGCAGACGACACCACTTCAGACATGTTTAGATGACAAAAACAAGTAGTGTCTCCACTTATCAGGCTTCACCGTTAAAGGTTTTTTCACTTGCCCAGTCGGGAAAGTGAGTCAGAAATCTACTCGCCCAAAGTCAAATTTTACTAAAGTTAATTGTCATGATTAATCTTTATTTAACTAAACAAAACAGTTGTTGGAGTGTGAGTTTATTATATAAACTTTTTTATTATATATAATATACTAACACACAACAAAATAAGGAGAGATGTACAAGGCAGTTAGCCCTAAAACATAGGTAACATTAGCAGAATTCATTTCAGGTAGTTTCTTTTCAAGAAAAAAAGATTAAAATCTTGTAAATAAATAGAAAATAAATTGGGTGTGGGCCGTATTTTTTTCATCACTTGCCCGCTTCGACTACTGGGTTGCCAGATTTACTTGCCCAATGTGGCATTTTACTCGTGCAAGCTGGTAACTGGGCAAATCTTATTGTTTAACCATGTCATCTAATGCATGATCCTACTATAAATGGCTAATTCTTCCATTGCTGACTCCATCTTTTACACACTCAACGTACAAAATAGCCTTGCCCTTTGTTCAAACTCACACCAACGCTCTCAAAAGAGTGAGACAAGTGTGTGTGAGAGAGGAATCTGTGGAGGTGTAGCTCCCTCTGGCAAGACAATCATGTGCAGCGTGTCAAGCCCAATTTAAAAGCAATCTTGTAACATGAGTGCGTTTCTGATTAGCAGGCAGATAATCTATGAAATTTCCTCTCAAACTCATTTAGGATTTTATGTAATCTGAGCATGGACTGGGGCGCCACCGTTAGCTCAGCTGGTAGAGCGCATACCAGAGGGCTGAGACCTGATCCAGACCCAGGTTACAATTCAGGTTCGAACATAGTTCCTTTGCTGGATATCACGCTCTCATTTCCTGTCGACAATCAAATAAAGCATGAAAATCACACAAAAAAAATCAAAGAAATCGTAGCATTGACTTTAAAAAGGTTGGTTCTCAGCTGGGAAATTGACCTTGAACTAATGAACTCTGGTTGTTTGTGGAGGATAGTTTCAATAGAATAAAACCATAATTCAACCAATGCCTCACCAGCAATGCAGTCGTCAAAAGACAGTAATTCACTACTTTTGGCTTAGTGATGGGTCAGAACCAACGTCTGTCTGTGGAAAAGTCATCAATTTGTGTCTCAGAAGGGGCCAGTGGGGGGGTAAAGGGGTCAGAGAGGAAATGAGAGGGTCCACCTGCTCCTTCACCATGAACCTGTCCAACTGTGTCATGTCTCAACCCATGACCTCGTATTTTCTTGCATGTTCTCCTGACTTTAGTGTGTTTTTGTTTCCTCAGAAGTTGAAGAAAATGTGAACATTTCTCTTTTTGGAAACAAGAGGTTTTGGCCCCGATGGCAAAAGGTTTTGAAGCTTGAGCATAAAATCTGCATTTCATTCTACTGGGTTTAAAACTATCAGTGACTGACAGTGATGAAGTATTAAACTGTCAGACTCCACATTCATGTGATAAGAGAAGATCTATAATTCAACCAGCACCCACAAACAATTGAGTGTCTTGTGAATTTTATTTGGCCAAACCCCAGTCTGTTATCTTCAATGATCTTTAACCATTTGCCAAACCACAACCACCCTGACTGACCTGCTGACGTAACATCAGTTTAGGAACACTCAGTTCTGCAGTTTGGTTTAAAAGATCAGCTGTTCATTTGAGTCATCTCAGATTCTATCTTTATTTGATTTGGATGAATCTTTTTACAAGAACAAACTGTTTTTTTTAAATATATTATCAGATACCCAGAGTTATATCTTGTGCAGTGTGGGATACAAAACTAACACGTAAAAAATAAGGAAGATGACCACACTAAAAGATTTTGTTCTAAACATCTCTTCCTCTACATGAGAGGTGAGTAAATTACTTAATAAGCAAATAAGTCATGTAGATGAGTCTGTCAGGTAGACAGAGGGAGAAGGCACAAACTAAATGTTTACCCATCTGTATTTATATTCGAGGAACAAGAGGGCACTTTGATGGCAATAGCAGAAACAGTGCATGACCAACGAGTGTTTTGGTTTGCTGTATTTTTACGCTCACAAGCACAGACACATAGACAAACCCCTTTCTTAAACTTTCCAACAAAGTGTCTTTCCTCTCTCTATATACTGTCACACTGTCCAACAAAGGCAAAAATCCCATGGCTATGTTTTGAGTCGGAGCAATGTTAATGTAATTTAGAATATCAGTAAACTTAGATACATTTTAAATAGAGTATTGCACATGCAAAGTCTCACAGACGCATCTGGTCAGGTCATGTGGGAACAGGACGCTAATGTGTGAACGACACAAACCTTCATCTTATCCAAATCATGGAATCTAGCAATTTAGCAGGTTCCCTCTGCTAACCTCCTCCCACACACACACACACCAGACCCAGAATTGCAGAGTCCTGTAAGGAAACACAATCACACAGAGTAACCACAGACCTTAATGTTGTCAAAGTTCCTGACCTTGCCTAAACACTGTTTTTTTTGTCTTGCATCTGTCTTTTGTATCTAATGCGGCACACTAAGACGGAGGCTTTTCGGGCCAAAAACTGATAAAGAGAACAGCTGAAAGAAGACACAGCCAGAACTTCACTCTTCACTTCATGTGAAAAAAAAACAGAAAGTCATAAATCTAATGACACCATCATCACTGTCGTCATTATCCTCCATCAGTTGGACAATTTGGCAGCAGTGGGTAGAAGAGCAGGTCAAGAGAGTGAAACTAAAAGATTTGTCACGGGGTATCATCTCCGGCTCCAACCCCGCATTCCTCCACTTCTGGGGGCTCATATCCTTGTCGCCTCCTTTCTCTCCAGCAGCCTTCCTCTCTATCCCTCCATCACACTCCACCTCCCACTATTCTGTCAGACAGACGTATCCATTACTCCATCTCTGTCCAAACCACAAATGACATTTATGACTCTGCAATTTCACAGTTAAACGGCTAAATTGCACTTTCACCATAACAATGTACCTCAGGGAAGTAACCGATCTCAAGGATAACACAAGTCGATCTCGAGGTGGTTGATGTGTAGAAAATATTAGCGTGGGACAAAAGACGTGGTTTATGTGTGAAAAGCCAAATGTGAAGTGAAATGCCTTCTCGGTGGTGTTTGGACCACAGGGAATTGAGAAGAGCTTTAGTTTGCTTAACCACTGTTAAATCCTCTCCTCGCTTGGCACAGACAGGGAACACACACAGGCAGAAAGTGGGGCATTCCCGCTACACTACTTGAGTATCAAGGTCGGGGAAGAATTATCTCTGCCGCCCAGAGGTGCCTGTCAAAATACGGGAACACAAACACAATCACAACTCTTCCAAATGTAGGCATTTTTACAAGGCAGGGGGCAGGGGGCAGGGGGCAGGGGGCAGGGGGCATGCAGGTTGTGTCTTCCCAGGGTGCATTGCTTGGTTGGTGGCCGGTCACAGTAACAGGGTCAGCTGTTGTCTCTGTGGGGGGGTGGTGGGGAGGAGGTTGGTCTTCGGGATCAGGCCTAGACCAATATACAAGCAGCCTTGTCGGCACTTTGGGCAGCGTGACAGCCAGATCAAGCCTTGATAATGATAAGCTTTCAGCAGACAGTATGCAAACATTCCTCCGGCTGTATGGGGATTAACAGCTCTCAGAGCTGCTTCCTCCATGTTTAAGTTATGTTCATTCTCCCTGGAGTACGCCCTGCCCTGGGACATCATGGCCAAACCAGGAGCAAGAACCCTCCAGGAACTTTCTCAATCCCTCCATCCAACATCCCACACATTGAGTCTCACTCCAGGAATCTGCTAATCTGCCTTTCCTCCTCCTCCTCCTCCTCCTCCTCGTCCTTTAGGAATTAGTAATGACTCATTCTGACCAGATTAAATGACCACCAAGGGAGAAAAACTCTGTTTTGTTGATATAGTATAAACAGTGGAGAAATTCACTCAGGATCGGTGAAAAAAACAGGGAGCTAAGATCTAAATATCAGCTTGTTGCTTTACCCTAAAATTAAGTATAGAAGTTAATGGCAAGGTAGTCTCACATTTTCTCCTCATTCTTGCCTCTCTAAAGTCAGTCTGACCTATTCCAAGCTCAGGATTATCTCACTTGTGCTCGCTTGCATGCATGTGTGGTTGACCGTGGATTGTTTATACTGTGTATCCACTCCTGGCCTCACTTTAGCCCCATTGATTGTGAAGGAGTCCAAACAGGAGGCTTTGATACTCAGTCAACGTCATGCTCCAGTGTATGTGTAAACAATGAAGACATAAACACACTGAAGCACCTTCATGACATCGGCCAAATACTGATTTATTTCGCTAGATTCACATTCATGAAGGTGCAGATTATAGAAGCAAGAAGACATTAAGTTAAGAAATAAAAATGCCCGCCTCATGTCTGTGTCTGTGTCTTTGTGACTCATGAGGAAAGCCCCTTTTTGTTCACTGTGCAGCTTTGGAAATATGAAAGCCTCATCATCATCATGAACTTCCTTTTGTGGACCTCCCATGGGTGGATGGGACGACACACAACTTTGCTGCTTTGTTTGAGCGGACATGTTGGCTCTTAACATCACACACTTCTAACTTACAGCTCCCAGAATCAAAGCTCAGCCTGAGTACATGTTATTGTGAATAATAAAGGGAATAATGATTGTTTTGTCGATTAAACATTTGAGGAAAGGGGACGTCAAAGCCACTTTGTCACTCATGTTCATTCTTGTAACCAGCACTCTGACTCATTTCTTCCAAACTGATTTTTTTAGGATAATGTTCACAGTTGAAAATGTATCCTTGAAACACCCCAGAAGATGGGGAAACTCCCCACATGATATTTCTAGGCTCCCTTGTGGGGAGTTAATCTTCTCTGAAACATCACACATTGCTACATAGTGCCATTACACTCTCTAACATTAACAGCCCTCCTCATCTTTACAATGTCCATGCAATGTTTCCACCCCCTCACCTGGATTCCTGCTACTCTTGTGCGAGAGATGTTTCCACTGGAAACTCCACTCAAGCTTCAAAATAAAGCATCACATCTGACAGACCTTTTCAGCACAGGGGGACCACTGTAGTTATGTGTGATTTCAAAAAAACAGCTCAGTGTGGACGGATCTCAGCATACATGAACATTAAGAGCACTGAGCCTCTTAACTGGTTCTGCTCTGGGATGAGGCGTGAAACACCAGGTTTTCTCCTCCACTGCCGTTTTGCATTAAACTCATTCATGGATCATCTGCTTTTCAACAGGGAAACTGGATATGGAAAAATACCCAAAAACTGTGGACTACCATCAAGCCGAGCCATGAAATTCCCATTTGTCAAACATTTCCCTCGATAAAGACTTAGCTGGATGAAAATAATGTCCCATGTTAACATGCACAAAAACTCAGCTTTAGTTTAGTTTAGTTTCATACCAAGCATCAAATATTTTCTTTTGTAAACTGAGTGGTCAGCTTGTACTGTTATTCTCTCCCTGATGACTCTTAATGTCTCATTAATTCAGTTTGATTGACAGACTTTGCATCTTGGGGACCCAAATCACCAAAAACAATACAGACTAAAAGGAAGAAGACCATAAGAGTGTTTTTCTATTCCAAAGAGACAAACTCATGAGAGTTTATTAGATTATTTTAACATACCAATGATTAACAGCATACACATACACACATACACACACACACACACACACACAAACTTCAGCTACTGTAGGCACTCTGCCCCACCCTCTCTCTCTCTCTCTTTCTCTCTCCCTTTCCCTCCCTCCCTCTCCCACTCTTCTCCTCTCCAGCAGAAGTAGAGGAGGCTGGACAGGGTGTAGATTCAGACTCAAACTACTTAGAACTGCTTGATAGAGCAACTAAACAGAGGAGAAGTGTATTGACATGACACAAAACACACCAGAACGTAACAAAATATACATAAATACAACACTGGAATAAAGAAGATGCATCTCAGTGACACTGAAAAACTAAATATGTGTCTAAACAGACTGAATTCGTCTCAGAAGATCAGACTAAAGGCTACATGTGTGCACGTCTTGCCCAAACGCTCAAAGAAAGTCTAAAAGCATCAGTACTGTGTTTGAAAGTTGCGCACACATATTTAGGAGATAGATAAGTATACATTTAAGCTCCCCACAATGTTGTAGATGCTTGATCGGCTTACCTCAGCCTCTATCAGGTCTACACTTGAGTAGAGAGCCGCCAGCAGCAACAGGGTGCCGGACTGTAACAGCATCGTGGCGCGGCGCAGCGGAGACTGTGTGCGCCAACAGTGCAGAGTGTCCGCAAGCCACCACCTGTGCGCCGCTCCTCGTCCTCTTCTTTCGGCTAATTCACGGCTTATCGGCAGAGCAGGGGAGGCACGTTTGGCTGCATCTTTGTCCGAGTCGATATGAGGTTCCGATCAATGCAACTTGGTCTTGTTTCTGCCGCACCACCCCCCCCCCCCCCCTCCTCTCCTCCTCCCAAAACGACCACCCCCGCCCATGCAAACGGACTCAAACCCTGCTGTTACAAACACTTTGACTTTTCTCGGTAAGGAGAGGGACTACTCGGCACACTTTGGTGTTTTTGTGAGAATATTAGAGGAGGTTTTGGTGCCACAGGTACCTGTTCTGAAAGTTTTCAGCCCGGGAACCTGCGCATCCTCTCCCCTGTGTCAGCTGACCGTCATCTTACCACCGCCTGCGAGCCTGGGGTGACTGTAAGTAACAGATTTGTTCATCAAAGTGATGATAAATTAATTAAATGCACTCGGGGGAATTTGATTTATCATTGTAACTGTTCTACTAGCGCAGTGCCGTAAGGGACGCCTTGTGAAGTGCTTCTTTACGACAAAAGTAGTGACAATACTGCAGCTGTCATTGTCTTCAGACACTAATCTGACAGGTCAGACTCATGAGCAGGCTGTGATTATTATTATTATCATTATGAACCTTGGGTGCCTCAGGTCGGGCCGTCATGCTGTAGGAGCGTCTCCACAAGTGAGACACAAGTCTGAGTGGGACTGAAGTGTGCGCTACGCATGTGTGGGACCATGCAAGGACAACACAGCAGAGGACTGAAGAACTGGAGGTAAGCAGAGAATGAGCGCAATCCACCGCAAAGCAGGACTTCAGGATGAGACGATCAGCTTTAACTAACGCCGTCATCTCTCCTGTCTGCAGGCTGCTGCTGCCTCTCTGCCTCTACATCGTCATCCTGGCCTCGGCAGTTCACGCCGTAAGTTTTTTCCCCTCCACCTGTTGCTAATTATTATAGCTTGTTGAAATCCACTCGTAAACTGCAACCTGTTGACTGCTAACCCATAAAAAAAAAGGAATCTGACTGTGAGTCCGGGCTCGGGCTGGATTTGTTGCTCTGCTTGGCAGAAGCTCTCCGACCGTGGGAGTGTCTGGTTTGGGGAGTTCTTCCAGTAGGAGGGCTCTTGGCTTTGCATGCTGGTAAATAGCAGCAAAGCTCCAAACAGACTCTTGTGAAATGACTCATGCTGCAGTTTAACTTGTTGGATGGTTTTGTCAGACTGTTTTGCTTTTACAAAATGAATAAAATGAAATGGGGGGGGGGGGGGGGGGGGGGGGTGTCATGTGGGGCAACTATATGTTGTGCTTTGCGTGACCCTTGACCCGGCAGGGATTGAGAGGTGGGGTCATGACCTCAGCAAGCAGGATGGTAACTTATTGAGACTTTATGGGCACAAGTTTGTCATGTTGACCTTATATGTCTTCAACCTCCACTCTCCTTAATGAGAAAGGCATGTGCCACATTCTTTAATGTTTGTGTGCCTCAGTCACTCATGTCAGGCTAAATATTTAAAGAACAATTACGTCAACACAGAAGACACTTTTTACATTTTTTTTTTACACGTGCAATATGGTGGTAAAATCCATTTAGGCTGTACATTCACTGTGATGGATTAGCTGTCTGTAGCTAATTTTAAGAGACTGCTAATTGATGTTCAAAGTGCATAGTGAATGGAAACCAACAGCTTCCTGATAGCCAGGGGGGGAAAAAAGAGTACAGCATGCACTTCCAAAAATTGTCAGAGAGGGAATTTTAAGTTTATAAAACTTGGAAAAACACATGCTTGGTACTTTTAAGCAAATTGCCTAATTGTAGCCTTTGTTATTTTAAATTTAAATGTGTTTTTAAATGAATGATTATCCCTTTATGATACAGGCTGTCATTTTTTTTTGTCCCTAAATCTAAACTGGAGTAAGGAGTCACCATTCATGCGGTTGCACTGATAAGAGTTGTGTCAACAAAAGGTCAAAGTGCAGGTTCCCACAGCAGCCTGACGTCCCGTCAAAATGTCTGTGAGCGTGATGCTGAGCCTCCATTCATCGCTGGTTCACGTAGCGTCAGCGCGTCAGGTCTTCTGCAGGACAAAATGAATGTAAAACGTGAAGCAACTCCGTGTGTGTGTTGACATTACAGTTCGCTGTTCCTGCTTTGGAGTAAAACCTGTTCACATAAATGGATTTATTGTTTTTCTCACACGCCTACACGCATTAACACCCTCACTTGGGTTTTACTTTGCTCTTAGAAATTGTTGGAAACGTGTAAGTCAAAGATAATACAGATGTTTCATTAAATGACTAAAATGTTTGACTGGGCCAGAGTAACTTCTCATAAAAATGGTCCTTCGTGTTTTACATTTTATCCTCTCTACTGACTTTGCATGGCCTACTTTATTTTTCCTTTCATTAAGCTCACCATGTGTCTGTGTGAGTGTTTTTGAGCGTGCAACATGTGAGAGTGTTTTGCCCCTCTGTTTTTTTGCAGCTTGTACAGATTGTCAGATGGCCGTTGGTTCTGTCAGACGTTTAATATCATACTCAAGGCTCTCAGATGAAAAGTTACTTTCTCGGGTGTGATGAAAAGGTCCGTTGTCTCTTGCTTATCGGATTTGGGCAGCCCTCGATTAAAAGCGTGTGACACAGCTCAGCTCCTCTGTGGATTGTGCAGCTTTGCTCCAAGGCGGTGATACTGGAAGATAGCGGTCTAATTTTAGTTTGGTGCGTCCATGTGCTCTGTGCAGCAAAGTTAATTGTCAAATGAAGAAACGGCTCACATTGATTACACAAATAGCTTGAATTAAAACAAAATAGCTTCAGTTTCTGGATGTGCTGTACAACCAGCATCTGACTTTTTGGTAAAACATCTCCATCTGTGCACATAAAAGAAGTTGTTGGAAGAATAATAAGGAGTTTGTTTCAGCAGTTATGAGCTTTGGGTAACGAGGCAGTTGAAGTTTTGATTTAACATGTAAAAAAGATGAAGGAAGACACAGGATTTCTCCATCTCAACTGCACCTCAAAAAATATGTTTCTGTTTAATATCAACTCCAAATCTGACCCTTGGGACTGTTTCACTTCTTTGAACCAGATCCCAACCTTTGTGTATTACAGCTGTTTCCCACCATCCATCTTTAGCGATGCATTACATTTGGAATCCCCCTTTATGTTGGAAATATAATTCTCAAGATATTTTGCCCGTGACAAATGGGATTCCACGTGGTACGATGTGACACTGTCATCACGTGACTGTGTCATCACACTGAGTTCATCCGTGATTAGGACTGACAGTCGGGTTATGCTAGAAAAGCATTGAAACATAATTGAAAGGCAAATGTTCGGAACGGCCTCATTCGAAGGTCCCAGAAAGAGTTGATAGTGTTGCACTCTGTTTTAGATACAAAAACTGGCAGAAATAGTTGTGTAACAAGTGAAAAAGACTTGTGTGGTGTCTTTCTCGCAATGTGAAGTGGGCGTTACTGTCAGATTTTCAGTTTTGGAAAATTACAGAAATCGCTACACACAGACCCCCAATGTCAATGTCAGAAAGGTGTGGGAGGAGAGGGTTCCCGCAGCTGTTCGACCATCAGTTCTAACTTCTGACGGAGCATACTAGCGCCTCTAAAGGCCTGAGAGCTTGTTGAACAGCGTCTGAAACTCCCTCCTTCCACACAATTCTTCTATTCATGTAGGTGTGCGGAAGTAAGAAAGTAAGCAGGTTATTAACTTATGATGCCATAAGTTACATCCACCGTTTTTCCATTTTCACCATGAGTGCATTCAAGGAGAAACTGTACAAGAGTGTGCGCTCTTATCCCCGTACAGACACGTAAAAGGCCACCCATACGTCCTACATAGGAGCAAGACACCAAGACTGGAAACAGTGTTTTTGTGTCCCTTTCAGTAACATTTTTGCAGGTGAACTAAAGCTCTTGGACTCTTTGTAGTTTTTACACCTCCTTGTGGATGTTTTGTGTCTTTTTGCAGTTGCTTTTTGGACCTCTTTGTAGTCATTTTTCCTCACTTTGCAGTCTTTTTGCAGTTGTTCATAATTCTTGTCTTATAGTCATTTTGAGTCTCTTAGTAGTCTTTTGAAATATCTTTGTGGTCATTTAGTATGTCTTTGTTGTTCGATCAATCGAATTTCCAACAAGACATAGCGACTGTCCCTCATACAGAGGCTCTGGCCCAGGGGCCTGTTTCTGATTGGCCCATTTAGTAATCATCCATGGGTGGCAGGATTTTCATCCCGTCTTCAGGGCAGATATAAACACGAAATAGTTAATTTCAACCATATCCCCTCCTTGAGTAGGTCACTCCTCTATCAAGACGGGTTTTTCAACCCACCTTGAATTGTGGTTATGCGGAGCAGGTATATGAACTTTTGTTTTTAGTGTTTGAACCCTTAAAGTCAGCTTTGATGGTCATACCTGCTTTGACTCTTAATGTGCCACATTACAGGGCCTTAGAGACAGTTTGTGAAATACATCAGAGGATTCTGCGTTATGGATTTCCTGCTCTGCACTCTACATGGACAGGCCAGACTTGAGTGGGAAGATTGAACCACTAGGTTCATGATAGCAAAAACTTGATTCTATGCATGGATGCATGTACACCCCCTTTTCACACATGCACATAACCCCTGCACACAAATACCATTTAACAGTGTCAGTTGGCAGAGGAAGGAAGGCTCTTGAGGCAGTAATGTTAACAGGATGTTTTGTATAGGACCCTTTTAGAGGCTCAGATTCTCTTGTGTTTGAGAATATATTTCAAGATGTGTTTGAGCTCGACCTGGCAGAAGATGTCTGAGTTGTGGGAATTTGGTCTGTGACCGTGGAGGAGACATTTTTGGCTACAGATTCCTCCAGTACCTGGAAGCCCAGCAGCAACATCTGCTTTAGCAATAACCTTTTCAGCAAAGTGGATGATTGTGATAAATGTTGTTCTGCATGTGCCTTTTTGGCTTGGTTTATTTGCAACCACGCAGTCAAACTAAATCAAAATATGTTGTTACTATCCCAGAGAGAATAGAAGAAAAAAAAAATGCAAATGATGGAGATGCAGTTGACATCAGTTGCACAGCAGCGCAGTTCACTTGGGAAACTTTAAAAGCATGAGCCTGCTTCTGAATGTGCAATGGGGTCACCGATGGAAAGCAGACACGTGACTGACCTCTCGAATGGGATTGTTTTATGGGGGAGGAAGGCATGTGTCCGGGGCGAGAGGAAGATGTCGGCCTGTGATAAGGATAGAAAAATGGTCGGCACGTCCACCGCCAAACTAGTGGCTGTGATATAGAGAGTGCCTGGCTGTAACAATCAGGGGAAGAGCCCATTGTGCGGTGCTGCAGGAAGCCGCAGCCTCAGATGAGAAGCCCATGTGTGGGGCTTCCCTGTGTGTGTGTGTGTGTGTGTGTGTGTGTGTGTGTGTGTGTGTGTAGTGTGGCGAGACAGATTAAGGCATAGATGGCACGCATTTTCCACTGAGGTGTTTCCCTCACCTCAATGACAGGCCTCTTTGACCTTACTGATTTAGGACTGTGTAAAGTTTGGGCACGTGCATGCACACTCACATGTGAATGGATGTACAGTATGTGTGTCTTTTGTTTGCTTAAGTATTGTTTCCTCATGAATAGCTCTTTTTTTTTTTTGGGACACGTGACTTTGTGGTGGTGATTATTTGATTAGTCTCTGTGGTTCGTCATTGTGATGGCGAGGAAAGGCCTGGTGAGCTTGGCCCTTTGCCCCCATTAGTGTACAAATTTCCTCCTTAAACAAGCGCATTCAATTATGAACGCTGTTGAGAGCAGATGGCTGTGATGGAGGATTAAAGGGTCAGTAAATGTACATGAGATTTGTTTGTAGTTTATTGTGGGACATTGGAAGATGTGAATTAGTCAGTCAATTTGCTCTCCCTCATTGGCCGGATGTGTGAGTGTGAGCCTAATTTTCTTTCTCGCACGTGCAGTGAGTGTGGGCTGTGTTTATCTGTGGGCTCAGTGAAGTTGGGTTTTATGGGAAACATCCTGAGCGCAAAATTTTGTGGAGAGAAAATAGATTATCCAGAGAAGCTCTCTAAACAGGAAAAGGAAATAGGGTGGAGTTAAATGTGTCAAAGTTGCTTTACAGCCGTACGGGACCCCACATAGTTCGACTGCCCCAGAGTGTTTTCTGGTTTTACTTCCACAACATAGACTCAGTCTAGTTCATACTGTACACGAAGCAACATGAGAAAGAAAAGGGAATGTATATATGGTATGTAAGTGTATGATGGCAGTTTTATTTGAGTAGATGTTAAATAAATTAAAATTAATCTGCTAAATCTAAAGCTTGTGAACATCTGTATAGTGCTGGTCTCATTCTGTATATTAAGTGTTCACATACATTATACACAGCCTATGAAGTCCATTTTAAATACACATAATCAATATACTGTTATAGTATATACAGTCTATGTTTTATTGCCTGCCTGTGGACAGTTTGACGTCACCTTGGTGCTGTGTGCCGTCTACAGCTTGATCCCATCTCTGAACCTACTGTAGATCCATGTCCCTTACATTACTGTAGTGTCTTTGATACCACAGCGATATGCAGTCATCTCCATCAGCCCTTTTGTTGCCATAAGGACGTCTAAACATATTATTATTCATATTAATATTTAATTATTTTTTTAATATTTATAATTTATTTATAATGATGTGAAAATATATAGGAGAAAACGTTTTTAAGTGCCAGGGAACAGGGAGGCAGGAATAGCAGCACTTTGATTGTGGATAATCGCTGTTCATGCTTCATTTTCGCTCTCAGTCATGTGTGACAGCCAGCGGACACACGCACCACACATGTACCGCTGGCCTGGTACAGTACAAACTATGTGTGCAGACACACACAAACGCTCTGTGATCGTCTTTGCTGCATTTTAAAGAAAATCCTCACACCTGAGGAGCTGGAATAAGGGAATGATGGGCACTTTTTGCTTGAAAATTGACAATTAACAGATCAACTAGATGGATTATTTCTCTGTTGATCGACATAATTGATTAATCAACCAGTCATTTCAGCTCTATGTGGCAGCTATCCTATCTAGTCCATTGTGGAAAATATCACTATATCGACCATCACTGATTTTTGCATTAGTGTGGTGAAAGGCTTTGATTTATGATGTATATAATTAAAGTCATTCTCATGGTTATTGGTTTTAAACTGTATATCATCACAATATACAGTAAATCGCTCTGGTGATACAAATGAATATAGTGCTGAAGGATTTTATTGATATTGCCCACTCCTGCAATATACCTACCTATGATCTTATGTCTAAGAAGTACTTGCACAGCTCCTTCTGTACTTCCATTTTGGAAAAACTGTGGATCCTATTTGCTAAGCCATGTACTTCTAGTGTATGTACTTTAAAGATATAGTACAATGAAAAATAGTCTGCTCTGTCAAACACGATGCTGTCGTCTCTTTGATATTAGTTAAGTGTGTTTTATTCACTTCTCTGTCGTCTCCCCTTAACAGTAAACCAGCGGTTTGTGTAAATGTAGCTTGCTGTACTAAACTTGAGCTGTTGACTGACTTTTATTTGGCTTGGAATGAAGTTCGGAAGTAAATTCATTGTGGACGTTGTCTCTGGAAAATCCCTGTATACTGTATATATATGTTGGCCCCTGCCCTTTGCCCTTTCTCCATCTCACAGTGATTAATGGAGGGACACAGGGGTCCCATCAGGCTATGCTGAAAGAATTCCTGTGCCTCGGTCCTCCCAAGCCTCTCAGGCCTCAGTCTCTCAGTACAGCTCCATCCCTCGCTTCCTTTTATAGCCTGATTCCTGCCCCTGGTCTCTATCTCCCCTGTCTTCTGTCCCCTCACTCTTTCCATCTATCTCTGGAAGGGACACTTGGCAGACGGTCTGTCCTCCCTCCCTTTCACTCTTCCTCTCCCAGCGTGTCTCCTTCACATTTCAGCTCTCTCGCCTTTTATCCCCCCTCCCTCTCCTGTCCTCCTCCTACACGTGCATCTCTGGTCGTCTGTCTCTCCTCAGTAGAGGTGAGTTTTCTCAGTGAGCTCAGATGGAAGGATTGTTTCAGCTGTGTTTACACAAAGGCCATACGTACTCCTTTCTCACAAAATTAGACCGGGTTAGTTAGATTACGTACTGTTGGATTCAACAGGTGCCCACAGAGTGATTACATTTCTGGAGTCATCTGTTGATTTATGGGCTCTTTATGAGTGATGCGCTGGTGTGTAGACTGGAACCAGTCACAGCCTGTGATACGTTGGCCCTCCATAATGTCACAACTGTGATCATCAAGTAGGAACGTGGCCATTCGGTGATCTCATTTTGGTAATGGTTATAATAATATAATGTAATAATATAATAAGGGTGCAAATAACATACTTAAGTTATGCTTAACTAATGTATGACTCATGATGATTTAATGCCTCAATTACTGAGGGATTTATCACGAAGTCCCTCTATATCAATAAATTATCATTTCCCCATGACTTTATGTGTGATCAATCATCAACTGAGGAATGTCAGGTCACAGTTACTTCATACATTCATCAATATGCAACCAAATCAGCTGGATCCTGCTATAGGTGAATCAAGAGTTACAGTGTGAAGAATTCAAAGGGACACCTTTTTTTGGAACTCTTAATTAAGTCATGATGAACTCATGATTAGCAAATACCTTCTTTTAGTGAGTGTTTGTTCAGTAATCATATAGAATGACTCTATACTATATACGTGACTTGGTGGGACACAAGTCAGTAATGGTGACCTCATGTGACGTAGCCTAATGATTAAGTAATGATGAACACTTCATGTGTCTTTTACATTCAGCTGGGAGTTTATTTGGTGTGTCCGTGGCACTTCTGTTGGGCTTAAACATCTCAGATCAACAACACTAACAACAACACAAATATAGAAGAAAAACAGCTTATGTTCCACCCACATGTGTCAGAAACACCGTTGAGTCGTGCAAGAACATGTTTGTAGCTGACACCCAGTTTGAAAGTAGAACGGTTCTCATAGATACATGAAGCTGGTCAAATGCACGGTCCTCAGATAACATTTTATGTAAGAAGAATCCTGCTAATTTAAACTTATCAGTTTAAGTATGAAGTAACTATGAATTAACATCCTTATATATTGAGTGATATATCTGTTAATGGAAAGCAACAGGAATTAGCAGTCATGCATTAACTAATCACTTCAGTGTATGATTTGCACCATTATTATTAAGTGTTACTCACGTGTTTTACTCTGGACTGGAGACATAGACCATTCATCTCCATCCCAGCTGTGGTCTAATTGATTGGACTGAATTATTTCTTGTCATGGGAAGAATGTTAACAAAGTTAAATGTGCTATTTGTGATAACATGACCTTGTCCAATTCCTGACTCTCGCTCTCCGTCTATCTCTCATCCCATCTGTCTTTTTCCTCTTCTTTAGAAGAGGGTTGGCGGTCTCATCGGCCTGCCACCACTTTGATCCAGATAGTAATATCTCAACAACTATTGGATGGATTGCCAAGAAATTTGGTACTGATATCCGTGACACCCACACCCTCCTAATGACTTTGGTGATCCTCAGACTTTTCATCTAGCCCTTTGGCCTAAAGAGCCACTTTGAGTAAAGCCTCAAAAAGCTGCTAGCTTGGCTAGAGGCTCTAAGTCCTGCCCTTTCTGTTAATGCGGCATGAAGCACAAGCTGACTGGGTTCAGCCTGTTCTCATGACCATCTTACCATTTCTACCGTCTCTGTCTGGATGTAATTCACACTGATCCTACCATCCTAATCATTTAGTTTAAAGTCCATACATCAATAACTAAATCTAATCTGATTTAGCTGGTTTCAAGGGGATATTTATAGAGGATTTCCTCATATTTGGATTCCTTGTGAAGATGTTGTCTAGTCATAAGAAGAAAAAACAGAACAAACGAAACCGTCCCCAAGCCTCTCAGGTTGTTACTGAAAGGATCCCCCCATCTGGATGTCATTGATCATCTGATTAGAGGGGTGAGCGGCAGTGCTGTCAACATAACAAGGTCTGACAGGTTGGACTGTCAGCACTGTCACTCAGGCCAGAAACGGGTGTAATCCCCCCTTCATTTGTGGCAGGAAGCATTGATTAGAAGTGTGGCCCACTGGGAAATGGAGTTGAAACTGGGGCCAGTTAAGGAGAGGGAAGGTCCAGCTGTGTCAGGGCCAGAGCAGAAACCAGAGCTGTGTTTACTCTGGAGCTCAGCCAGAGGAGCACAGTGGGAGTTTATGCTCTGCCCAGCTTCTTTCAGGTCCCTCTGCTCTAGTTCATGCTCTCCTTCAAAGTCATGTCCTGCTTTTACCACTGTGACCCTGTCCCTCTGTCTGTGCAGCTCCCTTTCACCACTCTTCCTACTTTATTTCAATTTGTGTAGCTACAAAGACCATTCAGTGCGATAAAAGACAAAGTGGAATGTGTGTAGGGTTCAAGAGCTGTGAGGCAACAGCTGAAAATTCACCTGTTGTTGAACATCATTTGCAAATCCAGCCCACAATTTCTTTCTTTGCTCATTTCAGTCAAGAAAAGCAGCACTCTTCAACAGGAAGTTAGATACTGGCATGACAGGAAGCAGAATTAGCCATGAACGAGCAATGGTGCAGACAAACTGTACTGAATATCAAGCGAGAAATTGGTGAGATCCATTATGGTCGGCACGAGAATTTTCCTTATCACCATAATGGAGGACATCTGGTGTTAAACAAGACACGCCTCAGTAACGCAAGCTATGCCAACACAAACATGGTTGTGTTTGATGTTTTGCTTTTCCAGCTTCTGTATGTGTATGCGAGTGTGTTTGTTTTACAGTTTGAATCTGATTACTTGATTCAATTCTGGGTCGAACTATTGCCGGAAGCTGAAGCTGCACAGAAAGTATAAACTCTTTTGACTCGCTGGCCTACTTGTTAAGCCATTTTGGTTCAATTTCTAGTTTAGTGCTGTGCTGAAAAATAAATATCAGCCTGCAAGACAAGAGCAAGCCCTCTATGTAAGGTGTATAAAATAAACTGATACGTAAACTGATTGTTAAAAAAGTACAATGGTGATTTTCCTGACTTTTATTGTGAGGGAAACATGTCTTACAGCCCACATGTGAGTTACACAGCCAGACAGCAGCAATGACCAGCTCGCAGAGACATTTGTGGTTTTATGTTTATACCTTCCCACTCAGAGTCACAGGGGTCACTGAGACGTCCTTCTGTTCTCTCTTTATTCAGCGAAAACGAGAATGTCCTTGCCCAGATTCCTCCTTATGTTGCCCTGGATTCACTGAGGTTACAGAAAGGCTGCGAACAGTGTGGTGAAATCATTTAAGATACTGTCGGAGATGTTTCACGGTGAACTGTGGCATCAGGGCTGGACAACCCTAACTACCAAGAGCTTTAATAAGAAAACTCTCTTCTTTTCTTTAAAAGCTGATTGGAAGTTTTGTACAGTAGGTTGCTAACAAAATAATTAACAAAATTAATCTGACATAGAATAAATAATTTGCTACATCCAGGACAGCAACGAAGATATAAAGTCATTCCACAGTGATTAAAACAGATTAAAAATCAGTTAATCTACACATAATCTTATATATAAAATGTTTTAATGCACCATGAAAAGTGAGATAATTCCTGGTCACAAACATATGACTTGCCCTTGTCCGTCTCAGGAGCTTGAGCAGGACTTTGAATGCATCATTAAATGCCACCTGAAGCTTTTTCATTCTTGCTTTACTATGGCAGCACCACAAGCTTGCTGTATAGATATATAATGTTTACCACGTTCACCATCTTAGTGTAATGTGTTAGCAGCGCAGATGAGGCTGATGCGCATGTCTTTAGTTGTGCAGGTATTTGATCATAAACTAAACTATTAGAAGAAATATATAATCAAAGCCAGTTGGATTCATCCTCATGGGACCATGAATGTCTATAAAATTTCATGGCAATCCATCAAATTGTTGTTGATAAATGTCCTTCACAGCGATGGTTCCCAGCTGGCAAAGGGAGTATCACACACCCAGTACAGAATCAGTCTCACCCTGACAGTGAGACGCAGTGCAGATATACATCAAGACGTATCGCGCAGCATGTTTCCATCACAGAAATGTATTACACGTACAGTAACCCCCCCCCACCCAGAGCTTCTTGTTGACAGTAGCCAGGTGTTTCAAATTCAACGAGTTTGCACTTTCACTTTGACGTCCACATCATTAGTGTTAAAAGTTGCAGCTGTTACAGCAACCGATGGTAAAACAAATGCATAACCATGCAGACACACAATCAGAGGGAAATTCTTTTCAATTATTTGCACTCACATTAAAAATGCCATAAAGTTCCCTTTCATGGATAATGTATTGTATCATAATTCATCTGTACATATTGCATTGCTTTGGGGACTTTGTCCACTGACATGTAGCACTGCAGCAGCAAAATGTTTAAAAGAAGGACATTTGTAAATGATTTTCAAATATTCTAACATATATGCTTTGCAAATGTTACATGAGGAGGGAGATGCCTTCAGCATGTTTCGAGGGTGCACACTATGGTTAAACCACAACCACAAGTTCCAGTTTAGCTGTAAATGCCGATAAACTAGTCAGATACTCATTGACACACAAATAACTTCAATGTGCCAGGAACCCTAAAAGTAAAGATAACAGTCTAACAGATGTGTTTAAGGAAAATCTCCACAGCGTAAATTTAAATGAGAATTCCTCCATCTGTGAGACATGCATTAGCAAGATGGCTGCTTTTCAATAGAAGCGGCATCTTCATTCCCTTTTAGCACACTGACAGATCTGAGATGGGAGAGACCTTTTCTTTGTTATCGACAGAAACCTGAAAGTGAAAAAAAAACATAACTTTACTGCACATGAGCAGTTGGCAGTGCATTGTCTTGCAGTTGGGGAGCTGTCATGCTTCCATGCAAGCTCTCACTTAATTTAAGGCTTTAATTTAAGGAAATGCTCTGTAGTGCTCTGGAAACCTCCAATTAACCAGGGACTGTGGACCTAATGTGAGCTGCATTAGTTTTCCTTTCCCTATTCTCTTTGAGTCCAGAGGTAAGTAGTATCTTTACTTTAGTTTTGTCTTGTCTTTTGAGGTTTAGTGTTGATGGCAGCAGCCTTTTAAAGCCTCACTTATGCTTTCCGCACTGACGTGAACTGACGTGGACTGATGTCAGGAGTGTTTTTACTCCCTGTGGTTTCTAACTTCTGCCAACAGCAGCTCCTCAAAATTCTCTGTTTTCTCCACCCATCTATGTCCGCGTTGTTACAAAATCTTGGATGTGCACAGATCAAAAACCTCAGTGATCAGAAGGGCCGTGTCTGACGACATGCTGTCACTCAGGCTGTGTGGACAACGGATGCATCGAGCATATATGAAGCATCAGGGTTCATCACACCACACAAGTGGTTGTAGAATGGAATTGGTATTTGCAGCTTTGAGCAGTGGGATTAATCCTTCCTGTTGGCCAAGGTCAAAGTGGAAAGGCCACAGGTCAGATCTTTCATTAAGGATGAGAAACAGCCACTGACAAACAGCCACTTGCGGTCACAGGTTTCCTTGGAGTGGGATTTGGTTTCTGTTGACCAAGAGAGACATATTTTACATCTTTTTCATCTGTGTTGTCCCTCATTGTGTGAGTTAGTGAAGGGTACAAACCCTGTCACCACCAATCCCAGATCAAACGCTCATCCTGACCTGCGATAGACTGTGATCTCTGTGCATTTGATACCTCAAACACAGGGGGGTCTCTCCCAAGCACTGTTTATGCTTCACTGTGTCGCTTCACATGTGAAAACTGAGAAACCAGCTCAAAGAGACAGTTTGTCATTTCCATCACTTGAGGTTCAGAGTTATTGCGGTTACAAAGTCGTCCTGTGGCACCAAGAGTGATCTGTGAATGTTTGGATGTTTAACCAACAGACAATGAGACATTTTATCCTTTCATAGCAGGATACTGTGTATGAAAAAAAGAGCACAAACCATGATGCTTTTATAAGGAAATAAGGAACCTAACCTTCTGAAATGTGCCATCTGTCACCATGACGATGACAAGGTCATCTGTCAGTCTGTTTATCATGCATATTTCTAAATTATGTTTCTGATTTGTTAATCATCTAGAGGAATCGTAGGATGTTTTAGAGAGCAATTTACCAGGGGAAATGTGGAATGTGCAGCTGTGTGTCGACATCATGGACGTCACTGTCTGTGTGTGTGTGTGTGTGTGTGTGTGTGTGTGTGTGTGTGCTTCATTTCACAGACTTCAAGATGCATTTACTGGATTCTATTGATAGTTGTTTCACGTACTTATCTGCACTGACACTGAGTTTCAAAGATTATTTTTTAATTAAATCTCTCTTGGTGGCAATTACAATTTCTTTCAACCATGTAGGGATTATGTGTCCAGTTTAGCGGCAGACTTATTCATCAGTTTAGCCTGTTTGGGCAATTAATTGGCACTATCATTATTATATCGGCCTTTAAAAATCCTCCATCAGTTGACTTCTAGTCCAGTTTGTCTAATCATTGTATCCATCTTTAGGCCCTGAGTCCCTGATTGCTCTGCATAAATCCCGTCATGATCCTTGTGTTTTAGAAGACTCTCACTAAAGGCCAATGTTCAAAGTCACAGTTCGAGCTCCATCTCAAACTTTGACATCATTCCTCTGCATCTGTATTTATAATTTGCCGTCAGTTTGTTTTGTCTGCATTTTTCTTCACTTTTGGTCTTGTCATCATCCTGTTCTCGTGGCTGAGATGCCTTGTTGGTTTTGGCTGCCTTTCACATTGGCGGGAAGTGTCAGGAAGTGCTTATGTCTGTGGTGAACCTACTGTGTGCAGTACATGGAAAAACTAAGACCATGGTGACCACAGACAATCCACACAAACCAACCATCATCCTGTCAGAATGTGCTGGATGATGGTGGTACAGTAAAAAAGACTGGAAACTAGTGCTGAAATGGAATATTAATTAATTATTTTTTGCGTATAATATAAATCAAGTTTGACTCCCGAGTCGTTTATCAAGCAAAAATCATTCACGTGTTCCAACTTCTTGAGCATGATAGTTTTCTGTTTTATGTCATTGTACATTTGGACTAAATGGGCTATTTTAAGACGTGTTTTTGGACTGTGGGAGTTTGTAATAGGCTGTACAAACTGAGCTTTATTTAAAAAAAATTTTTTTTAGTAGCCAGCAGTCACTGCGTCACCTGTCTCCATATTCACAAGGTCACATACAGTCTACAGCATAAAATAATAATAAAAAGAGAGTAAAGGAGAGGAAGAGAGAGAAATGGAGCGTGAGAAAGAGTGCTGTTGACCCAGCTGGTTTTATTTCACTTACCGTACAGTATAATGAAGGAGTCAGTGCACATTTGGAGTGAGACACCAGTGCAGCCATAAAGAACAGGGAGGCAACAAAAGCAACATTCCTCATTAGGAAAGGCATTAATCTGACCACTGTGGCTCGAGGGCCTTTTACACTAGTTTATCTTCACATAGCACTGTGTTGCATCGTTAAAGGCAGGCAGATGGAAAAAACTCACACACACAGATATGAGTGCCAGACATCTATTATTACAAAAATGACTTCACTGATTGTATTTTACAGACTAACTGTTGGTGCTATTAAACATTCACTCATGATAGGGTGCTCAACAAACAAGTGTACCCCCCCAAATGTTAAGTGTTTCTGTAAGGGAAATGGTAGATTTCCTCCTGATGACACATCTCTTAATTGTTCTTCATATTAACACTTATTTTCCTCGTAGGCGTTGTAGATAAACTGATATACGCACACTTCAAACTTGAGGAACTTCACAAGAGGGGAAAAGGATTTGTTTTGGCTCTAAAGACACAGTATTGGCTCTGAGAGGAACACAGCATGGTGTTACTTGGACAGGCTGGGCCTATTTTCCTAATCTATCCTCTATGAAAGTTTTATTTCTCCTGTGTGGTCTGAGTGGTGCACACAGATGCACAGGTTATTTATATATGAAGAGAAGTAGGTCTTTTTTTGTGTGTGGAAAGCATGTTGATGTTTATGCACATGATTGCAGTTTTGAAGTAGAGCAGGCTCCTATTGGATCCCCCAGATCGCTAAAGGTAGCTCATATGACATAAAAGATGATCAACACTGTAGGCCCGTTCTGTAAACGAGAAGCCACAGATGAGCAATCACAGCAAACCGGATCCAAGGAACTGACCCGATTTATGGCCAATGTTTCATATCATATACACTGTTGTCTGACGGTTCTCATAACGAAGGCATTAGAAGTTCTCATTTATACGCTTAAAATCTGTCTGGAATGTAGACATATTATTTATGTGTTCTTTATATAAATATGGGAGTCGCTGCAGGATGACATCAGCTCATTTGTGCATCTATGAATTGAAAATTCACCAGCAGACACGGAGATATGCGCCCTCTGCCTCTTTGCAGGTCTCCTCAGTTCACAGATGAAATGTTGAGTCTGGTATATGACGTTCAGTTTTGCATGCTGACACTAGCCGGTTCTTTTTCACTAAAGCTTTACATAGATTTATATCAACAGTCTGCAGGACCCAACATTGTGGCGTTTAGGTGGTCTGGATTTATTTGTCTGTGCAGTATGTTGGGAAATAGTTCTTGATCTAATATGGTACGTGATGAAAAAACACTCTGACCTGTTTCCTTTAGTCTGAAATACCCTAAGGCTGCTTTTCCATGTATAGGTTTGCTCTCTTGGTCCAGACCCTATGCATATGACATATGCACTGGACCAGCAGATTTAATAGTAGTTTAGCCTTCGAATTTCTGTATCTAATGTCATAAATATCACAAAATCCTGTTCTGGATCTGCTTTGGTTTCATTGACAACTTTACTACCAGCGATGAATAAAAACAAGACAATATATCCGGGTTTTTTTTAACTGTCCCTCATGAGTCCAACAGTGTGCTTGGAGTCCAATGCTTTTCTAATGACCTAAAAGGACAGTTAACTGGTAAATGGTCTGTATTTGTACATGTTTACAGCTGTTGGTTTGTCTGTAATAAGTCAGTGTGAACATGAACTGGACCAGAACTAAAGGGCAACGCTGTTTTTTTCCTCTGTCTAGACCAAATTAACAGAACTACAGGTGTGATAGCACCTTACAAAAGACAGGGAATAATACATGTTTGGTCTATTGGGCAGCAAGTTTTTGAACCACACTCTTTTTGCTGCACTGATGCAAATAAATGCAACACATTGTCCTCCAGTTTGTTCCCCAGGTGTACTGGACAGTACAGTACTGTTGCTATGGAAAAGGTGATTTTAACAAAGAGTGGGTCATTGTGAAGGTGGGTGGAGAAAACAGGATACTGCAGGACAATCTTATTGTCCTGAAACAGCCATCAGCTATTTTGAGCCTGTAAACTATAAAGTTGAATTGATTGTACATTGCTCCATAATGTGTAATTGCCTTTATGGGGCCAGTCCTTTGTGTGTCTGTCCGGAGATGACGCAGTCTTTTTGGACTTCCACCTCAAAGTGGAGAAAGGTCATGCCGTGACTCTGTTACATCCTTATTAGGATGATATGACCTTCTGTTTTTGGCTCCCCTCCTGAAACTAACAATACTGTAAATGTATTCGAATCTTGGTTTGGACATACCCTCTTACAACTTATCAGTTCAGAATTAAGGAAAGAATGCCGTTTGTGGACAGAGTGAGTGTGCCAACATAGCGTGCAGACTAAATTAAACCCATCACAGCTTGTCTTGGCAATATCAAACAGTGGTTTGAAAGGAGCCCCTCAGATCCACTGATAGTTCTCCAAGAAATGCAGCCTTGTGCATTCCATACGGAGGGGAAGAGGGTCTTTTTGTTGTGGAGATAGGGGATCATTAAAGGACGACGTCTCTATGGTAAAAGAAGGTCTTTGTCTGTGAGGAGGGTCTCAATGTGGCCATTGTGAGAGGGCCTTGCTGGGATCTGCTGTCAAAGTGAGGAGGGAGAATTACTCTGATTCTTTATCTATCTGCCGTTTTGTTGCCACTGTGGGCATAAAGTGGCAATTTTGATTTTTTCTTTTTTTTAACAAGAGAGTGGGGGAGGGCATTGAATCATTTGCTGCCTAAGTAGGCTATGGTATGGCTGTGTAGGTTGAGGATGTAGGAAGACACAGGACAGATCACACAGACAGATCATAGCCAGCTACATGGAGCCTCTCTGGACGCTTAAGTTTCACTCATACATGCTAATTGAAAGGCAGCTGGAGGGCCTTTTCCCCCAATTCTCTCAACTTTGGAAACTCTAAGTTGAATGAGTTTTCATGTTTCATTATTATTCACTTTCATTTTCAACTATGCAAAGCTTTGTTTCTAGTCATGCATGGAAACAGTGCTGGAGGGTCTAAACAGTCAGTGATTAACACACAGAGATCTTTGGATCATCATTCATATGTTAATTCCAGCAAAAAGTTTGAGCTAATATCTTGATTTGTGTTTGTTTTGCAGCATTGAGCGTTAAGGTGTGGCACTCAGCGTGTTGTGTCATGTCTACAGTTTTGTCAGCTCTTCAGATTGTTTTGCTTCACACGATCTGAAAGACAGGGTTTAACTTTCGCAGATGATTTATATTTTAAACACCACATAAACACAAAAGTTTTCCAAGGCTCCTCTCTGTCTTAATTAATGTATCCAGCTATAGTATCTCAGCTAGCTTAGGGTCTTGACACCTCTGACCTGTGGGTTGGGAAACCCTGTTGGTGTGACTGCTTCCTTTGATCATGTCATGTCCACACTGACCCCTGACTGGCTGTGTGTGCGCTTGTGTCATGTCTAGCACAGATCAGCCTGTGATGGTGGGTGGTTTTGTTGGTATGCAGACATCCAAAGACAAGTTGTCCTTGTCAGTGGCTGGGACCCAGCCTATTTGATGAATAGGATTTTCATGGGCACATGGCTATCCATTATGTCTGGAAATCCGTCATGAGTCATTCTAGCCTCATGGAAAACATCCTTCCTGCTCACCAGACCAATATACACAAGTGCAGTACAACAATCTTTCACAACAGAGCTGCAGCATAAACAACAAGTGTATTCACAGACCACAGTGTACACAAACACAGCCAGTCACACCTACACTACACAATAATTTACCCCACACTGTGTCCCATGTGATGCACAAAGACCAAAGCAAACAACAACATGTGGACTCATCTCTCTGCTGTGTTTATGCAAATGAAGTGGACAGCAAAATGTTGCAGTTTCCTGTATATGTGAAACTTATATCCTGACCTCGATTAGCTCAGCTGTAACGTTTATGTCGTCTGTTTTGTGTCTGACAGGGTGGGAAGAAGCACAGTGGCCCCTGTGGAGGAAGAGACTGCAGCGGAGGCTGTAAATGTTTCCCAGAGAAGGGTGCCAGAGTAAGTCCCTTACTGTCCTTTACTGTAACCACTGTTCCAAATGGCTTTGTGTACACCTCTCTGCCTCTGTCTGTCTCTCTCTCCATTTCTTTCTCCCTCTCTTCTCCTCTGTGTTAACCAGCTCAACCTCTTGGTTTTCTGTCTACAACACCATCTAAGGCCATGATCACATATGATTTCTGAATGCACCTGCAAATTCTTCCCAACTAGCTCACGTTTTAGTGCTTCACGCTTTATATACCTCACCCTGCACAGTGTGTTAATACTTAGAAAAAACACAAAAAGCAGAGTGTGGAGAGAACCTGATAGCTTCTCACAGCCTCCCTCTGCTGTATCGTATTTTCCCACATTTTCTTCTGTAAAGGATATTTTTCTTAATTTCAACAAAACCCATATCCCCCATCAAACCCCCATCAAATTCACCATCTATTCTTGGGTGAGTAAGTAAGGACAGTGTCCAGCTAATTTAGGAAATTATGTTTATGTTAAATTAAATTATGTGTTTTCAACCCATTTTTAAACATTTTACATCCTTGGTTGGAACAAATGGACTTAGACTGAGTGCCACAGACTGGGTTGGAAGTCTGAAAGTATAGTAGAGTTAGAGATAGAGTAACATATTTTTGGTTTTGGTCTTTTCATGGAAGTTGTTGAGCATAAGAAAAAATATAGAATATAAGAAAACATCCATCCTGCTTTTATTTCTCTTATTTATACCCAGTGTTACCTAAGGGTGCTTCTAAGTAGAAACAGTTGCACAGCTATCAGAATGATGTAATGAACTGTACACCCCACAGTCTTTAGTTTTTATCAACAAAGCTCATAGTGTCATGTGTGATCATGGCCTAAAGCCAAAGTGTCGCAACAAAGCAATGTGAACATGCTAGATAATGTGAATGTAAATGGAAAAAGGTGCATTTATATAGCACCTTTATCCACCACCCTATGCACAGTTGATGAGGGTGCTGCCCTGACCATCAGAACCAATTTAGGGTCCAGTGTCTTGCTCAAGGACGGCCCCCTCTACTTCCTCAGCCACAGCCGCCTCCCATGAGTCTGACATAAGTGTTCAGCCATATGGAAGCCTGTGCTGCTGAAACTCATTAGTTAGAAATACTTATCACTCTTCCGTACAGTTTAAGTGATGAAATTCACACTATTAACCTCTGTAAAAGCAGGAGGCCAGAGTGGAAGGAGTGTCTGGAGTGTGGGAGGCCCATTAGAGGAATTAAAGACAGAAAGAGAAGAGAGACACCAGGGGTTTGTGAAATCAAGAGGCAGACATAGACTAAACATATTGAGATAACAAGCTCAGAGTGAGCGACTGAGGATCTGCATGACTAAAGGCTGCTTTTAGCCTCAGACACGTGCAGCACAGATCATTAGATAACTGTCTGATCGTCGGACTCAAGGTTCAACATCTGTGAAGTTTTTGTCACTTCCAGAATCAGACAGGCAACACCTACTTTTTTTGTTATTGGCCACGTGTGTTTGGGAGAGGAAATAAACAATCTGCATAGCAACTTGGAGAAGTGCTTTCTGGCTAGTCTTAGCTTACACAGGCTTACAGAGGAGCTGATATAAATATCTCCAAAAGGTGCTAGACACTAAGCATGCCTACAAGAACTGGAGTGAGGGTAATATCTAACACAAAAAACTAAACAGTCTGATAGTTATGGTTTAGAGTTGTGTGGGGGATGCTTGGACACTGTTATACCTGCCTGAACATCAGTTTTTTCATTTGCTTTCATGCAATTTATTTATTAGATTAGTTTCCCAGGGTTCAATATATGTTTCAATATCAGTATTTGTCATTTCCTGTCCATTCTGATTTGGGTGAACACGGCAGTGCCAAGTAGCAGCATACTAAGCATGTAAATGAGTGTGCAAAAATGTCACTTTATGTTGAAACCTAGTTTTAGCGAGTGTCTGCACATAATGCCTGCTCAAAGGAGAACTGAAGGCATTTTATACGATTTAAAGTCATCATTCGTGAATTCGCCTGTCAATAAAACAGCCACGGGACTCCGGATGTGAGTGAGGTGCAGTTCATTGATGTAGTCCTTCATTCATCCAAAAAAATTGGATTATATTTGTCAGTACAATGTAACTGGGGCAACGATTTCGTACTATATCAACATCGAGGAGACAGGGTTGTGTGAAAATCACCTGCACGGAGAATAATAGTTAAAATACTCCAATAGAAATGGGGGATCTACTGAACATCATATATATTTTTACACTGTAGTTTAAAGTTTTGTTACCCTTTGTACATTTCAAAGACAAACTTTCCAGAGCATAAACGGACCAGCATCCTTTGTTCCTCTTATCTTGTAAAGAGTGCTCATAGGAACTATAAATGTCTCAGTTCAGCTGTGTGATGTGATAAACTCAAGGACTGAAATGTTCTCAGAAACTCCCCACCGGACCATGAAAGCAGCTCCTGAGGGCGGCATTCTTAAAAAAATACAAAAGTGATGAAAGGAACGCAAAGGAAAGTCCAGCAACTGTATTTTGGCAGACCAACTTTACAGTGGGTCTGACCTCTGACCTGCACGCTCACTGGGGATACAGGAAACCCTGTAAGGAAGCGCAGAGAGACAGAGAGAGGAAGTTTCACATTCCACATCTTAAGGATGCAAATGCCTGAATACAGGGTCACCGGACCACCTTTGTCTTCCTCCTCTTCCTCCTCCTCCTCCTCCTCCTCCTCCTCCTCTCTCACTCTCTCTCTGCCCCAGCCGGATGAAGGGAAGGATTTCAATCATTTGGTGACAAAGTGATAATGACAGTGCCAAGAGAGTGAAGAGCTTTCATTACGCAGTCAAACCTTAGCATTGTTTGCACTTTGTCTGTGAAAGCTAGAAAAAACAGTAGGAAAAACTGTGGTCACAGGTCCTACGTCCTTTACACATCTGGTCTGCTAAAGATGAACTTCACATGTATTTCTCACACTTACTGATTTGGCTCTTAAACCATTAAACCAACCACCGACAGATAAGATTCTTCTTTCCGAGAAACAAGGCATTACAAATTCTGCTTTGTTTTTCTTTCTGTCACTTGTCTCTGAATTATTGCAGGCGTATTTACGCTGTACATTTTCCAAGGCCTTAAGGGTCTTGTACATAATTTGATCCAACTAAAAGTTTCCCCTTGCATGCATTTCCCATCTGATGTTCCTGTTTGTAAATACAATGGAAACAGAGATGGATTCTCACAGATGTGTTCATCCCTCTGCCTCTCTTTCTTTTCGTCTGTCTCCTCTCCCTCCAAATCTTTCCCAGTCATGGTGAGAGTCATGATGAGTGCTTCACGTAATGGGTCGAACTGATCCATCGCAGCTGTCTGGATTGGCCGCAATGTGACACAGCTGTGGTGATTAGGTGATGGTTCTTAGTGGGTAAATGGTGGCCGTTGTCATGTCAACATCTTTAGTGTGGCTGCTCTGCATGCTATTTTATTTGGGCATCTTCAACACTTTCCAACCTTTATTTACCTCAATGCTTTTGTCTTTTACATTATTATATAGTATAGTATAATGCACATACACTGTATGCATTCTTTGGCTGCAGCATGCAGTTGTTTTCTGCAAAATAGTTCTAAAGAAAACCCACTGCTCAATACCAAGCAGTAGTTAAACAAGTTAGCAAGTGGCTAGTGAATGTAGTGAAGTATTTAGCTACTCTATAGCCAGATATTTCCCTCAGGAGTTGGTGGAGACCAAAACAAAGTTTGAAGGAGAGTGAATGATAATGGACTTACATTCATAAGGTGAACAGAAACTAACACTGACATATTAATAAGTTTAAAAGGTGTTGATATGTCAGTACTATATTTAGAACTTGTGGTGTTTCCCCCAAGTGACCAAAACAAATCAGTGATTGCAGGTTTAATCTCATTCAGGATAAAACCACAAGATGTGAGCAAAGCAGGAAGAAAAAAGAAATGGATTATGTTTCAGTGGAAAGGATGTCACATGAGGTATTTCATGAATGGATGCCAGAATTCCCATTCACCATGTCACCATGACAGAGAAAGTGAGAAGTTGACTGTGAAGATACAAATCCGGACAGAGACAAGAGGCAGACGGAGAGCGTTAGAGGGAGTGAAAGAATGAACCATATTGTCTGGTGGAGACTACATACATGAATTTCATGGATTTTCTGCTTTGAGGGCAGAGCAGAGATTTGGCAAGCTGAGTCGAGCTTTACCACCCACTCCCCTGGCAATGAGTGCACTGCAGGCATGCAAAAAAATATCAAGCTCCCCACAGCACACTTCCAAAAGTCCTCATTGTTCTTTTGCATCATTAGTGGATTGTACTCCAGAGATTGGTAATAAAAAGCAGAACAAGCACCCCAAAATGGAGTAATGAGAAAATAAATGAGGCACACACAGCATCTGAAGTAGTTCACAAGACATGGGCGCATTAGTAATCACACAACAAGATTGGCATGTTGACGACCAAAGTAAAACATGGTCAAATAAAGGGAGAAGAATCCCAAGTCCTGATAACGAGGTGGTGTTGTAAAGTAGAGCAGTTTGTGGTCTTTAAAGCAGGAAAAAACAGGACAGCATGAGAAAGTGAACACAAGGCACCCTGCGCCCTCACCAGAAAACATGTTTAGCTGATCAATGCTGTCTTTTGTGTAAAGAGTCTCTCCATCTTCAGTTCTCAGAAACGGGGAGTGGCGCCGGGTTGTTACAGAGAAAAAGAAACTTAGGATTAAGAACAGTAGTGTCCGTTTGCTTGAGCTCACTGTCTCTCGTCACCTTATACAGAAGACGTGGAGAGATAAAGAAACATCGAGAGAGAAACAGAGACAGAGAGACAGAGGACATGGTAGGGAAACCATTATAGACTAGACGCTATGCAGATGGAGAGACGCTGTCCTTTCCACCATGGGAAAAGCCTCCACAGCTGATGTAGAACAGGAAATGACACATGTCTCAGGAAGCTGAGCACAATGACAGTCCACTGATCTTTTTTTAATATAGACAGCCTCTGTTTTTGTGGGAACAAGATCGTCTGTGTGTTTGGCTTTCGCTATAAATGGCAGAGATTTCCTTGTTCCATGAAAACAAGTCCATACCTACGTTTGGAATCCAGTACCCATGACTATCATGTACTTTCCTGCTTGCTCAGGGACAGGATAATGGCACAGTGAGGAATGCAGCATGTTTGGAAGAGATCATAGAGCCCTTTTGAATATATTTTGACCAAAGGGGAGAAGCCCTGTATTGGTGTTTTTCAAGTTCTGGCTTTGTTTTTAGTGTCATAACCTCTAGGCACTGAGGACATTTTACAAACCCTGTTCAAAGGACATCACAAATGCTAGACTTTCATGGTAACAAAAAAATATTTTTCTCAGTCCCTGAAAACTTCAAATCGATGCACATTTTTCATCTGACAATAGCGATGTGCATGCAAAGCAGACATTTTGGCCTCAGCATTGTGTGGATAAAATAAACTCTTTCTAACTCTTGAACCTAAACTCCTCTGATTAGAGTTGCATTTCCATCAGCCATTGGTGACTTTGATCAAATATGAATCATCTCCTCTGATGAAAACTAATTGTTCGATAAGTTAGTAAACTGATTTACTGGCACTGACGACATGCCAGTTTGCATTAGGGGCCTGTTGTAGCTTCACATACCAGCAGAAGAGGTCTTTAAGCACCTCAAACCAAACCTGCAATCAGAAGCCTCATCCCTCTCCCCTGACCCTGACCCTGACCTTGACAGTGCCTATTAGGGAAGAACTACCAACAGTGGAGCAATGATGAAAGATGGTGTGTGTGTGTGTGTGTGTGTGTGTGTGTGTGTGCGTGTGTGTGTGTGTGTAAGGGAGGGGAGGAAGCAAAGACCTGCTGCTATCACTAAAACTCTTGGACGGGAGGATTTTCTTCTCCAAAGATTGTTGGAAAGAGGAATTCAGTGGGGATCACAGACTGGTATTGTCCTGTGTGAAAATTAAAGCTGAGGAGCATTAGGAAATGTCTGGGGAGAGACTCAGTCAAACTGACAGTGACCAGCTGTTTGTGAATGTTAATGCAATATACCAGGCAAAATCAGGCAAGAAATGGCCTTGGTAGCTGTTTCTACGGGTGAAGGGTTTTAAAGATATCTCGGCCACTGTGTGAACTTGTTAAAAACTTGTGAGGCATTCAAGTTATGCCTAGAAGAAACACAAACTCTTAACAAGCCCGTTAAATCTCTCCACCTCAAACATTCCTCATGTGGTTCGTTTGTTTTCCCTATTCCTCCTATACTCTGATTTATCTGTAGATTAGTCAAAAGAAACCAAAAATGCATTTTGGGCAAATTTTCAAAGTACTTCAAGATGAAAAAAAACTTCAACATTATCATATCATCACCTTATAAAGTTGTTGCCTGTTTATACATCTAGCAGAGACAAAGCAACATTATCATTCATTTGAAGTTGTGTTTCTGACCACCTGACAAATGTAAGACCAATTGTCACAGTTCTTTTAGCTAAATTTTGGTCTCCACCAACTCCTGAGAAAATGATATTTAGCCGCTTAATGCTCCACTTCATCAGTAGTTGTTTTCAGTGCTGAGCAAGTGCTGTGCTCTTTATCGGAGATTTTGACTGGAAACAGCTGTTGCATCTGGAGACAACATTCATAAAAGAAATTAAACCGAATCATAATCGTAAGTAGGTTCTGCACAACAAAACCAAAACAATGTGCTGAAAAATGATTATCCGTAGAGCTGTAATTAAAATTTGCTGTTGATTCATCATTGTGAGTGAATCCTTTTATATTATACACAGTCTTTACATCCATTGTTATTGGAAAATGGAACTGGAGCAACTTCAAATTTGTATGTTTATGTGTGTGTTTGCTACCTTGATACGCTACAGACAATACAAACCTCACTTCACCTCAAACAGCAAACCACAGACATACATAGACAGACATAAACAGGGCAGCTCTCAGACACAAAATATTTCCCATAATTTATAAAATGAATATCACAAGATCACATCATATTTCTCCAATAACGTCTTCATCTGCCTCTACAATCAAAAGAAATTCTTTTCCCCGTCTCGTTCTTTTTTTCTGTTACTGTCAAAGCCGAGTTTGACCTGCTGTCCTGCACCCGGCTGTGGTCCGGCTTTAAGAGCCTATAAAAGTGGCTCACTCTCACATTTTAAGATGATGGGTGCTGTTTAGGAACAAGAGGACTATTGTTGGTGTGGACAAAGAAGCATCTCTTTTGAAAACACAGACACACACAGATTCACAAACCCAGGGGAAGACACACAAATGGGCATATACTATTACTAAAGATGTAATTATAAAGTATTTCAGTCATTGAAGAGAATATTGACCTCTGAACGCCTCTCCCGAATGGCAATCGTCCAAACATCACTTACCAGCCATAACTAGGCACAGCAGACGTGTCCAGCGTTGGACATCTCCTCATGATTATATTGTACTCGTGAGAGGAAAAAACTCAGCATCTAAAGAGTTTGGACTCTTGTGTCTTTTAATTTTCCGAAACCAAAAACACACCAGAGATAAAGTGAAATGGATTAAGTTGCGTGTACGTCTGCTCAAACGTAAGCTGCAAATGTAAGCATGTCCAAACTAGCTTGCTGTTGTAATTAAACCCAGCATTACTTCTAAATCAATCAGCATTTATTTAGCTAACTACAGTTTGTGGGACTACAGGTTATGTTAAACACTGTGTATTATTTCCCCACTGTGATTAAAACTAATGTTAGCAGCTCTGTCTGTGTTCTATATTAGATTTTACACACAAGTTTACACTCCAACAATCCCAGTTAATGTTACCAGAGAGAGAAATGTGTTCACCAAAAACTTTGAGACCTCACTCTTAAAGCCTTTGCTTGTTAAAAGTGAAACAGGCTGTTTTGAAATAAGAAAAAAAGCATAAGCAGAAATCTAACCCATCTTCTAAGCATCTAAGATCACTGAACAGGGTTAGGTGTGAATGAAATAAGAGCATTTTTTCATGCAAGACTAACTAGCTTCATGCTACAATACAAAAATAGCGCTGTGACATTATATCGTGATATGATATTATGTAGCCATGTGCATATTTAAGACCATTTTACAAAGTTGACTTTTTAAAACAAGTCAGCTGGAAACATTGAAGTCAGTTGAAGACTTCAATAAACTGATAAACTGAGTTAACGTTAGCTTAATTAGCTAGCCAGTTACAGATAACTAAATTACTCATGACGGTGCATGAATAGAAAATACACAAATAGAAATAATTTATATTTGCTTGAATTTCATTCAGTGACCTCATAATTCATCTTACAGTGGGAAACACTGGCCTTGTGTTGCAGTTTGTTGCCTCACTGTGTTACCATCAGACAGAATGGTTTTATTATAACCAAGAACAAACTATCAAAGTGGACAAAGATTAAGCCTGATTTATTCTATTCGTTTCATGTTGTGGCGGGGACATTGTGGCTTCATACAATTCTGAATTTAAGCACAAACCTTAGCACTTAAGCCTGAGAAATATGTCAACAAGCTGCTTTTATATCCCTTAAAAAGCCTCCTCCTATTTCTGAAACTGTTTCCTCATTACTTACTTCCTCATCCTTATTCCTGTTGACACTGTCTGTTACCAGTTCGGTCCGTCATTGAAGAACATATGCAGTCACACACCATGTATTCCCCATCAATCAAATCTGTCTACTCTGTGTTCTCACAATAACAAAGTTGGAATAAATAAGGTGTTGACGCTGAATATCCCCTGGTATAGTAGCATTTGATTTGCAGACAGCAGTCAGGAAACGTTATGGTCGACAAAGGGCTCAGCTCCTCTGGGCTGTAGGAAAAATGTGACCAGAGTTGTGGGTCACCACAGTAACTCCATGTGTTCCCCATCAGGCCAAGTTGTGAAACCTACATCGGGGGCTGGCTGCAAAGGAAACAATTAGATTTCCCCTAAGTACTCTCATATTTATTCCACTTTTCTGAGAAAGACATGTTTTCAGTGCAGACTTTTTTCTCAGGAGCAGGGATTGGGTCTCACATGGCCATAGCGGTGCAACATGTGCTCAGCAGGCTGTAATGTTGTCATTTTGGTGACTCTATGTAAAATGTGATTAAGGATGTTTTCACACTGGTGTGTCCAGTTAAATCAGACTCCAGTTTGTTTCCCCCTTTTGATGAGATTCATTTGGTCTGGTGTGGTAATCGAACATGGATGCTGACCAGAAAAGAAGAGGTGGCCTCGGTCCAGTGCTAAACGAACTCGTGGGAACGTGATCCGACCGCAATCCAAGCCATCTAGCATCTGAGCTAAATGGCTCCTGTCGCCAGGTTTGCTTTGCATTCTGGGATGCACCAGAGCACACAAACTGCTTTTAGTAGCAGCAGCTAGCCTGAGAATGAACTGAGATCCATGTTAACTTGCGTAGTGATGTTTCTCTCATAGAAATGTACACTAGTCCAGAACACAGGACGTTCTTCCTGTATTTACTGTATTTACCCACCGCAAACACATCTGTCCAACAACTGCATGGTTGCTGGAATACTGACTTGATGTAATGTACATGTATACCTAAGATAGTCATGTGAGAAAGCTAATTTAGTCAGTAAACTATATACAGTCCATGCATGCACCTTTGCCCTGATTTGTTAACGATCCAGGAATGTGAACAGCAGCTGGAATGGCTGTGGGCGTTGCATCTCCATGTGGGAAAATAAAAAACTTTTCCAGGCTGGCAAAATTGGACCATTGGCTGGGCCAGCTGGATGGGTCGGAGGGTGCAGAAAGAGGCCTTGAGGATTACATGGGTATCCCTGACACCAATGTGACTGGCTGCAGGCCCATGTCAGTGCAGGCCATGATCACAGCTGGGTGTTCAACAATCAGTCTAATTTTTCAGACTTGGTTTTTCCTATTTCTGTATTGTTGTTTTTTTTTCTTCTTTTTTTACCAATTTATAAAAATAACTTCGTAATGATGTTTTGAAAAGTGCCTCGGGCATAAAGATATTTATTGCTGCAACTAGGATTTATTTATGCTAGCTGCGTGGGTCTAGTCCTTTCAGTCCTAGTCAGTTGATCTATTTAATGGATTGCCATTAATTCCATTAAATAGCAATGCTTCACAGATGATGAATCCTAATGGCTGTGGTGAAATATTACAACAGCCTTGAGATGAATTGTATCTGTAATATACAAAAAAAGATGCCTGAATAGCAAACTTTTCCTGAAATACTGCTGGTTCTGTGGTGCTGAGAATTTAAATCTGGTGCCTGCAGTGTCTCGTAGGTAAGTAAGTCATGTTTCAGCCAACTGACCATCATTTAGTTTGTAAAATGTCAAAAGATGAGAAAATCCATTACAATTGGTCTATGCCAAGGCAATGTCGTCAAATTCTGTCACAGTCCATAACTCAAAAATATTAATATTTTAGCACGTAGGTTATCTTTATTATTTTTATTCCTTCTAGTGAACTGTCAATCATATTTTTTTAACCAGTGAAACCAACTCTGGGTCAAATTAACAAATCCCAATGAAAAATATATTTTAAAGAAAACAGCTTTCTCACACTTCACCATCACTCATGTGGCCTCTCACACTGTTACACATCACATGTAATTAAATATACATACCTTTGTGCCCTTGGGTGTGATGTAGAACGTCAGAAAACAGCTTTGTTGAGGAAATTGAGTTGTCCTTGGTGGACTTTTATAAACAGAAGGCCGCTTCGCTCTGGGCGATCCACTGTATGGAAGCTGTAATGGCATTATAATCACAGTGATAAATGTAACAGTGGGATTATAGAGGCAACACACTCATGATGGACTTCATTATACACAGACGTTCACTCAGACACTTGCAGACACACGATACAGGCACGCAGGTGGTTGGTCTCCGAGGTGAGGGCAACACCTCATTTGTGACTGTGCGCCATATTTTTCTCTCACATACACACACATATATACACACAGGCTGCAGCTGTGTCCTGTTTAGACACACATGTGCTTGGACTACAGGCTTGAGACGTCTCATTCCTCTAACGTGAGGCAATAGCACAGGTGTCGGGCCCCAGAGACCCCTGGGATAGCTGGAGGTCCAAGCTGTTCTGTTCTCAGCCTGGGATCCTCCCCTGGAGTCTTGATCTTCAACACACACCCTCAGCACACATGCAAACTCTCTCACACACACACACACACACAAAGACGTATGAGTTTAACCACTGGTTATTAGCAGCCCTCGCTCTCTGGCCTGGATGCTGTCAGATCTCTGGCACACGAGTGTGCACGTGCTCTGTGAAAATAACACGTGCACCCAAAAATTAGTTTAAACACATTAATTCTAATGTAAACTGGTCTCAAAGCAGCCAAACCACTCTGAGCTGAATGGCTAAACAAAGAGCAACGGACCTCCATGAGAAACAAAGCAAGTGACAAGAAATGAATAATGTTTGTCTGATTGTCGTCTGTTTTCATGCCTCTGCTTCATCTCTGTCTCTTTGCATGTGAGAAATTTAGGCGGATGAATCAGAGAAAATTATTGTTGCACCAGTGGAGATCATGAAGTTTTACGTGATGTTTTCACAGATCAGGCAGAGGGTTTGTCTGCCCGGCAACAAAGCAATTTAACTTTCTCACAGATAATTCCTCATTAGATATTTTCATATGCTGCTGTTCCACCTGTAGGCCTTGCTGCTTTTTCTGTAACTGTCAGCATATCATTTTGTATCCGCTTTGATCCATCAAGGATTTTCAGAAGTAGGACATTTTCCTCCAGCCAGGGACTCGGAAAGCTGACCTCCCTGACTTCAGCCAGGAGATCTAAACACGCTCTAAAAGATATCTAAACATCATCTACAGATGTTTATTTATTCTGCCTGAGTCCTCCTCAGGGCATCTAGTTTAGGAGCCTCTTTGTCCTCCAACCGTAGCCCCTCAAGCCTCTCCTCTCACTCCTGATCTCCCCCCGCTCCTCCAGGGGAGCTGAGCTCCGTTTCCCCCCTGGGCATCATGTAGAGGGGACGCGGATCTTCAGGAAATGAGTCCAAGGAAAATGTATCCAAGAAAAACATGTGAGCTGGGTCGCAGAGCAGTGGGACCGAATCCACCGAAGTGTCTGAGCCTGATTGTGGGAGTCTGAGAGAAAAGGCAGTCATTTAGTGTTTACGTACTCTTATTCACCTTCCTGGCCTCTTTTCTTCCTTCCTTGTTTCCTCAATGCCTTTCTTTCCTTTCCTTTCTTCCTCCTCTCTTCCATTTGTCCTTGATACATCTTTCTTTCTTCATGTTCATTCATTCCTTCTTCCTTCCTTTTTCTTTATTTCCTTCTCTTTTCTTTTATTCCTTTCTCCGCTCCTTAAATCACTGTTTATCATCTCTCCTCACTGCCCTTCCACATCCTTTTTTCACACCACCTTTCCTTCCTTCATTTGTTCTTTTCAGCTTTTCTTCCCTCATTGCTTCCCTTCGTTCTTCCTTCATTCTCTGTATGTATTCTTTCTCTTATTTCCCGTTTAACAGCTCAGTGAACTGCTGCTGATGTTTAGAGAATGAGGACATCAATATGCTTCAAATGTGGTTGTCAGATGGATGAAACAATCTTTCGCTACACTCTCTCACTTCAGAAATATGAAAGCTTTATCAGACACAAACTTTCCGGTAAACTTTCCGGTTTACTTTCCGGTGATGCCACGTGTGCCAAAGGGTGAATTTATGCTAGATTTGAGCCTGTTTCCTAAGCAACTGCGACACCATGAACACCTTTGAGGAAAGAAAAAGTCAGAAGTTTTAGCAGAGTCGTCCCCATTTGTTTAAATGTCGCATTTCACCCGTCTCTATGACAACAAGCTTTTTCCACCCCCTTCGGTTGTGGCTGTAAACACTTTTGCCTTCCAACTTGTTCAGATGACACGTCGTGCAAGGTGGTTTTCAATTTATCTACCTTCCTCAGCATTACATACTGTAAATCCTCAGCAGGCAGCTCTCACCATGAGAGTTTACATGAGTGAGTGTTGTGTGAATGTAAGTGCACCAACATCGGTCTGTAGATGTTGGCGCTGTCAGTGGTCTGTCCCACACTGATGACATCAGAGAGTAATGTTCACGCAACACAGCATTAACTCCTCTCACCACAACCCCTCTGTTTTGATTCTGGTGTCATTTCTGAGGAGATGCAGTATAAACAACCACCAGGAGGACAAGCCATCCAAGATTTTGGATATTTAAACCATTGGAAACAAAGTAAATGGAGACAGAAGCATGGCAGCACGGCTTATAAGTGGGTGGAAATTTGTAAAATAGCTAATATATGCATGCATGGATGTCCTGAGGACAGAGGGCATCTTATTGCAAATATCAGAGATGGACATAATGTTAAGCTTTAATCTTTCTCATGCTGAAGCTTCAACATGATAACGAGTACAGACAGATTTTTTTTCACTGATAATATTTAGGAAATATTAAAGTCTTGTTCTTTTACTTATGTCACTATTTCCATATATGCATCCGAATCTGTTTTCTTGTAATTTATCATATCTCGTATGTCTGTTGACCCTCTTTATCTTTAAATTAATGTTGTAATCAGTAACAATTTCCATCTCTTCTGTGAAGACATGCGAAAAAATATCCTCTGCAATTCTCAGTTCTTCCGGACAGACAGATGGAATAACAGGGAGCTTCCGGCCAGTTGTTTATTGATTTATTTTATTTCCCTCTGAGGTCAGATGTTTGCGCACTGGGCTGTGTGTTCCCATCCTGTTCTTAGCGGGTCATTCCCAAACCGTCCACCCCAGGGGACAGTCTGGGCCCAGATGAAATTCATGGTGTCAGACTGGGGCACTTTTAATAGATCTGTGATTCAGGAATGAGAAATCCAAACACACCCACACATACACACAGGGACAGGGCAGAGAGACGTTATTGTTACTGCATCTTATACAGTGTGAAGAGGGGAGATTTTCTCAGAGATCTCTTAATATTTAGACTATAACTTGCTCAAGTGGAAGTGGAAATGCAAATGCGTCGAAAAGTAGGAAATTGCACACACTTTCAGAAGTGCATTGTAGAAAAAACTTGAGGGAAAATTTTGAAAAAGCAAACTAAATGTATTCTACATGTCCTAGATTGATGAGTATTTATTTTTTATTTTTTAAAAAAAGCTGAATATAACACCAAGCTGAAAAGCTGCTGCTGTATTTCATTTGTGGTTGAAAGTTTTCACCCACTCTGTAAGCACAGATGACAGTGATGTCATGGTGTACCGTTACACCCTGGGGTGCACGTCCACATCGCTGCAGCGAGATGAGAAGTTAAACTGTTGGTTGTCAGTAAAATTTAGATTTTTAGCCCAAATTACAAATCAAAACATAATTTCTTACTTGTAGTGCTATCAGTGCATGCAGGTAGCTTTTATTAAGATACATTTATACTTGTAATTCGCAAATCTCACAGTTATTGATTGGAACTTCTGAGTCCCAGCCACTGACTGTATTTTGAGTTCGGCCCATGTCCCATCCACTAAGATGAAGGCTGCTTTATGACCTATACTGCAGGCAGCCACCAGAGAGCCATCGAGATGTTTTGGCTTCACTTTTAGGGAGCTGTCATGCCATCCTTCTTTACAGACAGTCATTGGTCCCAACCAGAATGGTGAAGACAGACCGTGAGCTTGTTGGGACATTGTTTTTAGAGAGACGTAGCTGTTAAAATCTTTAAATGTAACCTGTCTCTGCCTCTTATTGTTTCTAAATGTAGCACTTGCACAAACAGCTCAAATCCTCATGGCTTGATACCACGAGAGGTATAGTATGTGAATGTGTAATTTGGATGGACTGTTCCTTTAATCTTGTGTGTCTGTGAAAGAAACTGTAAGACAGGAATTTCACCAGAAACAGCTGCAAATCTGGACCTCACTTGATTAGTTAGTAAAAAAAAAAAAAATCACCTTCCTTTCACAGCAGCATTCACTGCATTTTTTTGGTTTGGGTGTTCAAATCAGCTGTAAAACCTCTGTAATCCAGTGGGTACCAGCTCTCCCCCCGTCTGGACCCTCACACGTCGGGTTTAACTGTACGAAGGAGACTGTCCAACATCCTCCTCACACATTCCTGCAGGTGCAAAAGATGGAGCTGAGACATCTGTTTCTCTATGATATATGAAAGAAGGAGTTAATCCTTGGAAAAGACTGGAAAATATTTCTGTTGTAAGAAGAGGAATAGCTAGAAAAGAAATGATTGGTATTTTCTGAGATCTTATACACTGTATATCTCTGTTGTGTGTCTGTAATTATTTCTGTCTTGTTGCAGAAAGAAAGAGGGATTTTTTCAGCTTTTCAGCTTCCCATCATCCCACACCTCAGCCTCAGTCACTTTGTTCACCCAGCCAGAGTGTGTGTGTGCGGTAGTTTATGCCCCTCAAATGAGGTGAGAAGTGATCGGATAAAAAGCAGACACCAGTTGGCAGACAAGTATGGGAAGGACTGGCGTTTTATTGCGTTTTTACAATCTTTCCTGTAGTCTGTTTCTTAGTGATCCCAACTTCTTGTATATATTCAGAGTCTCTCTTTGTTTTATTGCCATTTATTACTTTTATATCCTTTGTTTGGTTTAATCCAGTCATTTCATTGTATTTTTATTTTTCGTCCAGACACACAACTCTCATTCACCTGTTTGTCTGTTTTTGTTTATTTGATGGTGTGAAGTTTGGTGATTTTAGCCCAGTGTTTATCTGGGGTTGAGACCTTAAATGTTAGAAAACGAAGTGGCTACCATTTAATCATAAAATACACCCATAAAACCCATTGTCATCAGTGTGAAACTGCTGAGAGCTCACTGGTTAAATGCACTTAACCCCCGTCTTTAAGCTTCTCTTACCAAACCCCCTCACATTAACACTCGTGCATGCACACACACACACTTTCGGTATCTACAGGACCTAAATGGCTCCAAACAGAGGTTCAACTTCTAGAAGTTATTGGTCAGCTGTGATCTACCCTCTGCCTGCCTCATTTCCTTCTCTTCCCCCTGTGAATGAAGTAGATCCGACTGCTGATTGATGGCTCATCGTATCCCATTATGAAGCTCACGAGACGGGAGGCTAAAGGTATGACGTGAGCCATCTGTGTCAGAAAGACAAATAAAGGAGCACAGACAGCCACAGTTAGAGGGAAAAAAAGCCAGGGGGAGGTAAAGTCATGACCAGCCTGCAAAGATAGAGAGGAACTCAGACTTAAACAGACACTTATATACTGTATGTGGGTTCAGTGTCCTTTAGTAAATCCGAGACGTCTGTTTGAAGAGTCCTCAACTTCCTCTGACCTCGATTTCAGGTCCTCTGTTAACATGAGTTCAGAACTTTGCTGCACTACACTTCTCTTTCTTATTTTTCACTCTGCAGTTCTACTTTCCTGTCCAGCCTCGTGTTTTCTGCCATGTGTCCACCCACTCCTTCGTGCTTAACTAACTGTAAATTTCTCCGTCGTGGGACTAATAAAGGAATATCTTATCTAAACTTATCATGTGAATCACAGCTCAAATTCATTTTGTTTAGCGTCTAGATCACAATATCAAGGCCTCTCGTGCTTTTTTGTCGTCTCTTGTGAATTTTCTTGCTGTTGGCTGACTTGAAGGCTTCCATGTGGTCAAAGAATAGAGAATAGAGTGGGGTCAGAAGAGATGCAAACGGATGTGAGAACACTTGAGAGTTTGAAGAGGAGAGGAGGAAATGAAAGTAGTGTGAGGAGATAAGAATGGGGAGTATAGAGGCAAGAAGGAAGTGAAGCTGTGGAGGACTGTTAATTAAAGAGTGAGGAGGACCGGAGGGAGATTTAGCTCAGAGGAAAATGAAAAGGGGAATGATGTTTGCCCAGAGTGCTTATGAAACATGTTGGTTTTATTTAGACATGCTCAAAACTAGTTGTTATGATCTGTTGTCCAACCACGTCTAAAGGTGAAAATGTTTTATAGAGCAAAAAGAGTGTCATCATGGGTGCATCACACTGTCTGCCTGATCAGTCTCTGGGAACTCTGTATCTTTTAATGCATCTTATCTTAAGCCTCAATTATTTATTTTCTTGTGCTTTTATTATCTTTGTCCATTTTTATTTCCCCACTATAAATATAATTTTATAGTATATTACATGCTGTGGCCACTTTATTTGACACACCTGTAAACTTTACATACTATTACTACTAACTAAGCTTCTTAAAGATAGAACATGTGGCAGTTCTGTTGAGAATTGCATTAGACTGTATACGTGTACCGAATTTTTCCTTTCAATGTAGAATGGTCAGTTACTCCTGCACCTTCTCACTGATGACTCCCATTCTGGATGCAGGCTCAACAGACTAACGAGGGCAAGTCTCTGGGTGATACAAGCATGATCCCTCACTGGCTTCCCACCTAAAAACACACGGGGCTGGGCCATCTGTTGTTATGGTGCCTTAACTAACTTACATTTGGGTCAAATAGGTGCAGTTGTGTCCGTAAACCTATAAGAGTCCACTAATGTTTTGTACCTTATTCTGGGACCCATTATGTGGCTGTGTGTTTATCCTTTCAAGATAAAATAGTTTTCCCGCTGTACCTTTATTTTGAAGTGTTTACATTAGATCCAGCATCTGTAGCTGTTGGTGCTTTAACTCTATACACACACACACACACACATGCACTTAGAAACATCTCCCCCTTATCAGCTATAAAAAGAGACTGGTATTTATCAGCCCTCTGTTTAAGCCATGCAGAATGATGCAGACCAGTGCCAGTGCTAGACAATGATCTCTTATACACTTAAATTCTCATACACACAAACACACACACAGAAATAAGCCCCTTTTGAATTATGACTCTCCCTCTTTGTTCCTCCTCCATGTCAGTGTGTATTTTCTTTCTCCCTCTAAGTGAATTACAGCATAATGGTTTCTTTGACAGAACCATTTGTCTTCAGAAAATTAGTCAGCTTGATTAATTTCCTTTTTATGAGGATAATGATTTATAACAGAGTTCGACCATAACAATAGAGAATGTGGCTTTTCATAGCAAAGGAAAGAGGTGGCGACTTCCCTCCAGATCTAAACTTTATTTACATCTACAATCTTGACAAGATTGTACAAATTACTCATCCTGACAATGTTGTTTTTATCGTTTAAAAAAAGACACCAATTCACATTGAATGATGAAGAGATTTCATATTGTGACTTACAGGGATACTGTTTCTTGTCTGGATACAAATGGATACACCATTTTAGGTAATGTTTTTCCTTCAGCTGTGTGTGACAGATTTTATTGAGAAGATTGTTCGTGTGTGTATTATTCATGTGTTGTGTCGGTCAGTTTGCAGTTCCTCTTTTGTTTGTGTTTATGCCGACTGCAGTCCTATACTGGAAGTACTGTTACCGTGTGTTTTTATGCTGCAGTCATTTGATTGATTGTTGCTGCACAGTTTTTGCCACCAGGTAGTGCCTGTGAGTGGATGGAAGGTGTTAAGAGCTGAAGTAAGGGAAGGAAGTCTTTGTTTCTTTGGTGGTGGGAAAAAAAGAGCTGCATAATATGTGCTGGCCAACTCCTGAGGGGTAATTTATGCTGGTTTGTTTTGTTACAGAGAGCTGCAACATACGTACCAAGACTAAAAGTCCACCAAAGACCCAATTTATTTTAAATGACTAACATGCATGTTGCAAAATGGCCAGTATGGAGGTGCCATAGTGGGAAATGTGTGTTAATTATATCAAATTGTGACTGAGCCTCTGAATCTCTAATTGATCCAGTCCTCTAGGTGCTTATGTATATGTGAAAATCCACACTGCGTGATATTCTTGGGGAATCTGAGTTGTTTTGACAGGTCTGTTGTCTGCTCTACTGGCAACAGCTGCAGGTTCGAAGCAGAGACAAAACACACAGCTTCTGTTCCAAAAAGCCACCCATAATCAGACTAAAACACACACACACACACACACACAGTCTGCATGTATGAGTGCACACGCATCCAGCCATCGGTTATATGAGTTCGGCTGAGGCTTTATCTCACACTATCTGCATCTGTTTCATTTGTCATTCGTCCACGAGCTTGTTTGAATTGTTGTCTGACATTGTTTGGGCTCCCTGCAGTTTTATTAATTCCTATGAGACCCTTGGATCCAGTTTCATATAACAAGGCCCAGAGCATTTCTGTCTGGGGACAAATAACATCACTTGTGTTTGTTGGTTCTCACAGGAACACTGTCAGGCCCCCAAACCTCAGAGGTCACCACTTGCTGACCCCATGCACTCCATGACCACACGAACACACCCAATTCTCATGGTATCTTCGCCCTCACGTGTTTTTTCGACCCGTCTCTGCCCTCAACTCTCTGCCCCCCTCGAGAGTCTCCGCTGGCTATTTTCAGTCTCCCTCAGAGATGTAAATGACATACACAACATCCTGTCTATGAGTTACATGTGTGTCTATGTAGGGGCACCTGTTTGAGCTGATCTCTCACTCAACAACTCCTGCATATTCATCACCATTTGCTGGAGCGTGTTTGTTCTCCTTGTCGACATGCAGCTGAGATGCTGGTGAAGTATGAAGAGAGAGGACACATAATTTACTGCAGAGTCTGTGCAAAATTACACCGCAGATCTCTGTATCTATTAGGGGATAAAAATGTGATATTTAAGATTGTAGCAGAGGTATGGTTTGGGGAACATAAACATACTTTCTGCCAGACTCACATTTTCCCTCCTATCCTGCAGCCTTTCTTCTCTCTTTCAGCACTCTGAGTATCATAATTGAATTGTTATATTTAGCTTGCAGATTAGGTGGCTGTCTGCAGTCAGCAGTCAAATCCTCTTTAGACAGCCCATTACTTTACACTTAAAGTTTGCTCGGCCACTATCTTTTTTTCATTAAGGAGACATTTGACAGCAGAGTCTGGCTTTATCTAACTGTGTGTGTGTGTGTGTTCTTGGAAGGTCTTTCAGTTCATGCAGGTTTTAAACTGTATCCAGGCAGATTGCAAAACAAGAGTATCTAAAACAAGAACATAAAAGTGACGTTAAAAGGTTTCCCTGAGAGGTTTCGTATGTTCACATGTATTTAGTTGTACTGCTTCTTTGGCTTTAACCAAACCAGCTACCAGCTGTTCTGACAGTGTTGTAGGTACAGTGTTTGACCACTGGATGGATGTCATGAGTGTCAAATGTTGGAGGAGAGAAAAAGAAAAAGGTGTTTGTCTCCCCCTTGTGATATAATCAGAACATACAACCAGAAATCTTCAGGTTAAGATGTGGAAAATGCTTTTAATTAATTGGTTGTGGTTTTTCATACTTCTTGCTGCATTGTTGTGATGCTTTGGTTCTAAACTGTTGATAAAACTGTTTTCAAATCTTCCTTTTTCTTCTCTATTTTCAACAGGTAAGCTCTTTTTTTGGTCAACCCACATATCACCAATGTTCACTTAGCTTTTGTTAAACTCCTAGCACTCACAACATTATTGATGAATAAAATCAAATGATTACTGATTCGGATAAATAATTCCCTTAACTGTCAGCCTATGTGCAGCAGCTGGCAGTTTACCTGGTGAATTGCATTCCTGACCTGATGTTGATTTTTTTTCTACCTGCACAATCTCAGGGTCAGCCAGGGCTTCTTGGTCCTCAGGGCCCCCAGGGGCCATCAGGGAGACCAGGGGATCTAGGCATCCATGGACCAAAGGGGCAGAAAGGTGAACTTGGCCATGGTGGCATCACAGGTCCTAAAGGAAATGTGGTAGGATATTCTTCTGTTTTGTTTTTTTGTCGGATTGTTTAAAATCACAACAGTGTTGTTTGCCCTCTTGTTTATGTGTGATTCTTGTGGCTCCACAGGGAATGACTGGCGTTCCTGGGTTTTCTGGAAACGATGGCATTCCTGTAAGTCTAACCAGCATTCTCAATGAATGTGATCGAAAATCACAGTATTTTGCTTTGATTCTGCTCATCTTGTGTGCCGACTGTGGTGATTTGACGTTTGCTTGCAGGGCCACCCAGGACAAGCTGGGCCCAGGGGGAAGCCTGGCGCAGACGGCTGTAACGGAACGCGTGGAGAGATGGGATCTTCGGGGCAGCCTGGCTACAATGGCGTGCCTGGTATTCCCGTAAGAGCGACTGCAACCTGTATGGATAGTAAAACAGATATGGCTTGATTTCCTGTCAGTGACAATTACCATCTGTCTCTGTTTTCATCTCTCAGGGACAACAAGGCAGGAAGGGAGCGAAGGGAGACTCTCTGGAGCTGAGTGTGTACATGGAGCGTTTCAGGGTGAGGAAGAGGAGTCTGCACCAAACCTGGCTTTTGTTCTGAAGATCTACAGGCTTCATAAAATTACATTTAAAACTTGATCCCGCTGTAACAATTATAAAACTCATTAACTTATCTTTGGCCTCTCTTCACAGGGAGATCTGGGCACACCAGGGATCAACGGAGTATTCGTAAGACACATTATCTGTTTCTGTGCACTGATTGAGTCTGTTCTTGTTGCAATGTTTCTCATCTACTGTCTTCCATTTGATCTTTGTCAGGGGCCCGTAGGAAACCCAGGATGGCAGGGTAACAGAGGCTTCCCAGGACCAAAGGTCAGTACATGTATGTGTGTGAGTGCATTTGTTTAGGTGCAATTTTAATATCAGTTTGAAGCTCAATCTATTATGATGCAAAGTGCTTATTAGGATCCTGTTTGTTTCTACTTCTAGGGTCCCTCGGGGCCTCCAGGTCCCCGTGGACCAAAGGTAAGGCAACAAAAATCCATATTTAATATAAAATAATAGGACTTTGATGTATGATGTCGTCAATAAGGATTTGAGTTTCTGAATGCAGCTTTTGTTTTTCATGGCAGGGCACTATGACCAAAGTGCTGAAAGGACTCAAAGGAGACCAAGTGAGTTACCATGTTTGTCAAATATGTTGCTAATATATGTTAGTCAAGTCTGCTTCCATTGCTGTGAAACAAATGCTGTGAAAACAAATGTCAGTTCGAAGTCCACATCTCTACTTTCCAGTAGACAAGTCTGCATAAATAAAGTGTAAATAAAATATTTAAAACTAGCTCCTGCTCGAAAAGCTACAGAAGTAAAATGCTGCTAACACATTTCAGCATCTGAGTTATCAATCTAAGAGGCCACGACTATCAGGATAGAAACGTTTCATCGTAGGAAATAGGTGGCCACTCCAAACAACTTGTTGTTTATCTGTCATAGTGCTTTTATTTTAATACTTGAAGTATATTTTACTGCTAACATTTCTATCACCTAAGTTGGATTTTGATGGCAGGACTTTGAATTGTAATGGTGCATTTTGGACTCGTGGCATTAGTACCTTTACTCAAGTAAAGGGTACTTGATGATGATTTGTTCAGTGTCTGATCTGACTTTTGTTGCACTTCCTACTTACACCACAGGGGGACATCGGGCCACCAGGTCTACCAGGAAACCACCCACTCACTAAGCCCCCCGACAGACCCCCGGTCAGTGCATCAGCAACACATGCTCAGTTTTATCAATTACCCTGCTGTAATGACATTCAAAGATGGTTTCTGAAATAGGAGTGCTATGGACAGTGAAACATGTAACACTTATGCTCCCCTCTTTTATTATTTTAGGGACCTCCTGGAGAGAAAGGTGTTCAAGGGGAAAAAGGAGATCAGGTATGTGATCCCTCATGAACGATCATACACATTTCCACACATGAACACACACATAAATTCTGCTCATCTCTCCTTTTTTGGTTTGTTTCAGGCTGACAACAAAGGAGAAACTGGTGTAATGGGATTCCCTGGGCCGCGGGTGAGCACTGACACATTTCTACACATTTCAGCCAGAAACTATCCTGTATTCATGTGTTGAGGTTGTATCATGCGCTGTCTTGGATGCTGTTTTAGGGTGCATCTGGTGCCGAGGGGAGTCCTGGACAAAGGGTATGTTTGTGTTTGAAAGATGAAAGATGTTGTATCATTACTGTATTGTCAAATTAAAAGTGCTTTTATAACTTAACGATGACAACTGTCTTTCAGGGGGATGCCGGTGAACCAGGACCAAACGGCAGAGATGGTCCAAAGGTGATTATGCATCTAAACTCTTATCTAACTGATAATCATTAATACACAATTATCAGCATTTCATGATATTTTACATGTCTACTCCACTACAGTTTGAAAGGAAATATTGTACTTTTTACCCCACTGCATTTATTTGTCAGCTAGTAAAATAGTTCAGAGTTACTTCATAAAAAAAAAAACATAATTAGCCACTAAATTATGATGCAGTGTTATAGATTAAACTACACAGCATAACATAAAACAGTTAAATGAGCTCTTCCTCAACCACCTTCAACAGTAACATGCTACTAATCTGTTCTTATTATTATATATAAGAGTATAAAACTCCGGATACATAAATTTTACTAATAATACTTATGTAACACTTTCAATGCAGGACTTTTACTTATAGAATGGAGTATTTTAACGTTGCAGTATGATTATTATACTATAGTCAAATTACCTCTGACTGATCAGTTTCAAACTGGTGTGCAGTCTACCAGGGAAAGTGGCACAATTTACATGCGTCTGATTTTCAAAACCTTGTTTGAATATATATGAAGGGATGACAAAGTAGGAAACAAGGTCAAGTTTTAAAAGGAATGATAAGACAGATACAGATTACAACAACAGGGTGTGTGTCACAGTCATTTTCAAGCCATGTGGTCACATCCAGTCAAGTGACCTCATGATGTGAGTGAAACTGCAGCCACTGAATGCTGAAAGACTGACTGTGTTTCAGGGGATCAGAGGTGACCCAGGAGAACTGATTTCATCAGGATTCCTTTGGCCTTGGTCATCTGAAGGTAAGTAGATTAATACCAAAGGAACAGTAACCAATAGAAAACGGGAAGAGTTTGAGGTTGAAATCCACTGCATGACAAATGTATTCAGATTAAGTTGTTGCTGTCATGAAGTGAAACTCTGTGGGGAAATTTGTGACATTACTTAAGTCCAACTGTAACCGACTGCACAGACTTAAAAAAAATAGTAGAAAATAGTCAGATGTTCAAGATACATCAGATAAATACTGACCTGATGAGGGTTTTTAAAGTCCACAGCACACAACATCCAAAACTTCTCATCCTGCAGGTGAAACATTGAACAGGGTGCTGCAGACCATTTGGTGCAGGGCGGCAATTAACTGAATCAAATGTATAACTGAAAAGTGATTGCTAGCTGGTAGATTATGGAGTCTGTGTTATATAGATGTAAAAATAAATGTGGCAGTGAACAAATGTGGTGAAGAAATGTATTATTGGAAGTAGAAGAAAATGTAATTTGTTTGTATTCCAGTAATATTAAACAAATGGAGCAATCACTATTATTATTACAGTGTATTCAAATGAGTGAGAACGTTTTATAATCAGTCATATTTAATCCATTACAGAGTTACAAAGGAGAGGATTGAAGCAGTTGCAGGCACTGTCAGCAATGTACAAGCACAAAATGTCTGGAACTGCTTGAAGTAACCTGCTAACCTCACAGTTGTTCTGTTAATTATTCTTCCACTTGACAAGCCGGTGCTCCCGGTCCTCCTGGTGAGCAGGGTCCAGAAGGAGAGAGGGGCTCAGTTGGAGACCAAGGCTTCCCCGGACCCCCAGGACGCCCCGCCTCTCACACACAGCAACAGGGTCTGTAAAATCAAAGCTATGCAAAGAGATTCATCTACACCTTCATCAGACTCAGAAAGTCACTCTTAAAAGAGAGATGTTAGAAAATGAACAGTGTCGACAGACATATATATATAAAAAATAAATTTTTACTAAACATTTGCTTTACATGTGAAGCAATATGTCATGGTCACAGCAAACTGTGGCTGCTTCAGCAGGTATGAACAAAGGAAACTGACTCAGTTCACAACAGTGTTAAGTTAAGAGAAGTTAAATCTTTGATTAATGAAGCAGTCGAGAGTTTTAGCCAAAAGTTAAAATGTCTTTTTAATTTCCTTTTGTGTCAGTGTTCGATTTCTTTGGGCCATTTGGTATAAAGGGGGAGCAAGGCGATAAGGGCCAACAAGGAGAACCAGGACGCCCTGCTGTCAGTGCAGGGCCCCCAGGCAAAAGTGGACGCCATGGGGACAGGGGCCCCCCAGGACCAAAAGGAACATGTGAGTGAGTGAGTGAGTGAGTGAGTGAGTGAGTGAGACAAAAAAAGTGACAAAATGAATGAAAAAATAGATTCATAAAATGGGGAAGGAAGAGAGGAATCTATTGGTATCGCTATCACTTTAATGGAGCTGGTATTATTGGTACTGGTATTGTTATTTTTTAAATGACACTCAGCCCTTGTTTTTTTATGCTTTTTCTGCTGTAATTGATAGATTTTTTTTTTCACCAAAAATGTAAGGAACTTAAAAAAGATTTTTTCATCACCCTTTCTTAAGTCATAACACAGGAAAGAAAACTATTTAGATCAGGCTCAGAAAATAGATCATCAGATTCTTTTTTTTTCTTTTCTCATTTGCGTCTCCGGGCTTCCATAGATTTTGTATTTGTTTATATGCTTTTCCTCTAAGATTTTCAATATTTCCTCCTCTGTTTTGTCTTGTAAATGTTATTTGATATTAAATATTTCTATCTTTATTGTGTTTATTTGTGTGTAGGGGCTGAGTTCTTCAAAGGGGCTCCAGGCGGGAGAGGAAGACCCGGCAATGCAGGCTTTAAAGGACTGAAAGGTGCTAAAGAGGATTGTTGTCATCATGTTGAATTATTGGTTAATAACACAGAAAGTCCTCTTCCTCCACATAATTTGTCCTGAATTAAAGAATGATGTACTCAGTAACACACTATGTTGCTGACCTCTGGATGTAATGATAACTGCATTTAGGTGATCATGGGAAATGTGAATGCACCGTTGTAAACTCTCCATCGGGGCCACCTGGCCCTGCTGGTGAACGTGGTGATGCTGGGATGACCGGAGAGTTTGGTCAGGAGGGGGATTTTGGACACCCTGGTCCCACTGGACAAGATGGATTACCTGTAAGAATGATCAAGTCATATCGTCCTAATTCATTCTTGACCATTATTCATGTTAAGCCGGTCTCTGTTTCCTCAGACTTTACTGTGTTGTCTCGTAGGGATCTCCTGGACTCCATGGGGTGTCAGGCCCAAAAGGTCAAAAAGGAAACGCAAGCGTGGCCACACAGAAAGGTGTAGTGTACCTGTTGTTTCAACCCATTTCAGTTCAACACGCGGGTACAAGTGGGCCAGAGAACAGACAATAACCTTTGCTGTGTTTGTGGTTGAATGTCTGTGTTGATGGATGGTTGTATGCGTGTCTATGCATGTGTGTGTGTGTGCGTGATTGCTACAGGATATTCAGGAGACCACGGGCTTCCCGGGCCAGATGGTGTGTCGGGATCACAAGGTACTCCAGGCCCAAATGGTTTGCCAGGTTTCCCAGGGAGTCAAGGTCCTCCAGTGAGTCCTGTCCATGACAGTTTCATGTTGTACATACTTATTATTTCCTGTTCATTTTGAAGACTGTGCATGAGGGTCTTGTGACAAATGACAATTGATAAGTGTATACTTATCGTGCTGGTTGACTTCAACAGGGGGAAGGTCCCGCAGCACGACGCGGAGAGAAAGGTCTCCCAGGTCTGCCCGGACGACCCGGTGCAGCCGGGCTAAGGGGAGAACACGGTGCAGACATTGCCGGCCTCAAAGGTCGCAACGGTTTACCTGGTGACGACGGCCTGGCAGGCTATGATGGAGTTCCAGGAACGCCTGGCAGCCCAGGTGAGAGGCAGCTGACTGCCTCCTTCCCCCTTTTATTCAATCTCAGTATAGTGTTGCATATTTCTCCTTCAAAGCTTTACAGCGATTTTACCTGTTTTCTCTCTACTAAGTTAAGTGTAATTTTACCTCACCTCTCCTAAAATACTCGCTCTTGCTCTTTAATGCAAAGCAGTGAAATCGGAATGAATATTAATGGCTTGTGATTGAAGACGGAGGAAGCATGACAAGTGTATTTTGCCATTTTATTTACTTTTCTCTCTTTGCCCCCTGTTGTCGTCTCAATGCAGGGGCTGCATCCCTCAAACTAGCTGCAGCTAAGCTTGTTTGAGATAATGCTTGTGCTTTTGAATAACTCTTGTTCCGAATGCCTCTCTCTTTCATTCTCTCTCTTTGCATCTGAAAGGCGGCTGTAGTCCAACAAGAGATGGAGAACAGGTGGATGTATCAGGTAGCTGGTATAATAACGTTTTCACTGTATTGCTCCCTTTTATAACAACTCTGTTGTGCTTTGCCTCTTGATTATTTGACTCGTGTGCATGACAGTTTTTGATTTTGATTTTTTTTTTTTTTTTTTACAATGAGATTTAGTGAACTGAGATATGAGCTAATGTAATGATAAAACCATGTTCTGAAAAACAATCCACGCTGGGCAGCCGACAACAATCACTTGCACCAAAATAGTAATTTCCACATGAACAGTTTAAACTTTAATATGCAACCATGATTTTGCCCTAAAGAGTGGTTTTCTGTTATTTTCTTCTCAGGTCTTTGCGAAGTTATTCCAGGACCTCCTGGGCTGCCTGGATTACCAGGACGGAGGGGATTAGCTGGTTTCTCAGGTAACACAAAAAGAAACTAGTGCTGAATGTTGCCTGCAGGGCACCAGACTATGACTCTTTTAATGCCCTGTTTATATATTTTTTGAACCAACAGGTCATTCAGGTCAAAAAGGACTGCAAGGTCCTCCTGGAGCTCAGGGAGAGAAAGGAGAAGCAGGTGATCATGGCATAGGCGGCCGTCCTGGACCACCAGGTAAGGAGTGATAAGAAAGTACTTATCGGGCAATAGTCAGATTGATAGAAGTGATCACATCTGATCTTTGAACCTTTACGGTTCTCCAATATAGGTTTTGCCGGTCCACGTGGAGACTTGGGTATTCCTGGCAGTAAAGGTTCAGTTGGAGTCCCGGGTGTGTCCGGTATGCACGGCCGGTACGGGCCACAAGGTGAGAAGGGTGCTCATGGAGAAATCTTGGGAGCATCAAAAGGACCCCCCGGTGACACGGGTCTGCCTGGGCTTCAAGGGAATAAAGGCCTGGCTGGTGATCAAGGAGAGCCAGGTTTTTCAGGTCAGCCATATCTTCAGCTTGTCACTCTCATGTTTTCTCCTGTTGTCTGACTTTCAGCGTTTATAGGATCATTCGAAAGACTAAATTATTTAAGAGCTGTCTTATCTTAGATTATCTAATTTTCTTATCCAAATGTTCATCCAGGATTGATCGGCATGCCTGGTATGATCGGCTTCAAGGGTAAGAGTGGCTCCTCAGGCCTGCGGGGGGAGGAGGGGAGGCCTGGGCCAGCAGGCAAGCATGGCTACCCTGGTGATCCTGGGAGACCTGGTACACCTGGGCCGCATGGTGATACAGGACCTCCAGGTTAGACAAACAGACACACTGACACACTTTCTGTCAGAATTGTCCTTGTTCATGTCTGACATGCCTGTTCCGGCACGTCATCCTGCACGGCAGGTTTCACTGGAGAAAGGGGGACTGAAGGAGATCTGGGCCCTCCAGGTCCAATAGGATTAAAAGGCTTCCCAGGGACATACGGTAATGATGGCGTTGTTGGAGAGTATGGCCCATCAGGTGAATCAGGACAGCCTGGCGGAGATGGACACCCAGGACTCCCAGGAATAAAGGGTTGGTTCCTCAAATATTGACTTTGATCTATTCCTTTAAGAATGTAGAGTAAAACTAAACATCGAATAATATAAAATCAAATAGTAATTTGTGCATGATTCAAGAAGTTTTGGTTAGAAAAGCTGGTTTTCTGTGATCTCTGATGGTCCCTGTCTTTCACAGGAAACAAAGGGTCTTCTGGCATGTCAGGTTTTGAGGGGACCAGGGGCGATATTGGGGTGAAGGGCTTCAGCGGGCAGAGAGGAGAACCTGGAGATTCAGGTCAAGTTGGCCCAAAAGGAGTGACGGGTTACACAGGAGAGAAAGGTGAGACTGTTCTGTTATAAACATGTTTGGGAATCCAGTGAGTTTTAAATCTGCTGCGGGACTATAACAAAAACTCTTTAACATACCATCTTCCTCATAACCACGACTGTCTGCCAGGTGATCGAGGATTGAGAGGCCCACGCGGTGATAAGCCTAAAATCCCAGCCCAGATGATTGTTGACATGAAGGGAGCCAAAGGAGACTGTGGAAACCAAGGAAATCAAGGTTTCACCGGGCCAAGAGGTGTGCAGCCACAGTGTGTTGTCAGTCACTCTTTACATCTCACCTCCACATCCCTCTCACACTTCACTTCCTCACATCCTCCACTTTTCCACAGGTACTAAAGGTTTACCCGGTGTGCCGGGCTTCGAGGGTACTCATGGTCTTCCTGGCGACCCCAGCGATGCGAAAGGGTCCTATGGAGATCCAGGTGCACAGGGGCTGCCAGGGATAAAAGGAATGCCGGGCCTAAGTGGAAATCGAGGAATCACTGGTTTTCAGGGAATGCCAGGCAATACGGTGAGCACAGCCACACTGGTGCCCATTATTGTGCCTTAAAGAGGCGTTGCATGAATTTTACAGATGAAGTTCAGTTTACTCATCAAGAAGAGTATAATGTCCTCTGTAGCTGTGGAGGGAGCATTACAAAGCTCGGGCTTGAGGCTTGAAGTGGCTATGATCAATATTTTTGCACACATGACTACTTAGATTGACTGACGACCAGTCCAAGATGCAGCTTGCTTCTCGCCCAGTGTCAGCTGGGATCGGCTCCATAGATAATGGATGATTGATTACTTGTATATAAAAGGTGTTGCAATGATTAATGCACAGAGAATTATCACCTGACTCTTCAGTTTCCCTCAGCTCTACAAGATTGTTGGTTCAATTTTACAGCCTACAACTTAACTCTCTATTTTCAGTCTCGCTGCTCTTCATACGTTAGCAACTAGCTGGTGAACAAAGTAGAGTAAAGTAGAGTATTTAACAGGTAAAGACCAAGATATTTCTCTAGACACCTAAACAGAGCTAAAAAAAAAATATTGAATTTCTATTCACTAGATGGATACATGCAGGTCGTCACTTGAACGCTAATGTTGCTCTGTATCTGCTGGATGTGTGAATAGGCAGTTTTCTGGTAACATGCTTGTTTGTACATTGTTTTGTAGCTACAGAAACATGTCCAGTACATTTCTGTCATCACGGCATGGCATGCAAAAGTGACATTGTTTGTTATCTTTTTTAATTGCTCATTTGTTACCTTTCAGGGAGGTAAAGGCAGCCCTGGAGCGTATGGCGCAACAGGAGACAAAGGAAAGAAGGGAGTCAAAGGTACAACGTCAATTTGAGCCAAAAAAAGACAGAACTAAACACTAATTATTAAGTGACTGTGTTAGAAATATTTTAAGTCATAGTACATTTTGATTATTACAGGTGAGACCGGCCCTCGCATAGACATCCCAGGGTCTACAGGATTAAGGGGAGATCATGGTTTACCAGGAGAACCAGGTACAAACTATAGCTCATTAAGCTTTGTTACTTCAACACAAGTTCATCAGCACCACTTAGCTGGGGAGGTCATTCTTGGCTGATATGAGATGTTTGATGCCCCTTTTACAGGCCAGAAAGGATTAATTGGACAAATTGGGGGCAGGGGTACACCCGGTTTTGATGGCATCAAAGGGAAAACGGGACAGCCAGGTGAACCAGGACTACCAGGATACCAAGGTAAGAGACTCACATTTAATTCCTTATTACACACTTGTCCAATTATAATATGCCATGTTATTTTAAACACTCCACTATACATTGTGAATTGAATTACATTGCAGCTACTTTGCCTCTGACTTGTATGCAATCAAACAACATTTTTGTTTTCTGCAGGCTCAGATGGGCAAAGGGGAACTCCTGGTAACCAAGGTCAAAGAGGCTTCTCTGGAACTCCTGGAGATAAAGGAACAACAGGCTTTCCTGGATTCCCAGGAAACAGAGGTAACATGATCAGACTAATGCTCTGTCTTTTTTATCTTTATATTACATACCTGATGTCCAGCATTTCCATCTGTCTGATCTTCGTAAATGTGTGTAGGTTTCCCTGGCCTGAAGGGTCTTTATGGATTAGATGGACTTAAAGGACAAAAGGGTATCCCTGGAACACCAGGTATTCAACCATATTTAAAGAATTCATAAAGATAATCTCTCTGTTCAATTCTCACTACTATAATATATCATGAATGTTTAAAGAAGTTAAACATTTGTCAGATCCTACTTTCATATAGATTGCAGCAGTGAGAAAACTCTTTTGTGAAAATCACTCAGAGTAATTAAATAAAGACTTCAGAATTTAGACATGTGTTTCCTGTGTTTTCTACCAGGTCCGGATACCATTGGACCAGCTGGGGAACCAGGATCCAAGGGAGAGAAGGGAGAGACTGGTGTTCCCAACAACCAGCCAGGTGTTCTTGGCATCGCTGGTCTGAAAGGCTTCGAGGGGCCTCAAGGTTAGTCTTCTGCTTTAACAGAGCACGAGGAACGCCGTGTAGGAAACCTGCTGAGCTCTCCATGAAAGAATTCTAAAAGACTTGAAACAATCCCATATTTCACTTGTTCAGGGAACCAGGGTCCACCTGGACTGCCAGGATTCCGCGGCCCAGTGGGACCAGATGGGACCCCAGAAAAACCAGGACCCAGTGGGGACCATGGCTTTGAAGGACCACAAGGGTTCCCTGGTGAGAAGAAACCACTTGATCAAAGAAATAAAACAAATTGTGCCATATTTTTTCCCCTTCTTCCTTATACTGGTCTCTGTCTGTATCCAAAATCACCTATTCGTTCACCCTTTCACTTCTCCATGTATAATGGTGGTATAAGTGGTGTACATGCTATGGACACTACTGTTTTCATTCCATTGTGAGGATGAATTCACACACTCACTGCAAACAGACAGTAAATAGTAAAAATAAAGTGACCTTGGACACAGCCTATACCTCATTACTAATGATGCATCATAGTTTCATTCAGTTCTTCAAGTTAGATAAAAACCAAAAACAACTTCATTAAATAATCATTTTACAAGTAGAAAACAGCAGAACTGTGTTTTAAACATGAATCTTAAATAAGGTGACCAGAGGGTTAAAAGAGTAGGCTGTGAACTATAAGTTTGGCAGTCCATTTCCGGGCCAGCAGGAGAAATCTGCCCTTAAGCAGGGCTGTTTATCCCTGAGTGATGATGATTTGTTTGTCAGGTTTCCCTGGACCCAGAGGATTTTCTGGTGTGGATGCCCCCCCTGGAGAAAAGGGTGTACTAGGAGTAAATGGATTTCCTGGGCTCCCTGGTAAAAAAGGAGTCAGAGGAGATCAAGGTCTGTTTGGATACAGGGGGCCAAACGGTGTTTTTGGGAAGAAAGGTAAGTTTGAAGTTTTGAGTGTTTTCAAGGATAAACCTTAAACAGTAGTGTGTGTTTATTATTTCTGTTGTAACACAAGGAAAGTTTTTGCAATAGCAGATTTATTGTGAAGTAAACTTCCCGTGTTTGGTCAGGGCTTAAATGTCACACAACATGGTTTACACAATATGATGATAATAATTATGTCTAGGCCTGTAAAATCTTCTTAATGCACCTGTGTACAGTGTTGATATGCTTTTTTTCTTACAGGAATAAAAGGAGAGCAAGGATTGATGGGAACTCCCGGTGTGTTTGGTGTGAAGGGAAACAGAGGGGTATCTGGTCCAAAAGGAAACACTGGACCTCCAGGTAAATTATCACTTTCACAAAATATACTACTACTCACTAGTCTACTACTCACCAGATGTGTGCGTTTGTGGTTTTTGTCATTACATAATCCCTCTGTGCTGCAGGTGTTCATGGAGTCCCAGGCAACCAGGGTCCTCTTCCACTTCCCATCAGTATTCCAGGAGAGAGGGGCCATAGAGGACCACAGGGTATCCAAGGACCAAAGGGGACCGGAGGGGAACCAGGGCCGCACGGTCCCCCTGGGGATCTAGGTTAGTTATACGAGTTAAACATTAATTCTTGACCATCTTTAAGTGAAATGTCCAGCTCAGCAAGATACATTCATCCTCTCACTCTACAGGTTTCATGGGACCTGCTGGGCAGAAAGGCATGCCCGGGATTGGTGGTAGACCGGGAACGCCTGGATTTCGTGGAGAGACTGGACAGAGGGGCCACAACGGTCTGCAGGGCATGGAAGGTGCGTCTGACACTCCTGGGCAGTTTAGGATTACGCTCATAAACCTGGATTAAAGGATTTTAAGTAGGTGGAGATTGTTTAATGGAACCAGTTTAATGGAGCCAAGAGGTTTTTTAGCGTTTCTTCTTTATCGGTTTAGTGAATGAATAAGCACTGAACAAAAACCGATTTGCATTGAGCTGGGTACTGGAGTTCCTCAAGGCCTATTTGTATTGTAATTTAGTTTACCAGAGATATGTGTCAGGGTTTAATGGATGTTATGAAAGCGTACATGAAGGCTTCCTTCAGATATGTTTATATAAGTTAAGTTTCCAGTGACATATCCAGTGTGTACAGTTTGTGTACGTATGGACGTATGATATAATGTATAATTGGTTAATTTTGCAAAACACAGCTCTGGATCCCTCGTTTTTCAATAGGTCGCCGCGGCAACCCTGGTATCCCTGGGTTACCTGGCATGCCTGGCCGCAGCGTCAGCGTGGGTTACTTGCTGGTGAAACACAGCCAATCAGAACAGACGCCCATGTGTCCTGTGGGTATGTCTAAACTGTGGGACGGCTACAGTCTGCTGTACTTCGAGGGCCAGGAAAAGGCCCACAACCAGGACCTGGGTACGTCAGGGTGGACTTTGAATACAATATGTTAATGTTCTTAGTGATGAACATCTCATAACTCTCTACGGTACAAATATGATGTTGTTACAGGGAGTTTGTCTGTACATTACACTGAGATTTATCAGTGCAGTTCATTGTCTATACATTTGGCAGTGTGAGTTTGTCAGGGCCGTCTTGTCTGAATGCACTAATGCTCAGGCTAACAAATGACATCTCTCTAACATTGTGATCCAGTCAACCAGAAAATAGTTGGCACAGTCTGATTCTGGGGCATTTCAACCGGCCACTGTCCTTGTTTTCAAATTTTACATTTCAAGTAGAGCTACAATGGCATGATAGGTATGAAAAATGGAGGGAGACTAGACCACAGAAAAGGACTTGTTTTTCATGAAACTATCTCGCAGTCCTCTCTTGTGTATCTCCCATGCCGGTTCAAGCCTGCTTTTGACATTGACCTTTAATCACTGTTACCACGATTGTGTCTGTAAATGGTAAACTAAGAGGCAGAACACTGAACGCTGAAAAAAGAAAATTCCTTTAGAGGAAATTGTAAAATCGCAAAATGAGTAGGAGGAAACTTTCATCCCCAGTCTCATCTCAGTGCTGCTTTTGCACCAGATGATTCTGCAACAAACTTCCAGAGGATTAAATACTTGCTCCACCACCACTGACCACCATTAAAACAAGACGACACAACTTTTGAGACAAGTTCCTCCTATTACAAATTAAAAGTCTCATTCATAAGTTATATCAGGCACCATTGAACATCTTTTTCTTAATCTGTTTCAAATGTGTCTTGCATTTTTTGAATATATAATTTGGTTGTTTGCAGGTTTGGCTGGCTCCTGTCTCCCACGGTTCAACACCATGCCCTTCCTGTACTGCAACCCAGGAGACATTTGTTACTACGCCAGCAGAAATGATAAGTCCTACTGGCTGTCAACCACTGCTCCCCTTCCTATGATGCCCGTAGAAGAGACAGACATCAAACCGTACATCAGCCGCTGCTCAGTGTGCGAAGCGCCATCAGTTGCCATCGCAGTCCACAGCCAGGACATCACCATCCCACAGTGTCCTGTGGGCTGGCGCAGCCTGTGGATCGGCTACTCCTTCCTCATGGTGGGTTACGGTCTTCCTGTTTAAATGAAGGGACTGACTGTTTGTTAAATCCATTTTCTCTAGTCTTTTAACTCTATGGAAGTACAATATACTGTTGGAGACCCATTTAGGCTTACATTTCTTATAACACTATTGCCAGTGGTATTGCCTGGTGCCTGGTGCCTGGTGCCTGGTGGTTTTTTCTCCTACCCTCAATCATTCTTTAGGGTTTTGGTTTCTATTTTTCTGCCATCTGCCAAGGCAAAATACCCTTGAAGGCTTTGTTCTGGAGGAGCGTCCTCCTACGCAGGTCACAAATATACATACAGTATATTTCATTTTGAAAAAGGTTAATTATTTGTTAAATTAGCTGGTTGAACTGCTGTTTTTAGCGAACGTTTCTCAGACAGGAGTAAATTGTGTATTTGTTAGGAGCTATTTTTATCTGCAGATTTGGTGTTAGTGAGTATTTATGTATTCTGCAATGTGGCTCTGCAATGTGTTTTTGGACAATGGAGCTCTATGCCACAAAGGAAGTGACATCAGGCTTTGGCTATAATAGGAGATAATAGATTAGATTAGTAGATCGATTCACTGTTGGTTTTGGTAGTTTACATCAAATACTGAAGTGTACGTTTGGCTTCACACCTGCATAATTTCTTCCCCTCTCACCTTTGTCTCCACAGCATACAGCAGCAGGAAATGAAGGCGGTGGTCAGTCCTTGTCATCGCCTGGTTCCTGCCTGGAAGACTTCCGCACAACACCATTCATTGAGTGTAACGGGGCCAAAGGCACATGCCACTACTTTGCTAACAAGCACAGCTTCTGGCTAACCACCGTAGACCAGTCGTTCCACACCGAGCCGGCATCAGAGACGGTCAAAGCAGGCCAGCTCCTGTCACGCATCAGCCGCTGCCAGGTCTGCATGAAGAACCTGTGACAGACTTTACAGCAACGCTGACAGAGAGAAGGTGTCCCATTGACAGTGGTCTAGTGTCATCTCTCCGTCCATGTACTAAAGCAAACAAAGGGGGGGATCTGAAATACTGATTTAGATCAATGTAAATGGGAAACTTTGTCCCAGAGCCACAGAGCTCAGATATGCAAAGACTGTGCGATGCCTTGAGCTTTTAGTGAAATGTCCCACTGTAGATAAAACAGGAGGAGCCTCATAGTGAAGTCAACAGCATTATGGGAAAACAAGTATTGTTTGTGTCAAATGTGGATTGGTGCTTACTGTTTAACTTATTACCTCAGCTACTACGACACATTAAGAGACCGTACACTACAGCTGAACCAAAGACGCCCGTGTGTATGCACTGCTTCGTGCTATCTAGGTGTTTTTATTGTTTAGGGTATACAGCCCACCATAAAGCCACTAACACTGCTTCTCTGCCAACCGAAGAATGTGTCACTAGAGGTCTTGAACAATTGTTGGCTGATACTATTGACAATATCCTGCTTTTATTCCATTGCTCTTACAAAACCTATTTTTATAATGAGTCTTTTTAAAAAAAAAAGGTGTTAATCTGTTTTATGCATTTATCAACTATTGCAAAATTGTCTAACTCTTTACTTTTCATACGCCATATGTTCACACAATGCACTGATTCTCTTTGTATTTATACCAGCTGAATGAACTTGACCCCCCCCTCTCCCCTTAAGAGTTGAAATATATATCTTATCCAATACTATTCATGTCACACTCATTTTCCTTTACAAATCTACTAATTATTAAACAGGACAGAATGCAAACAGTTTGGATCAAAGGTCTGACAGCAGCAAACCTTTGCTGGGGTCACTGATTCAGGGTATTTTACACTATTTAATTTAGAAAGTAGGTCAAATCTGCTTTACCTTGACACACTTGTTTGGAAACAGTTTTGTTAGGCCAGAAACATACTGACATTCGCTTCAAATTGTAACATGATCATTTCATTGGATTGTAAAGATTAAATGTTGTTTGTTATATTTCTGACTGTGTCATTTTACTCTTGCAGGCGTATCTTAATCGGACAGACCAGGCAGACTGCAAAATAAAAATCTTTATTATGACAGCGAGTTTAAAAATTCAACAGGTGTATTTACTATTTACAGTCACTGAAAAAAATCCAAATGCAAGTAACCGAGCATAAAAGAAAAACAAAAGAAGTGTCAAGTAAAGAAACTATAATAAACACAGTGTAAGGTGCCACCCAGCTAACAATTAGTGCTGTTAAATTTGAGGTGTTCTCATTTGAGAGCATTAACAAAAAGCAGTGATCAACTTCTCATGTGTATTATCTGCCCGTAGGCACATCTTTGGGACACAAGTGCAGTTTAAGTCGTTGGGGTGGAAGGTTTTCGAAGCAGAGTCATAATGCAACATGCATTTAATTCCCTTCCTTGCATAGAAATCACAGAATCAAGAATGTGTTTGTGTTTAAGTGCGTGTTACCGGGAGGTCATTAATTGGGTCCTAAGGTAAATAGTAGTACCGTCACAGTATGTATTTGGTGCGCAGACCAACCTGTTGATTGTCCTCTGTTAAAAGCGACTCTTAGCAGCAGGTAGATCTGCCCCGCTTGTTGCTGCCCCCCCTGCACTCCTCCAGGTCCACTGTGGGAGACTCCTGGTTCTCGTTTCTCTTCCTCAGGATGGACGGCAGCACCAGATCAAACAATGTCTCAAACAGATTGTCCACATTGAAGCCCGTCTTGGCGCTGGTCTCGAAGCACATCTTCTCCGCAGGCAGGCTGTCCTTTTCCTCCAGACCCTTGTAGCGCAGGATTCTCCCATAAAGCGCCGCTGCATCCTCAGGGGTCACCTGTTTGTGCACCATCGTCCCCGAGAGGGATGTAGGGGAGGCCGGGGGTGTGGGGCAAGCAGACAGCACCTGAGGCTCTGTCCTCTCCTCCTCGCACTCAGTTCGGCCCTCAGACGCCACGTCCGAGTCCTGGGACAGCTGGGCTTTGGGGTCTGTGAGATCGGCCTTGTTGCCCACCACGGCGTAGATGCAGTCGTGGTTAGCGGTGTCCGTCAGGGACAGGAAGCGCTCCTCCAGCTCGGCCAGGCTCTGCCAGTTGGTGACGTCGTAGGTGAGGATGACAGCGGCTGCGCCTCGGCAGTACATCGAGCCCAACCCGTGGAACTGTTCGCGACCTGAGGAGACAGAGTGAGCTCCCATTTGAACCTCATAAGCACGCAGACGTACTGTACAGAGAGCAGTTGTGCAAGACAGTCAGCAGTCTGAAAACAGAAACCACCTTTGTTGTTGAATTATGCAAGATTCCTGAAAGGGCACATTGTGTGTAAATACTTTTCATCTGGGGGCATCTGGATAACACTCATGTGCCAGTTTATTAAGTACACTCAGGTAGCTATACATGTTTTCTCGAAGATTAATGGTTTTTGCAGATTTGAGGCAACTTAAAATTCAACAGCCCAAAACTCAAAGATACTGAGTTTACAATTATATGTGAAAGAAAAGCAGCCTCCGCTCACATTTGAGGAGCTGAAACCTGAGAATGTTTTGCTTTTTTAGCTTAAAATCTTGCTGGAAAAATTAAGTGCAATCCAACTTAACTTAAAGTCAATCAACTGACTGATTAATCGACTAATCGTTTCAGCTATAGCGCTATCTCTGAGTGTATTCATCACATTCATTCATCACCATCACATCCTAGAACATATCAGAATATATTAAAGGAAGGGAATATATTTCTTTTTTTTAACGTACTACTGGTTTAAGTGACAAAAAACCCATCTCGGCCTTCTTGGTGCTTTTTAAAAGCACTATTGCATGTACGTTTGGGAAAGACAGGATAACACATGAGGAGTCTAGTCTTCCTGTCACAGCCCTGTCATGTGACCATTAAGAGGAACAGAGTGGGCAGCTTAACGCCTTCATGGGGCTTTGAACCTGAACTGTTTAACTGAAAAGGGCATTATCAATGGGGAGAAATAAGCAGCAGACATCCTGAATTTCACTGTGGTTGGCCAAATATCCGACAGATTTGAGGACACCCTTTGTAACTGCACCTCGTCTAAAGTCTGTGCCGACGGGTCTGCAACAGCAGCCTTGCAATGACTCAGCGCTGATCCGGCGTTTCTCTACCACGGTGACTAAATAAAACGACCGCAGCTTGCAGTCAGAGGTTATGGAGTTGGGGAACACAGACAGGAAATGGCTAACTGGTGACATGGCCAGCCTCTCCTTATCTCTGTGGCTCACCGAGTCTACTTTTGTGAAGCGTGTATTTGCCAAAGAGGGTTTACTGTAATTCATGTTTACACAATACTGGAATGTAGTGCAGTTAAGCTTTTTCATTAGCAGCGACCAGATGAATCAACAAGCCACATTAGTTTATTCAAAAGAAAATGAATCTTAACTGCAAGGATCACAAAAGGCCTGAAGCCTGAATCAGGGACAGAAGTCCTTGAATAGTTTGTACAGGGGGGTCATATAGCACTTTTAAGGTACCTAAACCAGACTCTCAGAGCCTTTATCATCACATCTAAGCGGTTACTATTAATGCAACTGTGAAAAATAAAGTTTCAGAAACCCTTTATACCCACAGCAATGAATGTAAATTGTCACACAACCAACAAATATGATGACAGGACAACATAGAATGAGTCAAAATAAAGGACAAATAATCTGCAGGTTATAACTAACTAACTAACTAACGCTCTTCTTCACCACTGAAGGTTTCATACTCAGTAGAATCTGTACTTTGAATTCAAGTAAGAGCCACAGGCTTCATTTACTACAGCAAAGGTGCCACCATGTACAGAGCAAAAGGACTAAGCTCTCTGTGTCACTGGAGCCAATAATAGTCGCTGAAACAACTGGTCAGTGATCAAATTAGCCGACTCTATTGTAAGGCCCTTTTTAACTTGTTAAAAGTTATTATTATAATTTTTCTAGACGTTTCAGGCAGAGAGATTAAACCATTAACAAAATAATTCAAAACAAATCATGTGTTAATGGCATATCGAGATTAATTTGATTTTCTGGTGAAATGAGGGTCTTCTGCTGTCATGTAGGCTAAAGCAGGTGGACACAAGCATCTTTTTAGACAGAGTCAGTTTCTGTTGTTGGGCAAGTAGTTAAATCCTCTTGGAAATGTCCGTCTCTTGTCTAATCTTTAATAGTGGTTGTTATTTCTGGAGCCTCAATGTCAGGCAGCTGTTTACAGATTAAAAAGACAAACTGAGAGGACTGTGTGTGTGTGTGTGTGTGTGTGTGTGTGTGTGTGTGTGTGTGTGTGTGTGTGTGTGTGTGTGTGTAGATGATAATGATTTCGATTAGGTCAGATATGTCCAGTGTTGAGCAACATGACACAAGAAAAAGCACACAGTGATTTCTACCACACCTACGCTGTTCAGCAGGCAGGAAACAGTGAAACGATGTGTTTTATACAGAACAATATATATTTTTTAATTAAACAGTATTAAGGTCACCACACAGTAACATGCTGGGTCTTTAGGTGTCTGTTAAGGGTCCAGGTAGTTTTCTATTAGCGCACTAAAACCCCCCCTCCTTTTTTTTTTAAACAGTTCAGGGGTCAGCGTGGCGTTTGCTCACTTCTGACTTTACAAAGACGTCAGATGCAACGTAAGCACATGACCCAAACCAACTAAAAGTAGAACAAACAATGGATTCTAGATGAAATCAAAGTGTTTGATCACAGGGTGTCAGACTGTCTGATCAGCTGCCAGAAACTAAATCATTCAATTTATAATGAAACTTAAGTGACTAACAGGGTTTTATTTTTTATGTTTGTTTTAAGAACAGCCTATTTTTTAGTTAGTTTTTTTTTGTTTTTTGCTAAATTGAATTCATTTCATTTTTATCATTACATGTAACTGTTAAACCCCTTAAAATTCATTTTAAATCTACTTTACTCATAAAAAAAAAAAAAAGCTTTCGGCCAATACAGCTGAATTTTATTTTGATGATTACAGTAGATTTATTGTTTATCAGAGAGGCATGAAATGAAAGGATCAAATAAGAAATGAAAACAAGCATCTTAAGAAACCCAATAAGGTGTGAGGCTGTGCATAGATTAAGAGATTTGTTTTGAAATTGTTTTTCCATGAAAATATGTTGGATAATCAGATTTTTTTTTATCCTATTTTGACCTGGAAAGTCTGAATTGAGCTCCGTTTTACAGGACAAGTTGTTTCTGTTGCTTTCAGCAGTGAAGCTGAGAACTAAATTAATTTGAAAAAAAGTTTTCCTAAAATCTGAGAAAATAACTGGTTTGTTACAGGCTGAGAGGTCACGTGACTGATTGCCTCAGGTGTTGGGATCACGCGTTATCAGGTAAACACATTTACGAGATAAGAGTTTAAAACAAACACAAGTCGGGAGAAATCACATGAGAGGGGGGTTATTACCGGCGGTGTCCCATATCGAGATGTTGTAGGGCCCCCACTGTTTGAGGAAAAACGCCCCTCCGACGGTGCTGATGGTGTCTTTGAACTTCCGCTCCGTGTACCTGTGGAGCAGCGACGTCTTCCCCACGTTCATGTCTCCCAGGAGGACCAGCTTCACGTCGGGCTTCTTCATCTTGGACACTTCGGGCATGTTGCTGCTTTCTGTCTCTCTACCGTGGAACCGAGCTCGTAAAGTTCATCTCAGGCTGGTGGCGGCTTCCTCTGCCGGAGCGTCATTTTACGCACAGAAAGGTTGATTTTGCGACAACGTGACTATCCGGCGCCGAGTGTCTCCCAGTCTGAACTTCAAAAAGTGACTGAGGTGAAACAGGAAGTAGGTGAGCAGCTCAGGATTTACTGACAGGCTCTGCCCTGAGTTTTGTCTGCCAGGCGCAGCCACCGGCAGGCTGTGCACCGCCCCCAGGACTGTCCTACTGGCTTTGTTTTTTAGTTGTTGTTTTTTTTTAATATATTCATTTGATAATGTTCACATTTTACATTATAAGAACAGTCAACAAAAAAGAAACAAGAGGCAAAAAGGCGAAATATATATTGTCACACAAAAACAATACAATACAAATATCAGAATTGTGCTTCGACACAAACAGACAACCACAGGAAGGAGAACAACAAAGATGACGAAGTAGACGAAGTAAATACACATTTGACTTAAGTATTAACATTTAACCTCTATGTGCAATGTAATATAAACTATGTGCAAAAGTATAGATGCAAAAAATCTATAACTAAAGATGGTAGGAGGACAGTAGTGCAAGTGATGATGCAGAGGGCAAAGATGTCGGAATAAATGTGGGATAACTATGTACAGGTTTCATTATATACATGAGGTAGATGTATACAGTATACACAGTATATACAAAGTATACCATAATAATGTAAAGATATATAAATAGCTATAGGTGGAGCGAATAAACGTAAAGAAGCAGAATATGAGGTAATGAGGTATGACAGCACTGAAAGGTATAAACGCAATAAAGATGTGTGTGAATATAAAACAGTCTAACATCATATATAAAACGGAGTGAAAGCAGTAAAATGTGCTTATGTAGTTAATGTTTCTGTTATTTATTATAAAAAAAAACATTTGACTGAGCAAAATGGAAGAAAACAATTTTAAGATGTATAAATTAGGTTATGGAGAAAATTAAAGCAACTGTAAAGTATAGTAAAAATATCAGTATCACATCAGTATGCAGTTTTTCAGTTTACCACTTTGTTTAAGATTTATATTTGGGAAGAACTTGAAAAAATAAAGCAAAAACAACCCTGAAACGAGAGGTCTTTGCTAGCCAACATCAAACATTCCTTTTAAGAACGTTTTTTTTAAGTTCTAGCAAAGTTTGCAAACTACATGTTTTGCCAAAAAGAGATTAAATACTCTGAATCCATTATAAAAACTTCAGTCTCTATAATGTATAGAAACCTTATGGAGACTGTTGTCTTGAACCCATAACAGCAAACACCAAACAATAGTTCACATTATGTCCTCCAGCACAATGTGAATGTGATATTTATCCTGTTGAAAGAAAATATGTTTTAAAGTTTCTGTCACAAGGATCACTATCAAACCTTTCTGTGAAATGCACCAGTTGGAAATAATAGACAAATTCTTAGTCCTGAACACATTTAAAGTGATGTGTGGTTTTTGTTTGAGTCTGAGTCATTTAAATTAATGAAGGAGGAAGGATTTGTTCACAGCCAGGTCAGAGATTAAAGGCTTTGCTTTTTGCCTACAAGGCTAAACTCGGGGCAGAAACAGCCCACACAATTTTCCCGTCTGATTTGTTGCACCGGACCGCTCCGGTGGGCGGTGGTAGGTTTCACACTGAAGCTTAATGGTGACACGCATCGAAAAGAAACACACACAAAGCGTGTAAATGATCTTCAAATCTTCAGGGAGACCTGAACAAGCTTTTTGAGAGGTCTTATGATAATAATCGTCTTTCTCAGACATTAATGTTGTAGTATTTTTCTTAATTATTACGGTGGGCTACATTTAAAGTCTTTAAAACTTTTTAATCTCATTTAGTTGACCTTTAAGAGTTTATATGCTGCCTTCAGGTACTGTTGTAAATAAGGAAATATTTGTGACTATCGCCAAATACAGACATAGACAACATGTACAGGCCTGGCATTGTACACCATGTATACACCATGTATGGGCAAATGTTCACAAAGGTGTTTGCCAGCACGCTCAAACACATTAAACATTGTGTATGATCTAAAACAAAGTGTACATTATTATTTTTGTTAGTAGTAGTTGTAGTAAGGATTCTCTTTGTACATGGATATTCACACAAATAAATATGTGAACAAATATGCATGTGCATGCGCACGCACTCACACACATTCAGGTGTGTATGGTCACATGTGTGTATGTGTGCTTATTTATGGTACTTTGTCGTTGCTCCTAAAATCCTCTGATCCCAACCTTTCGGTAAGCAGTCAACTGATTGATGATCAGTTTCATTTATTATTTGTACTCCTTTTTTTGCTTATAATTTTTCTTGATAATGTATATTCTCAGAGTCGCTGAATTATATAATTTCTTATATATACATACACATAAAAATGACACACACACACACACACACACACATATATATATTACATTTTATGTGTTTCTTTTAGTTATCTTAGGATAACAGGACAGAAACTGTTATTTGTTTGTTTATTTGTTTTGTTTGTGGAGATTAAATAAATACTGGTGGTTAATTCTTGGAGGGGGTCATTTCCCTCCCAACAGCATCAGAGGAAGTGCAGCTTTAAGGTACTTCCGCTTTTCTTCCTGCTCCTCGATTGTTGACAGATTTCAGCCCTCTGTGGTACAGGAGTGTCCGAGGAGCCTGTAAAGGCATCACCAGGCGTGTTTCCTACTTCTGCTGCGGTTCAAGGCGCCTCATGATCAGGACCATTTGTGTGCGGCTGTCAGCGCTGAAACGCAGCTCCAGTGTGGGTAAGAAGCTCGGAGAGGCTCCATGTGTGTCGGTGGCTGCAGTTTAGAGAGAAAAAGAAAGAGAAAAAAAACGACAACATGCCGCAGCAGATTCAAATGCTCGCCTTTTGTTTTGCTACAGTTGCGCTGTCGATTGTCGCCACACTGGTCTGTTTGAACCAGAAAGGTAAAGTGAAGGGAAGAATAATGAAATGTTGTTTTAACGTTAGCTGAGCTGCACCGTTTCAGGCTCCGAGTCTTTTTGAGACAGGTGGGAGGATTACCAGGGTCTCTAGGACCCCGCAGACACCTAGCATGGGCGGGGGAGCGGGCGGAGAAAGTTGCCCTCAGAGCGCTGATCAGAGGTCAGTTTGAAAATGTCCCTAATGACGGTTAAGGTGGCGAAAAGGGCTTAGAACACTGATCCCCGGTCAGTTTGCTTCAAAATACTACGCTACGCATTTTGGTAAAGACGTAAAAGGATAAACACAGACAGCTAAGCTTTAGCTAGCATGCAAAGAGTTGATCCGTACACGCTGCCGTGATGATCCCCAAGTTGAAAACTGCTCTCATGAGTCCTTCTGAGCAGCAAAGATGGCCAGTTGTTTGGGAAAGCGGCGCCCCGCGGCTTTGATGCAGCTGAGAGCAAAGATCCAGACGAGACGTCCGTCATAATCCGCAGTGTCAACACCTCCTGCTGGCGGAGGCGACTCCTGGGTCCGCTATGCAAGCGAACTCAACGCGGGGCTTCTTGTGGTCGGACATAGAGACCAGGACCTTGCTGAACATCTGGGGGGAGCAGGACATCCAGGTGGCGCTGGATGGAAACTTCCGGAACAGCTTCGTGTACCGCGACGTGTCCCGGAGGCTGGGGGCGATGGGGTTTGACAGGACGCCGGAACAATGCAGGGTGCGGATCAAAAGCCTCAAGAGACAGTATCTGTTGGCAAAGGAGGGCAACATACGTAACAACGGCCAGTATCACAAGATTTGTAAGTTTTATGACACCATGGAGAGGATTTTGAGCAACCGGCCCGCACTGGACCCCCAGGAGTTCATGGAGAGCGGGGTGGGAGGAGAGGAGGCCGTGGACGGCCTGGAAGAGGATGGAGAGGAGGCTCAGGATGCATACTCTGAAAGCACAGGGGAGTGTCCTTTTCCTGCTGAGACTGAAGTCAAGTTGGAGTACCCGACTGTTCCCATCCCTGTTCCTGTTCCTGTTCCTGTTAAAGTGACAGTGGGCAACAACAGTAAGTGCTCCCTTCTTGTCCACATGGATCGGTTCTTCTGTGCTTTATGGATGCAGTGTTTTCTCATACTCTCTAAAAACAGGCTTATTTATTTGCCCTGCTTCTCACCCCTCTCTGCTTCAGGTACTTCAGTGAGACCGCACAACAGCAGCCAGTCGGCCAGTAACTTGTCAGCCAGAGCGCCTAAGCGGCCGAGGAAGCGGCGAACCAACTTCCCCATGGAGAAACTGATGGAGCAGTTCCTGGAGCAGAGCGCCCACGCCGAGGAGAACTTCTACCGGATGGAGGAGCAGCGCCTGGAGGCGGAGGACCGTCGCAGAGAAGCCGAACACACCAGGGAGCTGCAGATGCTTCAGATGCTCGGTCAGATGTTCTCCAGCATCTCCTCTTCCTCTTCCAGACCCGGCTCTGCGGCCACTCCCTCCAAATCGGCTCCCCCTGGCCGAGCTCCTGCGTTCTCCCCGTCGTGTACGCGTGGCCAGTCCAGTCATCTCAGACGCCCTTCACCCCAGACAGACTGTTTCACCCAACAAAGTCAGCTGTTGAATCCAGAGCCGCAGGCATTAGGTATTAGTTTCGGTGTCATGTGTGCAGCCAGGAGGTGGAATGTGTGAAGAGAAAACAGACATTAAAGGCGTGTCGGCTGTAATGTGAACGGTTTCTCTGTAGTTAGGTGGTTTGTTAATGTGTTTTTATGCGTATTTGTTGCCTTCATTGCCAAAGGAAAGTTAAAACCAAGATTGGACAGGCCAAACAAGTATTCCACACTGTAAAACTCATCACTTTGTTTATGCCCTCAGTGTTTGAACGCTACTTCAGCTCGGGGTCCACAGCACACAGAGGCATGGATGATGACATCCTCTCACTGGTAAAGAGCATAGTCCCTCCACTGACATCCAAAAAGCACAAGGGACAAGATGGACGCATTGGGATCATTGGAGGATGCCAAGAGTATGTCGCACAAAGACAAAGCTGCCCTCAATACAAACAGCATTCAGCAAGCGAGAGTTTATTTTAATTTAAATTCTTTTCATCTCCACCCACTAAAGCTACACTGGAGCTCCATACTTTGCCGCCATCTCGGCACTGAAAGTGGTAAGCAGTAATTCGGATCACGCTTTGGTTCGTTGAAGTCCAGTTCTTGTGCAGTGACGGTGCCTTTTTCTTGTCTCCAGGGGGCTGACTTGTCGCACGTGTTCTGCACCAAGGATGCTGCAACTGTAATCAAATCATACAGCCCTGAGCTCATAGTTCATCCTGTTCTGTAAGTACAGATCCACTCACTCACATATTCTTATCTGAATGTCATTTTCACACGACACCACCGCATAGAAGAATGTGCATTATTTACATTAAGTACGGCTGTTTTTATGTAAATCACAAATACCAGGATATTGCTGAGAAAATTCAAACTTTAGTAAAAATAAATTGAATGCAGTATTATTAAGGTTAGATTACACCAGTGCATTTCCTGCAATGACATACTAAAATATCTGCTGACTAGATGCATGTTAACCGACAGTTATGAACCTGAAAAGCCTGTTTCTTAGGTGCACCAAGCTACAACTAATGCATGGCCCTCATGTTTCATGCAGTGTGTTGCTGTTGAATTGTATTGTCTGGTACTGACTGGTGTTTCTATTATTTTGTCCACACCATGTCTAAATATTTTTAGATTTTGTAGCAGGACTGTTGTCTTAGACAGCATTAGTTTTAGCTGTAACTAATAAACTGATCGCATACATACGTGCTTTAATAGAACACAGGTAGTGGAGTGCAAATATCACATCCAACCAACAGAAGCCGTGTCTCCAATTGGTAAAGTGCTGATTTCTCAGTCAGTGGTTAAGAGTTAGCTTTAGGCATGTAGTGGTTATAGTTAGGGACGAGCTAAGTCTCCAGTCTCCAGTGTAAATACCCCAAAAGTGACTTAGTAGTAAACGTGTGTGTGTGTGTGTGTGTGTGTGTGTGTGTGTGTGTGTGTGTGTGTGTGTGTGTGTGTGTGTTGCCATGGTAAAATTGATTCATAAGACTTTTTAATCAATGAAATCAATATGTCAAAATCAAAATGTAACAAAAAGTACATCATGACTCATGGAAATTGGAGCTTAACTAGGATAGGACTAATTTGTGTGTGTGTGTGTGTGTGTGTGTGTGTGTGTGTGTGTGTGTGTGTGTGTGTGTGTGTGTGTGTGTGTGTGTGTGTGTGTGTGTGTGTGTGTGTGTGTGTGTGTGTGTGTGTGTGTGTGTGTGTGTGTGTGTGTGTGTGTGTGTCAAGGGACAGTCCCAATGCAGTGGAAGAGATAGAAAAATGGCTCCCAAGACTGCACGGCCTCGTGGTGGGACCAGGTCTTGGGAGAGAAGACTTGCTACTGAAAACAGCCAAGGCACGTGGAATATATTCACTCTTCACACACAAAACAGAACTGAAGTTATGTTTTTTTTAATAGTTGGACAGAAAACAGTGATGAATTGAAGCCGCATAACACAACTCCTCATGTTTGTGGCTCCCTGTGACGGATAAAATTTCATTTAATTACCCAGAAAACAAAGCTTGCAGACTTGAGAGAAAGATCTCGTACTGGTGATTCCAACTTTCTCTGAAACACGATCATGTATGCTGCTGCTTAGGTGACATTTTGAGCCATAATCCACATGTGTACACCTGAAACTGGAATAACTTTCAGGAAAATAGGACAATTTTACTGTGGAGGTGGGATTGTAGTCCAGCTTTGATTAGACTGACAGGTAGTTTGTTTAGTGCAGTCTAAGGAGAATATTAAATTGTGCTTATCGAACCATCCATCTTACATTATCTCAAGTTAACAGTTGTTCTCTCTTTTAGGAGGTGATAGAGAAGTCTAAAGCAAGAGATATCCCTATAGTCATTGATGCGGTAAGTCTCCAGTTCCAGCTGTTGAACAGATGGGGTTTTATTTGCAAAGCTGCACACAATCACTGAGCGTGTGTTTTATTTGTTTGTTTTAAACAGGACGGATTATGGCTAGTTACACAGCAGCCATCTGTTATTCAAGGGTACCAGAAGGGCATCCTTACGCCTAACTACATGGAGTTCACCCGCCTCTATGAGGCACTGGTGGGTCTCAGCAGACTTGAGTCAGTCGCCCACTGACGACGTGTGTGTAACGTTATTTACATAATTCTGTGTGTTAATGCACGCGTGTCGCTGTCTCAGCACCACGAGCCCATGGACAGCAGTGATCATCATCGCAGCGTCATACAGCTCAGTGTCGCCATGGGCAACATGACTCTGGTGCTCAAAGGGGAGCAGGATCTCATTACGGACGGCAGCAAGGGTCAGTATCAGGCCTTTGGAAAGTACAATGAGACGTGCTTTGAACTTTAACTTTTACTTTTTACTCCACTATGTTTGTCTGACAACATTAGTTAATTTTCAGATCACAATTTTTATCAAATAGTATTTTCTGTTCTTTTATGAGTTGAGAAAATTATTTTGCTAATCTTAGATTGGCAGGAAATTAGCTCAACCTTTAAGGATAACTCCAGTATTATTAAACCTCGACCCCAGTTTTTTCACTTCCCTGATATGGATTCTGAGAAACGTCGGAACCGCTTCTCTTTTTTTGGCCGTGATCTCAAGTAGCGACTTGTTGTTGTTTTCAGTGATCTCATGCAGTGTTGAGGGCAGTGGGAGAAGATGCGGTGGACAAGGGGATCTCCTGTCGGGATCCATGGGAGTTTTTGCACACTGGGCCCATGCTGCCTCTGCAGCCGGTGTGATCAGAAGGTGAAGACACGATTGGCTGTTTGTGAATTGTGTTTTAATAGTAGCAATAGTATTGTATAGCACTTTTACAGGACCATACCAATAATCTTTTATTTTTTAAAACTTTTTTACATTACAAAGTATAATGGTGTATAATATCAAACACAGATAAGATTAAAGCTCTGCAAGTCAAGAATCATAAATACAGAATATAAAATGGAGATATTTATAATGCATAATGTGAGAAAAAATAATAGTAAAAATTCATTTTAGAATATGTGTCATATATCTGTTTTTAAAATGAGCGAGTCGTGCAGTTCATGCAGGGGAGCTGCAATAAAGGGGTGTAGAGAGCACAGATAAAGTAACTAAAGGTACAATAGATTATGTATGAATGTGGTTACAATATGTGAACCACATTCAGTGTTAAGATGGATTTTAAATCCCACTGGTTTCCATCCACATTCATTAATTACACATTGAGTTGAGTAATCCATCCAAGCCACATTTTTGTTTATTTATTGTAGAGCTGAAACGATTAGTCAATTATTTACTGTACATAAAATTAGTGAACTGTTTCGATAGTCGATTCATTGTTTATCATTTTTCAAGAAAACATGCCAAACATTACATCGTTTCAGGCTCTCTATTCTGAAGATATGCTCCTTTTCTTTGTCTCATGTGATAGTAAACTGAATTTCTTTGGGTTTTGGGCGTCAGTTGGAAAAAAAAAATAATACATTTGAGATTGACATTATCTGTCACCCTCGAAACTGCGAAACTGTGGTGGGCTTGTTCAACATTTTCAGGCATTTTAAAGACAAACGATCAGTCCAAAAAAATAAACTACAGATAACCTGATAATGAAAATATTCTTATTGTATTGTTCTTCTCACATTATAATGTAGTTGGCAATCAATTGGGAGATAATGGCTAAAAAAATGTAAATCCTCCAGTGCAGTCTCTCAAGATTCAAGACCTTTATTTGTCACATCATCTGTCTCTTAAAGTGTAATAAAGTAAACATGTATTTATTTGTACAATATATGAGTGTCTGTTTTCTGATCCATCATTTCCATCCTCCCACAGTGTGAATCCCTCGCTGGTTGCAGCCTTTGGGGCCTGTTCTCTTACAAGACAGTGCAATAGTCAAGCCTTCCAGCAACATGGCAGATCCACCACCACGTCGGACATGATCCAGGAGATCAGCTCAGCCTTTAAAAAACTGTTTGAAAGCTGAAAACGGCCAACTGAAATCAGATGATGATGTTTAAAAAGCTACACATACATACATACATACCCAACTTCGTTCTTAAAAACTGTTGATATAGGCTGTGGGTGGACTAATGGAAAATGTTCTCAACATGGTGAATTTGAAGAGAGGGAGACTGAGATGGTAAGATTCACAAGGCCACACTAAACCACAAAACTGTTTGAATTTTGACAAAAAATAAATAAACAAGATTTTCTGTGAGTGACTTTTTGAACGAGTCATTTAAAGCAGATTAAACCAGATCAACGCCAATAAAACAAAACATTCTATTCAATGAATTCGTTCAATGGTTGCAAACAGCTGCTTCACAGTGCAGTGCGACCTACACTCCAGGACATCAGTACAACAGTAGACGCCGTCTGCCATTAAATCAACAAACGAAGAAGAAGAGCGGCAGCCATGACTACGCCATCTTTTTGCTACCTTATTCAGAGGTGCAGAAGAAGAAGCAGCAGCTCCAGCCGGGCCAGCGGGACCTGAGCTGGTCCTCCCACCGCACTCAGTCTGTGCCCACGACACGGCGCTAGCAACGACAGCAAGCGGCTAAATCACATCAGTTCAACGTTTGCTTCAGAAAAAACTACAAATACACACACAGGTTAGTTCCTCTTCAAGCCACATGGCTAACTTACCAGCTAGACTGGGTTAGTTAAGTTTTTCTCGAGCGTTTGTAACGTTATTCGTTGAAGGCTAACAAGCTAATTTAGCTAACAGTTACATTGAAGTAAGCATGTTGGGAATTAAAGCATCAAAATGAGCTATTATGTTTGTAATTATTAAAAGTAAGGCGATTTATTTGTGTGACGTTAGCTTATTGATTGTAGTGTTGTGTGATTGTTTACGCTGTGGGTAAATGTTACGTTAAATCTCTGCGTTGGACGCATCAGGATGTCGTTGGCTTTAACCTTCAGTGTTTCTAGGCTGCCATTAAATCTAGTTAATGTTACTGATAAAAATCATATTTCGTTGTGTGTTTTGTTTGGAGTAAGTTGGTCAATGTCAAAGTTACACAGTTACAAAGTTGGCTAACGTTACTGGACGTAAAGTCGCCCGCAGGTCACGTTAGCTGCGGTTAGCGTAAAAAATCAACACTGTTAGCCTCTGAAGATCAGCTGTTGCTCCTGAAACAAAAACATTCTCAGCAGCAGCTTTGGTTGTGGTTGATTTCACATTAATATGTCGGTTTCTAACTCATCCACAACCCCAGTAAAGTGCCCCAGAGTTAAATGTGAGTCAGTTCACAGGGTGATCTGATGCTAACTAGTACTGTAGCATTAGCTACCAGTTAGCTTTGTTTTCCTCTCCGTTACTGCAGAGAAGAGTTTGCAGGACACACTGAGGTGAACTCAGTAGCAACTTCAGGCACTTTGTTGTCCATCAGAAGTTACCCAGCTGATTTTTTAGTTGTGTTTTTCTTCGGTCCCAAACCAGCTCCATCTCTGTTGGCAGAATCATCGTACACGTAGCAATTAGGGGGATGGCTGACTCCAGAACAGCTGCCCCCTCCTCCTCTCACATGTTGACTATTACAGTCCATTTTTCCAGACTGATTTCAGCTGAAAACAAGACAAAATGCACTATTATGTGGAAATCAGAAGTCTTATGCAAGTAAATGAAATAAATGTTGCTAAGAAAAGCTTATTTTTACATGAAATGCTGCAAGTGCGCTCACTTCTGGCTTCACAGTGACAATATTGATGTATTGTTAACAGGTGCAGGTGTTGGAGTGTCCTGTGGTATCCGGATCCACAATGTTGAACCCAACCAACGGTGACCCAAGCCATGTTGTTGTCAATTATGTTGAGGAGTATTTGGACCTGGTGGAGTCCCTGCCTTTTGATTTGCAGAGGAGTGTGTCCCTCATGAAGGAGATTGATGCCAAGTATCAAGGTAAAGAGGCAGGACTGTGCGGTTGCAGGTCCCGTCAAGTCTTTCCAGATTAATCACAATCAAACACCAATAAGGTTACAAAGATCATGATACAGGGTTTGGACAAAGTCATGTGTGTTTGGAAAATGCCTGATTTTCAAGGTTAGGAGTATGCTTCAGTTCAGATATCCTCCTTGGAAAAATGCTTGATATTCAACTTAATCTGGTGATCTAATGTAAACCAAAAATCTTCACATTTTTGAAATGCAACAACCCCGTCTGCATATGTGTTTGTCTCCTGCTCCTTGAGATGGTGAAGCTTCAGATAAATGAAAAGAACTGGAAGAGTTGGCATGAGCACTGAACTTTTGTAGATATTTTCTAATCTAAATATATAAATAGTCGATTACCATGCAGGATACAAATTTACAGAATTTTCTGAAGTAATTTACTATATCACTGAACGTAGAAACATATTAACAGTAACAATTCATATGTGCTGAGAAGATTTTTGGTTTAGGTACCTTGAAAGTGCTTGAATGCTATTCTTAAAAAGCTTTTTGGAGAGTTACATTTAGGTATGTATTATAAATAAATATAATGTTAAATTTTATATATTTATACATTGGGCTCCTCCTAAAGGCTTAACTACTGCACTCCTGTCACGTCTAAATTATTTACCTTTTTCTTACTAAATCAAGTGAGTTAGCAAGTACTTACCAAGTGCACCAGCTGTACACATAACAAATTACACGGTACATTGTAGACCACTGACCACTGTCATGACCACTGACAGCAGACTAAACGGATTAGTCACCAGATGCATGTTGGCCAACTTTACCAAACTTCATAATGTAGTGGTGATTGCTGACTTTTACTCAGTGTATGTTCAGTGTCATTTTCCAAAGGACAGTCAGGAAAGTTATTTACTATAACAAGTAATATGCTAAAAGTTTACACTTCTTTTATGCGTATCTTTGCAAATATGTTGAATTTTGGTTTTCTTATCCCCACTTTGATTTTTCTCCCCTCCATTTCTTCTCTGGCAGATGTTCTGAAGGAGCTTGATGATGCCTATGAACGTTATCGCAGGGAATCTGACTCGCTTCAGAGGAGGAAGCTCCAGTTATCCATTCAGAGGGCGCTGATTCGCAGTCAAGAGCTCGGGGACGAGAAGATCCAGATTGCCGGTCAAATGGTACGTTAAAAAACACCTACCAGCTGCCCTGGTGGAGCTGCTCACTGGCAGACATCCAGGTCAGAGTGTGTGTAAGTGTGCGAGTATAGAAGTGTTTTCCTAGAAGATCTGTGCTCAGAAATTCTACCCGGAGTTAATAAAATGGGAAGAAAGGTTTTATGGCCCTGCTAAAAGGGCATTTATTTAAAGTTTACACACATTCTGATTTCACTGAAATCAGGAAAAACCTCTTAGTGGGACTAAAGGAGTAACACTGACTCTTATTATAGTTCACCAGTAGAGGGTTACCAGAAACATGACACCACATTTAACCTTCCCCATTTTGATATGTCACATTATTGTAACAGAAACATTGACCTTTATTTTCAACTGAAATGGTAAAGAAAGGGATAATGCATTGTGAGTTGGATATTGACACAAAATATTGAATTTTAAATTATTTAATTGATTTACAACTTGTTGTAATCTATTCTGTTTCTGCTATCAAAACTGCATCCATAGCAACAGTCTGTACGTATACAACAGACCGCAGACTTCATAAAGCGATGTCTAGACCTCTGTTCATCAGCAACATTTTTAAATGTTACAACATTCTCAACCTTTTCTTTTCCTTCAGATAAATTAGCAAATGAAGAATAATGTGCATAAAAACAAACAAAATACTTGAGATTTATTTATATCTATCAAAAGATATATATATCAAAACAAATTATTTATCCCAGGGAGGCCCACACACCACAGCTCACCACTTTACGTGTCCTGACTTCACAGTTAAGTCTGAACATTGTTTGTTTCAGGTGGAGTTGGTTGAGAACCGAACGCGACAAATAGACTGGCACTCTGAGCTTCTCCTGTCCTCTCAAGAAGTCTCCGAGAGCCACAATCCCACGGCAACATCCATGACAGCCACTGCAGCGTCCATGATGTCGTCGTCATCGTCGTCATCAGCGACCATCACTCCGGGCAAAACTGGCCACCACGACAAGAAGCGTGAGGAGGCGACCCCAGGCTCGTGTGGTGCAGACAAGGCAGGAGGGAAACGCTCAAGACGTCAGAAAAATGGAGAAAATCGGGAAAGCTACGGCGGCCTGGATCACAGTGAGGAAATGGGAGCGGGGGCTTCCCGGGAAAAGAGAGCCAAAACGTCTTCAAAGAAGAAGAAAAGGTCAAAAGGAAAGTCTGAGAGAGAGGTGTCACCTCCAGACCTGCCCATCGACCCAGACGAGCCGACATACTGCCTGTGCGAGCAGGTGTCCTACGGTGAGATGATCGGCTGCGATAACGACGAATGTCCCATCGAGTGGTTTCATTTCTCCTGCGTCGGGCTCCATCATAAGCCCAAGGGCAAGTGGTACTGCCCCAAGTGTCGGGGAGAGAATGAGAAGACCATGGACAAGGCCTTGGAGAGGGCCAAGAAGGAGAGGGCGTACAACAGGTAGCTCGCTCTGTCTGCCCAATGAACACTACGGCGTACATTTTGAATTTTATGTCTTGTTTTCGTTTTCCATTTACTGTCAACACTATTTAAAAGTGTCAAACTGACGAGAGGGATCTTGTAAATAGTTATTTTTGTAACTGCAGCATAGCTGAGAAATGAGATTGCTCCCCTCTGGTTGGGATTATTTGTAAGAATGAACGTAGCTCAGTACAACCTGCATGTAACCAGCTGTCCTGGCATCCTCTTTGTTCTCATCATGCATGCAACATCACCCACTGCTATATATAAATATATATGCTCCATTAACAAATAAAAGGTTTGTAAAGAAAAACAAATCGGATAATGGTGATTTTACAAGGATGGTCTGAGGGAAGCCTGGTTCACTCACTGCCCCCTATATGTTATAGACTGGAGTTTACTCTATAGTGAGCTGTTTGTTGAGGCATTTTTCTGGCGTCGTCACTGTCTTTAAAATGTGACACACTGCGTTGTGGGATTAGTGTACATGCTATGGGCTCTACTCTTTAATAAAGTAGCTTTAATTGATATTTTTATCATGCATCTACTGACAATATGTGAAAGAGGTCACTCGTAGTGATGAATTAACACCTGAATCTGCAGTTGCCATCTTTATACCAGTCTGAGCTCATTGTTTGGCAGTTGACAGCCCACAGCTTTACTGTTTAGGTTCACTCTGTCATCAGAAGCTACTACCCACTATTATTAAACACACTAGCTGGTGAACATTGGGAGCATTTAGGAGCTAAGAGACATTTTTTTCCCCTTAGGCGTCGGTAGAGATTGAAAACGGCTAAAAGAGTGAACATTGGACTTAACTCTGGTCATCAGGTTGACTGAAATGGCTCAAAATAAATTAATGTTGCTACTTAATGCTGGGCGAGTGAATAAGCAACTATTTAACTAGTTACCGCTGCCCCCAAGTGGCAAAAAATGTTCCTACTCTTTAGATTTCAAATGATACGAACTAAACAGTACAATTTCCAGTCTGTTTTATCATATATATGGTAATAGGAGTATTAACACATGCAGATCTTTCCCTTTTAAGAATATCATGTGTGATCACTTTGGCTTTAACAAGAGGTCACCTACACCCATGTGGCTATAGCAAGGCTTTAACTAGCATACGTTTCAGTGAATAGCTGACTACATTTGTATACAAAGCCATGGTTTACCTCATGGGCAGTGCCTCAGGTAGATCTGTGCGTCCTCTTGGCATGTGTGTCACTCACAAAAACTGAGATGTAGTGCAGTAGTAGTATTAACTCCTGTCAAGACAAGAGAGGTCATTTTATGTCAAGTAGTACTGAATTCACAGTTACAGTAAAAAAAAAAAAAAAAAAAGCTTCCCACATTAGGATGAATTTGCCTTTTTTTATTTACAAGTGCTGAAAAAATGGCATGGGGGACAACCAGTGCAAAATCTGTACATAAATTCAGTTGCTTCTGTTTCTTATATACAAGAGTACTGAATAGGAACGTGAATACACTCTTTCTGCCATGCATGTAACAGAGTTCACAACACAGCAAAAGACTTGGTGTAAAGATGTCTGGTTTAGTTGTAGTCCGTGATGCTCGGGCAGGTCATTCTCCCAAGGAAAGGTAGGATGATCACATCAGACACAACTGCCCTGTGAAAACAAACTGACAGAAAAGAGAAAAAGGAGCACAGCAGAGGAGGACCCATGACTGACTTGATACACCCTCTGAGACATTTAACATATTTAGTCATGGGGAGTTATTACAGCAAGTTAGAACACACCAGTCCATACTGACAAAACATCAAGGCAAGATTCAGCATAATTCCCCTGACGGACTGGAAAACGGGGGTAGAATAGAAAAAATAAATCCCTTTTGTCGGGCAAAAAAAACGAAACAAAAAAAAAAAATCTATGAAGGGAAGTTGGAGGTAAAGTGCATAAAAGCTTAAAATCAAAAAGGTGGAGGGGGGTCAAAAATTAAGAGGTACTCCATTTAAACACACGCAGCTTAACAATGGAGAGAGCAGCTATGAGGATTGTCAGGTCAACTGTCTCTCCAGCTTTGTTCTACGATGGCGGACACACGCTTCTCGTACTCCCGCTTGTTCTCCTGGTACAGCTGAGCTGCCTGGCTGTTGGCGGGACTGTTGGGGTTTGGTTCATCGAGCAGGGACTGGGGAGGAGAAGACATACCGAAGGTGAGACTGTTTCAGTGGGAAATAACCATCAGTTCAGACAGATGGATAAAGTGTATGTATCTATCCATCCATCCAAGACTGGGACATTGTAGTGTTACAGCATCATCAAAAAAAAAGAAGAATAAACAACCTCACCTATAGTAAACCTAAAATATAAAAAAAAAATATCTGAAAAGTTAAACTTCTATATATAAACCTAATATATCTAAAATGTAAACATACAATGGAAACTCTAAAATAAAATACATATAAGTGTCACAGTCTGTGACAGAGTGTGATACCTTTTGATGCTCAGGTATGCTCATGCTACCTGCTTTTCCTGCTCCAAACTATTGTTATTATATTAGCCATTAAATATCCAATTACGTCGAACTCTAGTGGCTATAGCTTGTGAATGCTGAAGGTTAGATTCTTTTTGTTTTATATCACTGTAAAATTAATATCTTTGGGGGTTGTCACTCTCTGAACTTATAATATTAATAATTATTGTACTGTTGTTTATGGACACTTCTTACCTGGATAGATGTAAGAATAGAGGACACGTCGTAAGTGGGACTCCAACGATTCTGTAGGATGTCCAAACATATACTGCCATCTGCATAGACTGTGGATAAAAACACAATTAAACACTACCCACAAATCTCAACATCATGAAGCACCAGAAGATAAAACAATGTTCCTACCATTTGGATGAAACATCTTTGACACAAATCGTACTGTGGGGGGTTTGTTGGGGTATTCTTCTGTGAACTCTACAATGAGTTTAAATGTACCTGCAACAAAAACACACAGAAAAACTATTATTCATGGTGAAGAATGTTTTAAGGCAGAAAAAGTGTGTTGAAGCAGTGACGTTTCCTGAGATGAGCAAAACATTTCCTCTATCAACATTAAAGTTATATATTACAGGCTTAACAATTATAGAAAAACTACTGAGGAATAATCAAAGAGGCAATTCTCATATTAGATTTCGGAGGTTTCACTTTAAGACAAATCCACAACAGAAAAACAAATGATGAATGGATTGTTTGATAACTGGCACCTATGTAGTCGCATTTTCAAAACAGGGGGTTAATGTGTTTCACATTCAATACCATGACAATATGCCTTACTACACAAAATAGAGGGTCATGAACGTGGTGACATACTTACCGTCCTCAAAGGGAGTTCCTTCAGGGCTGTGAGGTTAGATAAAAAAGGGTGTTTCATCATTCATTTCAGAACTTAGAGCACAAATGTACAAGATTTGTAGTTTTATAGATTTATAAAAAAAACAAAAAAAAAAAAACATGTTCATTTATGGCTGTGTGTCAGTGTCTTACCCAAATATGACAGCATTCCACACCATGATGTTGTTTTCAGATGGAGCACCACTAACACCAGCTGGGGGGTCCTCTTGTAGCCTTAATGACAAAAAAAGAAAGTAAAAGAATCATTGCAGGACCTCTGAACAACACAGGAAACTGGATTTATTCAGCCAGACAACAGACAGGGGCCTCTTTCCTCTTTTAACATTCAGTCACTGTAAAATATAATATTTCTAATAAACATGATGCTACCCACCAATATGGCTGGTGGCAGGTGTGGCAGACTGCTGGCTAGAGTACATAGACTTAGATGCCACATTACTTTGCAGCCTCAATTGTGCCTTTTACACATTTAACCCTTGTTAAATGCAGTATTTTTGCAATCAGTCATCTTCTTCAAACAAATATATACACATGATAGTAACTAAGCAACTGTCTCTGCAAATCAATCGTCATGCAGCATCTTAGACTTTGACAGATTTAAGAATTAATTTAATTACCAACCAGTTAGCCATCTAAGCATGCTACCTAGACCCTCACACTGTGGCAGCTTAAAGTCCAAAGTAACTTTGAAATATTTGAGAAAAAAGAATTGAGATTATGGGACCAGCAATGTAATTTGAGTATTTGTGTAGTTTAAGTACTAAGGCTGTCAGTTGCACAATCACAACTGGATTTTAGAAACTTATTTATAAACATGAAACCTTAGTTCCAAATAGCAAACCAAACCAGATGGCCTGTCAATAGCTGAAGTTTACGTCACTTCCAATACCTGGAAAGACCTGTTCAAACACCTGCAAGTCTGTGAGACCTGTCAGAGCTGAGGATACATAAACTAATACTGGGTACAACCAAGGGATCTAAAACTGCCGAAATTTAAAACATATCTGAGGATCCTTAAGTAACCAGGCTCATGTAAATTAGGATATGGAGCAGCTTACTTTAAAGTTAAAGAAACAAGCCTTTTTCCATGGACAAAATGTTCTGTTAAAAGAAGAAGGTGCAGCCCGAGGACACAGTGTGACTTTCACTATGGTTTAATGTTGCTCTCACAATCAACACAATGTATTCGTCTGGAATATCAGAATAATACTTTGTTAGATGTTAAATCTGGATTCAGAGTAAATCTACCCGTAATTAGTACATGCATAACAACTAACAAACTTTGATTTACTAGGTTACTTGTGCAGGGATCGTATGATATGATGCTGATTAGCAGCCTACACGGTCTAACCTAAATTAATGACAATTAGAAATAACACGACAAACTAAAATGTATCACTGAGGCTAGATACGTTGAATTAATGGATAAAATGGCCTATTGGTGACTTGTCGCGGACATTTAAATGCTACCTCGATTATAAAGTAGGCTAGCAGCCGAAAACTATGACAGAAACTCTAGTCGACTACCCTGTTAGCATACTTTGGCTAGCACTGTTAGCTTCTAGCTATGGTAGAAACGCTTCTAAAAGACTGGCGCTACTTTTACTTAAAATGTTGACAGTTCGTAAACACACGAGATGAACCAATAATTCGTATTTACTGTGGATATTGGTGAATCAATAGTTTTACAGTTATATTAAAAACACAGGTTAGCTATGCCAAGCTAACGCCAGCTAAGCTAACGTTAGCTGTTTTTGACAAATCATAGCTAACTAACATGATCCGCATAACATCTGACCATCAACTCACCGTTTAAAATCTCTCATAAGCCTCCTTCTAGCCGGGGTTGACATGGTTTAACTTGTGGAACACGTATTGGCAACTCTTGTCGTTGTATGTTAACGGGAGCTTATTTTAAATATGTTATATTAAATAGTTATTTTGACCCCGTTCACAGTAGCCTGACGGTTCCCGTTGCTCTCTCGATAATCCCACTTCTCTGGTTAGCCCAGCTAGGTTTACAGGACGATACCATTTTTTGGAGGGAGGAGGGGATAAGTATGAGTGCTACGTTACAAAAGGTTTGTCTTACATTTAATTATCAATACATATACTCGCTGCCATTACTACACATGTTTCGAAAATAATAAAACGCTATACACCGATAAAATTGACCAAACTACTAAGTTGTTTAATGTAACTGTATTAGTTTCTGTCCCCCTTCTCTCTGAGGGCTTAGTCTGTCCCGGGGCGTAGTCACAGTGACGCGGTGTTTGTGCAGCGGAGCTCTGGTGAAGGTCGGTCCTGGTGACAGGTGACTGTTAGCTGGGTACACTTCAGGGGCTGTGCCTCTACACGTGAGGCTGCCACCCTACTATACCAAACACCAACCCATCAATTAATGCTGTTAGATTATAAGTAGTAGTAGTAGTATATATGTTTTAAGACCAACAAAAATGCTCTCATAGTAAAAAGCTGGACCAATCTTTGCCCGAATTAGGATCTATTTCAAGTTATTTGCACATATAACTACACTGAATGATGATCAAATGAGCTTTTGCAACACTTTAATTATTAATGAGTAACATGGGGTATGCTTGCATTGTTTTTTTTATTAACATCAAGTTGAGACAAACAAAAATTTAAGTATTGGCAGTGGTTCAATACAGATGCTTACTTGTGTGAATATCAGAACAAGGCTATTTACATCGTAATCAAACTTTAATAATAAGCTAAACAAACACTTTCTCTTTAACAACAAACAAAACTCCACTTCTCGGTTACAAATTTCAAATCCATCTACAATGGGCCTGCCCTTTTCTGACAATGAATAATAGTTTCAATGAATAACTGGTCCACTCAATGGCTTTAAGGCAAATTAATGCTTTTTTTCAGGCTTATATGAGATTCAGGCTAAAGGGACGGCCTGTCAGAGAGATATTTTGTACTTTAGGATCCGTGGTAAAGAAGCATGGTGCTGAAGAAGGCGTGGTCATACAGCTGCTCTGCTTTCACAGACTTCTGGTGCTCCACCTGGCTGCCAGCACTGCTGTTGTTCTCAGGTGAGTCACTGCAGAGGAGTTGACCATGGAGGGTTTCTGCTGCTGGTTCACACCCGAATGGAAGCTGTGGTTGATTGTGACCATTTGAGGAAAAATCCTCACAGTGTCTCTCACCTGCCACTGAAAATGAGACAAATAGTCAAAGGGCTTATACATGACTCATTTGGAACCAACTCCTGCTTTTTAAAAATATATAACAAAAGCAGCAGGGAACACAAACAAACACTGAATTGATTTTGTTTTGCACAACTATTAAAAAAGGGAGTTATTACGAGCAGCAAGCTTCAAATAGTTTAGAAGTCAACACACATTAGAGAAAAGCGCTTCTTGGCTTGCCCTTAGGATTACTCACTAAAATTTGATCAATACGTTGCAAACTACATTCCAGAGTTTTAGGTAATCCAACAAGTTCTGACCTGAGACCTTGTTTTAAATAGGTCACATCCTGATCTGTGGTTGCTTCAACACATGGTTGGCACAGTATGACACAGTGACCTAGTTTAGTCCCCGCAGAAGTATTTAAGCTGTTACGTCAAGTCAAGAAAATCGTTTATCTTCCAGACATGTTGGCATGCCATAATCCAAAAACCCAGCATGACTAGCTCCGACTTAAAGTGGAAAAGTTTACTCTGGTGGGATTAGTTTCATGTTTAAAACCCTTCCTTTGTGTTAGTATGAAAAATCTTTCACTTTTTTTCCAAATTTAATTGCAGACATGTTGCAGGGACGGGACTTGACAGACGCATCAGGAAAACAAGAAGTCGACCACAATCACATTTATAAAATTTATCAACATTTAATGATTTTACACAATCATGTACAAAGCTAAACCTGCTCAGTACCAAGCATCGGATTTTCCAAACTGAATGACTATACACTCAAACCGTCTGGCGTGTAAAACAAAATGAGCAGACACCACCTGCAACATGAAATAGTACTACAAAATACAGAAAGAAAGAATTTCCCTTACCAGTATCTATAAAAGTTGAAAATATGTACATTAGTTATTGTTGAACTATTCCATACAGCTTAAGAAATAAGGCGTTTTTGCAAATTCATGCAAACTTTCTTGAGCTGTCCTGTTTATATTCATAACTACCGATTGTAAAATGGCCAATTAGCAATTTTAAGGGTATTATCATATAACATACAGAAGTGCAAGCCCTGCTAGTTGCCTTAAAAAAAAAAAAAAAACACTTAGCTAACACGCACAGTAAACATTCACCATACTTGAGAATCAAACAAGCACACAAATGATAAAGGAAAACCAGAGGAATAACCAAAGTCCAAGCCCATGAACCACTATGTCTTTAGTACATGACATCTACACACTACAAAAAAGCTGCACAGTGAATCGTTTATACGTTACGAGCTACATTCAAGTTGGGATATGCTTTGGCATTGGTTAATTCTTCAATATAAAACAGCGCCAGCTAATGCGTGATAGCAGTTATCGGGAGACATTTCCTCAATGTATAGATAAGAGCTTGGGTACTTGTAATTTTATACATAAAATGTCATCAATTCAACATTTAAAAATCAAAGAATTTGTCATTTAATTTATTAAACTTAACTGGGGGAAACATTCCTTAAGAAACAATCCCATCTCCACCTTTTAGATGTTACATGTCATGTGTATAGTACCTCCTTTTTTATAAGCCATTTCTCTTGATAAAATTGTAAAGAACCCACTTTTTTCTGACCCATTTTAACACGCTACACATTCCAAGCAGTAATTAAGACTGATTTGACGCATGACGAAGACTTACGTTTTTTAAGCAAATATGACCTACATTTGCTTGGGCGACCCTTCTGTGTCAGGGGAATGGCATTAACTTTGCAACATCTGGGATGTTGCTATATAATTGTGCAAAACAAAACTTATCCTTTTATTATAAACCTTAAAAGTTAAGGATTACGGAACAATTATCTGAATAACTGGACGGATGCATTAAAAATAACTGTATAACAATGAAATCTATCCTTCCGAGTATAATCAGTTACATGGAATAGTAGAAAATACAGCACACACTGCTGTTCATCTTTCGAATGTAGCTTACCCACCAAGTCAAATGTATTTCTTTATGCATGTATTATGCAAAAAACAACAACAAAAAAAACAGCCAGACAATACCAAAAAGATATACTGCACAAATGGGGACATTAGCGTGTGCCGCTACGCGCCCACACAAGCCCTCTACAGGTAGGCATAAGAGTTGGTGCAGCGACAGGGGGTCTGCATTGACGCCACCGTGATGACCTCCAGCTCTTTAGTTGCAGGGCTCGACCTGTCCTGCCCCCCCTGGTCCTCACACTGATCCATGGGCCCCGGCCCTTGTGGTGGTGCAAACCCATTCAGCCCAAATGCAAAGGGTCCTGGCCCACCTGAGGTTACAGTCGCTGCCAGCTCCATGTTCATGCTCTCCATCTGGGCCTCTCTAGCACCACCCAGTGGCCCATTCCCGTTCAGCAGCTCTAGTGGCATGCCCAGACCTAAGACACAAGACGCAAACAAAAATAAAGCTGGAAATGATATTCTAAAAGATATTTGAAGTTAATTAAAATTATTAAAAAATTAATTCAAACATGACTGAAACACTGGGCCGTGATATAAAGCTCCAGTTGGATCTCTTGCTGTTCCTGCATCCAGTTTGAAGACATTTCTGCCTTTAGAAATGAACACTACACTGGATTGTTGTGAAAATGTACAATTAAAAAGCGAAGTTAGAGAGCCATAGCCATTGAAAGTCAAAGGTACCAAATTCCCTTGACTAAGTTTCTTGTCATCCACGTTTGAGTAACTACGGTAACGGTTGTGAACTTCAGGCCCACTCCATCTCTGGGCTTTCATTTGAGAATGTAAATCTTAGATTAAGAATTTGTAAACAGAAGTTGCAACCATCCATCAGCTCCATCTTCCTCTGGCTTTTCAACAGGGCACAATTAAAACAATAGTTGGATTTATTAACAAAAAAAGCACAGTCGATGCCTGATGCTAAAATAAGTTGTATGAAGTTGGATTGTATGGCAAGTACAGATTGGATTTTATTGAACCCATTTAATGGTTACATGCACATATATGTTAGGTCAGCCTATCCCTTTAACATGAAGTCACACACACACAGATCTCACATGGAGCAGTGCTTCTAGCTAATGGTCTAAGCTAACCGTAGATGCTCAAGCTGGATCACACTGATCCATTTTTCCTTTCAAAGACACCCAAGAAAAAATCATTAAAACTAGAGAGAGATGTGATCGGCTCAGTGACCTACCGTTGGGTCTAGCCTTCTTCACTGGGTTTGCTTCCATGCCATCGAATGACCGCTTTCTGTTAGGCACGCCATTCAAGAAGCTGCGCCCCTGGATAGTGGGGTGAGCGTGGCCCCCGTTCTGGGTCATGCCATTCAGAAAAGCCCCGTTATGGGACTGAGCCATGTTTTGTTGGAAGTTCTGGGCATTGGAGAGAATCTCAGCGCACTCATGGAATCCCTGGGCGTGGGCCAGGTCAGCAGCAGTCAGCCCACTGGCATTCCTCATACTGCACAACAGGAAAGAGGAGTGTTAGAGACCCTCATTGTACGTTTGATTTACAAAAAATAAAAAACAAACAAAATAAGACACACTCAAGCACGCACGCACGCACACAGACTCATGAAGCAAGTATTCGCACACACAGACAGACACGACACACAGATGTATAGAAATAGCCTGCCCTGCTCTACCCTTTCACATCCTCTTCGTCATCTCTCATGAGGATGACGACTGATCCTTTTGGATCATTTTCATCTTCCATAGAGCTCAAATCTTCACACAGTTTCCAAACAATTAGGGAAACATGTCTGCTGCAAAAGGACATGATTAAGGCAACTGAAGGTGCACACGAGAGCCTGAAAAAAATATCTGACAAACTGGACATGATGCTGAAGACATTTATATCAAATGATCCACTGAATCCCAAGGAGAATTTCTGTAGGTGATGTAAAGAGCTTTGTCTTCTCTGCAGGACGAATGCGACATCAAAGAGGATTTTGCAAAGGGTGAAAGGTTGCCATCATCTCATGCTTCCACCGGTGATACAGCTCAAGGATTTTTGCAAAGCTGCATCCAAAGTTCAGCCAGTGATGTAACCAAGAAGAGACAATGGCATGGTGCACATTGTTCACATGGTGCAAACTGTAAGTAATGTGCATGTGTATAAAGTGGGAAGCTAAAATGAAAAAATAAGATGTATTCCTGAAAAGGAAAGTGATGCAAGAGAGACTGGAAAAGCCAGCCTGTAGAATTCTTTTGAGACAAGAGTCAGAAGTTCATCATCCACCTGAGGCCAGGATGAGCTGATCTTCAGAGGAGGCTGGTTAGGAGGGAGAACGAAACAAGGACAAACTGCAGCCGTAAGAAATCCAGACGTCTTCTCTTGAGAGGGCAAAGCTGTCGAGACCTGGTCTTCATCTTGTTTCAAGACGGATGAACAAGAGAATGAAAAAAAAATAAGACAAAGAGCTGTACTACTCTAAGAGGAGTTTGTACGACCGCTCATAACTCAAAATGGAGTCTTTGCACTATATACGGTTGTGTTAATCATATCCAGTTGCAGCAGGAATAGCGTGATTTTCTGAGTGCAATAATGAATGAGCAAACAGTGCTGTGTTCTAGTTTTCAGATTTGCACTTGAGTATGGAAGCAATTTCACAGGAAAATAAAACTATAAACATATATCTAGTCTTGCCAATGCAGTCAAATACAACGACATAAACTAAGAAAAATCTGTATGTTGCTGCTGCAGTAATTTAGTAAATTAATTGCTAGATATAACGCAGTGAATTTCTCCTGCTGATATGAAATTAACATGCAGGGAAAAAATGTCCCGTCTACCAATAGGGGCCTTTTAGCTTAATGATGAGAATTTCTCTCCCCTCCTTTGGCCAATTACAGAACAATATGGCACTTGTTTCGTGTCTAAATGTCACCGCAGTGCAAAATGAGTTCTCCAAGCAGACAGCCATGTCTTTGTCAAAGAATGGGGACTCTGGCCCACATCCAAGCTTTACTTACTATTTAAAAACGTGGCAGAAAAAGAAACGAAAACACCACCATCTGCAGCCTATTTTCTATACATGTCAATATGACGGAGAATAGGTGATTAGAATATTTCTAATGAAAGAATTGCACAATTCATGGCTGCTTAAGGACCTGTATGATTAAATACTTTTTTTCTTTTACTGTATTCTATTCAACTATTTACTGTTAAAATAAAACCAAATGACACTGACTTCCATTCAGTGAAGCAGAATTTAAAGCGCACTGCTCCTGTTTGCTCATTCCTTTTGCATGGATAATGCCTTCTCTGCATTTTTATCTAAACAGTTGTGCAAAAGAGAAACATTTCAAGTACTAGTGCACATGAAAAAACATTTTATAAACATTTTTATAAAGAATTTAAGATTGAAAAAAACAAAAAAAATTAAAAATCACAATAACTTGTTGCACATTTCCCGTCCCCTTCAAAATTAACGCTTCCAAAGCATTATTCCAAGAGAAATTTAGATCCCATACCTTTTAGTGATGAGGTAGATTGATTGGTCTCACTTTAAGGAATAGACATTTTACTATAGAAATGATTTAATTCTATCTATTCAAAGCTATCACTGACACTAGGTGCTGTAATTCACCACTCAATTTAACAATTTAGTACTTTAAAGTTTTTTCTCTGGACACAAATCGTTTCCTGAGCTAATCAATATAAACTATAGTAGCATGAATGGATAAAAACATTACTTTAAAGGAATTCACTGTATTATTTTAACTTTGAGGAAATAATCCAACACTTTCTCTTCACCTATTCTAATTACTTACTACACAGAGTACTTGCCATATAGTTGTTGTACAGAGGAAGTCCACTGGTTAAGCCTTCGGCCTCTGGAGCCACCCCACTGCACTCTGACTTCCCGTCAGTTTTTCCAACACTGACTACAATTTATTACTAATTTTAGGGAGTAGTTTTAGTCATAGAAACACCAAGAGATTTGTGCTTGTCCCAGCCTTGTTTAAAGGTTTGACCAAAAACACAGGGAGTGTTTCCAGTGCTGTAGCGTTACAACAGCAGATGTTACGAAACTTTTTCTATGTTTTGGATGCACAAAAAGACGAATAACCAACTGGGACAATCAAACCGTGTTAACTCACTCTTGCAATTCCTCTGTAAATCCCTAACTCTTATTGAAGTCTTATTCTATTCTGACGTCACATTCAACGTTATTTATTCTTCCTTCTTCCATCTTGGATTATTGGACGACCTCTCTCCAGTATCCGAAAAACAGTATTCCTTCAGTGAGACCTGGTATCTACAGTAAGCACTGATCCAAAAATGCGTGACAAAGTGCACCACTTAACCCAGATTTGATAAGGAAATTTTTAAAAAGGAAGCGTTAATTCTTTGTAAATGCCTGGTATGCTTTGCTTTTCCGTCCTAAGCACACAATATGCATCTTCTCTAACTATCGTCTAACCTTCCAGAGGCAGCCTATTATCATGCTACATGTTGACATGGGACTCACGTGATTAAACCTGTCCATATAAAGGGCTCCTATGGTTAGTTCACAAAATCAAAAACAAAATCATAAAATAAAAACAAAAGACTAGATATAGGAACAATCATGGATAATAAGCAAAGCATGCAGGTCTAAAACTTTAGTTTTGATTCATAAAAACCTAGCATTAAAACCAATCACCGCAAGAAATACCTCAACAGTTTGCCAGTGTGTAGATAGGAAGCGATAGTGAGAACACTCAATGCCACAACAGTGCGGCTATCCCAGGGAACGGGGCAGACTCAGCAGTGTCTATTCTCCCCCTTTCTAGGATTACTTGAAAAAACCAAGTCATTTCCAATTCAATGGCTGCAAAACATTAAGACGTACGGTTCTGTTTCTGTTAACAGTATAGAAAATGTTTTTTTGTAACTTATTGTCACTTTCATAAAGGAAAAGGTGACAGATTAGATGTCAAAACAGACGGATACTGTATAGGGTTAATACTGTGACATACAAAATAAAACATTTCTGGGTATGAGGTAAAATATTTGGTACAGTGAAATGACAGTGAATAACCATTGCAACAGGATGATTGTTAGCATTACACAGTTCAGTACATGATGCTATGCAAATCTAACCCATCTCACTCAGCTGCTCTAAGCCTCCGTCTCTGCACTACTCTCATCACCGGCAGCCTCTAAACACTTTCCTACCTGCTGCTAGCTTGCTAATGGACCACCTTAACACTTTGAGGCTCATGACAAACAATAAAAACCCTTTTTTTTTTTTTTAATTATAAACCTCTTCTGTTGTGATTTGATGTTTTTAATATCAAAAGACTGCTTTAACTCTACTAAGATTTCATTTTAAGTTTGATACTAGAAAAGACAAATATTAACCGAGCACTGTTTCAGATTTTTATTTATACATTAAAGTAGTTGTTAAAATCTCACAAGATGAAGTTAAGCTAATTTTGTCTCATTGAGTTGAATGGATGTTACAGTTTTAATGTTTGCCTTTAATGTATGTTAAGCCACACAGCATTTACTTTGATTTAAACATGAGAATTTGGTCTAATTAGTCTTAAGTGGAGGTGCGACAAGGGGAAGTGGGCAAATAAAACCAGCTTCTTCATTAAGGCTTGTTAAGACCCCAGGAAGGTTCAAGTCATACTGAACTAAAACAGTTTCAGTTGTCGTTCTTGCTGTCCCAATGGAAAGTTCTTCTCACTTTGTAATGGGACAAAGATAAGAGTCACATGAGGATGAGGATCACTTCCCTCTTCTGCCAGATATATTTATCCCTTTGTCTGGAGAGAAGGCTCTCCATTGCAAACATGGGCAAGGAAAAATTCAGAGGGATGCAAACATTTTAAAGCCGATTAGCTCCTGACTCAAGCCCACAGTCAGCCATCGGGTGCTGTTAGGCGATCATTGGCCATCTGTGTCCTGTAGTTTTTGCTGTGATCTGAGCCACAGTCTGCCTTTTTAACTGCAGCCGTTCGGCCCACTGAGTGTGCTGAATCAGTGGTGGGAGCAGACTGTTAGAAAGCTCTCTGAGTTGCAGTTCCACCTAATGAATCAGACATCGATCCATTTATTATGCTTTCTCCTCGCCGTTAACCTTCGCCTCTTCTCTTCTTCTTCATAAAACAAAAACAAGTGGAGGGAGGAATAGGACATGCCACAGCTAGACCAGTTATGAATACGGACTAATTATTTCCCCTCATGAAAGAACGAGCCAGCTGGCCAACTGCAGTCTTTGAGGTGTTTTCAAGAGCAACAGAAGATGTGAAGTGTCATGAGTTGACACAAAGCCGAAGACGAGAATAGAGAACTCAACAAGCTGAGCAGTTAAAGGAGGTTTTCAGCAAGAAAAATCGGTGATAATGGCAAGCATGAATGATAACAAGTTAAGCGTCCATATCATTAATGTGTTGCAGCAAATCCTATTTATGTGAAGCCATTGAAATAGTATAGCGCAATAAATAGTAGTACTGCTGTTGATGGTTATGTTTGGAGGCATTTATTTTATTTTATTAAACTCCAATTAATCGATCTAGAACTGCAAATGGGAATAAGTCACTGGAATGTAGCTTCTGAAATACTGGACAAAACAGACTCCAGTGTATTTGTGTTCATTTTCTGAATGGCATTCACTGACTTTACAAACAGAGCATTAATTCCTTTGTAGTTTTTGTCATGAAGCTACTTCAAAGACAAAAGAAACCACCACACGTTCGTCCAGAAAAGCGACAGGGATCTTCAGAGGGAAGACAACGAGAGTGTATATTCATATTTATAAAATATGAGCCGGGTTTGAACCTGGAATGAAGAAAATATTCATTAAAATGCACTAATGCTTAAGTTCAATTTGATTGTTTAATTGTTGTTATTGTGATGGCTGCTGTACTGGGTTATTAACAGGAAGACATTTACACAACTGTGATTTATTATGTATATTGTTGATTTGCTGATATATTACTACAGTTTAAAAAATAGGCTATAGCTGAAAAGGACATTTTACAGCCCAGTTTATATTTGATTACCTGTTACATTTCCTGCATTTGTCCTGCCTTTCTGCTATTTATTTATTTTTAATACAGGTTAGGCCTGCATTTATGATTGACAATGTAAATATAGTAATTTGCCCATAATTTCCAAAAAAAATTGTATTCCCACAATATTTTGTTTATTGTGCTTCATGATACATCATACAGGTATAAAGGTGTATCTATTCAATTCAGTGTGCTATGTGCGTGTGTATATATTTATTATTCCATATGCATGCATAAAGATTAATTGGGTTTTTTATTTTTATTAGGCTTTAGGTTTTTTTTAACTTACTAATTCTTATTATCATTATTGTTATTGGTAACAGACTCTGAAGTTATTTTGTCATGAGCCTCACTCCCACATAGTGTGTCTAAGTTTCCCTCCCAGTTGTGCCCCACTACTTTCTGGGTTTAAAAGTTAAAAAAAATAACTTGATAATAAACTGAACTAAGTGCAATATCTGTAATCTGCAGGGGGAAAAAAATCACATATCATTTACATCATAAATATTACTCATCAGCTGATAACCAAATGCACATTACAACACATCAACAACACATGAAGCATTTATTTAACATGTCTGCATGAAAGCATTGGATTTAATTTGTTGAAACAGCCAAATCAACCAGGGGTTTCACATGCCATGAAAAGTTAAGCTTCAACTAAGAGTATAAAGTAAATTCAATTGATTTACAGTCTGACAAATAAATATCAAATTGTCGCAGCTGTCAGGATAAACAACATTTTTATTTTAGAGTTTTACTAGGGCAATTAGTACAGTAAAGAAAGATTATGCATTTGTGTTTTAACAACACTTAAATAAAATGTATTAGCATTGTCTGCATTCCTTATTGAAACCAGACATCCCTGGAGGTCAAAAGTCAGGAAAAATAGTACCAAACTTCATTAAATAATGTCAAATACAAGTTCCATCTCTCCTCATTCTAAAAAGTCTCTAATAGAGGCAGCATTTAACTATGGGTATGTCTGATTAACTTTTTCCACTGGCAACATTTGCTGAGCTCAGGTTTGTAAAGTCCATGATGACCATATTTTCTCTGAGGACAGGATTAAAAACATGCAAAAACTACACACAATAAACCAAGAATCAATAAACCCCCTGGTTGTTTTGGGTCTCTGGACATCAATGGTATCAGAGAAAGGGCATAAAGTTTGTCGCAGAGAAAAATTTGAGAAGAAAGAAAAGCAGACGCACTTATTTAAATAGGAGAATCTTTGATTAAAATAGGTTTCAACGTTTAATGTTCGCTACCATGAACTGACTTATAAGACTATGATAGAGTATGAGTAACAAGCAGCTCAGAAAGTGAAGTTTGCATACTTACTGCATACTACTTACAGTAGGTAAATTAAGTTCCGTTCAGACTTACATGACCTTTGGGTAATAATAACTATGATCTGTTGAGACATGTAAGAAAATAAGTAACAATCATTTGCATTCGTTTCATCTCTCCTCTCCAGCTCTTTTAATCTAAATTTAAGAAACAGGAAAGATGGGTTGTCTCTTTTACCTTTGATCAAGCTTCAGATGCACCAACAATAGCAGAATGTATTCTATGAGTGCAAACTGCTGGCTAAAAAGGTGTGATTAAGAACGACAACAAAGGTAGATTATTAATTCACTTCCTTAAATACCACTAACAAACCTGCTGGCCTGGACTGGTTAAATTCCTGAAGTAAATTCATATCATCAAATAAACATTATTAATTTTTTCAGCTTGTCAATATGAAGAGCATTTTTTGTATCAACCTTAAACTAAAGGACACCTATTTTAAAATGTAGAAACTAGTCTGATCAAATCTAAGAAAGCCTCCTAAAATTCATACAGTATTCAACTATTTAATTATATTATATGCGTTTTCATTCTGTGCAACAGAAATATAGCCTTTTCACACTGACAATAAAGGGACTTCGGAAAAAAGAGGCAATGTGCATTTGGTCATCTAGTCAAGCTGTGTATGTAAGACACTAACCAAAACAAATGTTAACAAAGAAAAACACACTCTAGACTTAACAAAGATCATGCAGTATGGCCTACTAGGCTAAAAACAGTTTATCAACCTTTACATTAAGTTGTCCTCGTGTGTGTGTGCAATAATTGTGCAGGATTTACAAAACTGTTAATTATCACTGTGCAGAGTAACAATCTTCTTCTATTAAAAGGCAGCTCTTCCTCAAATCACAAAGGTTACATCAAAGTGTTCGTTTGAATGTCAATGAAAGGAATCTGTACTCATAAATCATTCTCTATGAACCCAATATGTCTTTGCCAATATCATTATTACACACAGAGGGCAACTTAATGTGAATTGTTGCAATGATAAACAACAATTTCAAGGATTAACAAAATGTGTCACGTTTTCAAGGGAGCACCACCAATGCTATTAATATTTAGCCACGCATCTGTTAATCAAACTGTTTTAAGCTGGAGTGTTTAAAAATCATTGTGCGTTTTGTCTCGTAACTTTTAGGATTGTGCCGTAAAAAAAGTTAATTAACAGCACCACAATCATGAATTAAAAGCAGCTGAATGAAGAGACATAAATGTTTCACACAATTCTTGGTGCACAATTTTAACAGCAGAATAGAACAGGCATTAGCAGGTGTTTTAAAAGACTACTTCTGCACTCGGCTTGATCTCCTGATGGAAGTTATGCTCAGATTTTAACAACATCCCCAGAACTGTTTACAGTTATATAGCATAGTTCCTAAAGTGGTTTAATGTAAAGTTACTAATTAACAGAGCAGCTTCCTTCTGGTTGGTATGTGTAGGACAGTCATATCAAAAAAGTACTGTTCCAAATTACTTTAAAATTCTAATTCTTTATATACGTTTCACAAACTGATATTTCTTAAATCCTACGTTCAGACCTGTAAAGTTAATTTGCAGATCCTGACTGTCTGATTTGCAGTACAGTAGAAACCGCATTTAAATTTCATCACAGTTCCGATTTGGTGGTGATCCCTTGCCAAGGTGTAACTGAGATGTTGGATAGTACAGAGGAAAAGAAGTGAAGACACAGATCTGATCACAGGACTTACTCAGCTTTCGCTCCCTGAATCAAGAGAGCGTTGATACACTCCAGACTGCCCGCACGAGCAGCCTTGTGGATGGGCGTCTCGCCCACATAGTCCTGAGTGACAACAAAAGACTGCAGTTACACACAGAAAAGTATGTCTGGATTGTGCGCGGGAACAAACACTAATAGTAGATTAGATTTAGAATAGTAGATACTTGAATATGACGGCATTTTAACCACATTAATCCTTCTTCCCTTCTGCATTTCCAAGGTTAAAAAACAGATTCCAGGAATGATAACAGGGTGTAACTCTGCAGGGCCTAGCCTGCACTTTTCACACAGACTTTACCACCGCCCACGCACATTTACACATTAGTAAGAGTGCAGATGGAACACAGAGAAAAAAACCTGCACCAGAGGGCTGTCGCTAACCACTATGCCATGCTCAAATACTGAGCTTTTCTGCTGTCCAACACCAGCCATGTCAAAATATTATGAATCCGAGAGACAGACAGTCACAAATCCTAGACTTTCCCCTGGTGTTTATATCAACAAATGCTTAGAAAAGTCTGGTAATGGTAAATTGTTAGAAATACGTTTCATGATAACGACAACAGCTTATGTCATTGTGACCTACTAATCTGATTTCTCTCAGCAGTGCGGTCGAGCATAAAATATAGCCCCAGTGCATGAGTCGGCACATGGAAATGCATGAAGAGGAAAGGACGTGGTAAGAAAAAAAAAGTGCAACAGTCTGAGAGCAAAAATGTACAACCAGAAAATGAGATAAAAACATAATCTGAATAGAAGTCAGGTGGTGGGGGAATAGCAACAGTACATTGAGAGTGTCATGACCCCACTTAAGAGTGATCCTCCTTGATGGGATCAGTCTGAGCTCAACCTCTCACACGTCTCCACTCACAAATGAGCTCCACTGCCTCTGTACATTTAAAGGTTAGTTTGTTTTTCATGTGTAAAAGTGATTTTCTGCAATCATATGTCAAACATATATATCTACAGTCTCTTTGTGATGTGCTGTTTGGTTTGTAGCACATTCAGCATACTTCATGAAAGATCATGTTTACATACACACCTCCAAGATATTTCACTTTGCTAAATTTACTTGACCAGTTGAGGGATTTTCAAATATAACTTTTGGGTTCGCTGGTGACTATTGTGGTGGAGTGTGTTTAGTGAGCGTCTGCTGTACCTGTCTGTTAATATCTGCCCCAGCTTGGAGTAGCCATAACAAGCACTCAGGGTGGCCCCCAAACGCTGCAATGTGAGTGGGCGTCTGTGCAAACCTGGAGGTCACCGCATTCACACCACAGCCCACCTGAACCAGACGCATGACACACTCCAACTGTGAAGAGATAAGGGCAAAGCATAAAAAAAAGTCAAACAGATTACAAGATACCTGCAGTTATTCAGTCATTCATTGGGCACGTATGGACCTGTGCAGCACAGTAGCTGGTTAGAGGGGGAAAATGCACTACAAACACTATTGTGTGGCCTGGCTCGGCCGTCATGGCTCTTTCTGTGGGCATGCATCCAATTTCTGTGCAAACTGCAGGCCTGCCCTTCCCAAAGTGTAGCTGGTGTAAAAACAAATCTCAAAGTGTGTGTGCATGTTCACAAGGTCGATACACAGGTATTTAGGAATGGAAGAACTGGAGGTCGGCTGTAAATGAGCCACACATTTTTTAAGATACAGCCTGAGAAAAGGATTAAAGAAGCAAATGGGAAATTAATGAATGACCATTTTTACTACAGTTTTGAGCAACTGGTTTTAAAATCATGATAATGTTAGCGTTTAGTGTTTGGCTATGTCCGGTTAAGCTAACGTTAGCTAACGTTTCTCTCGTAACGTTCCCGGTTCTTTGTCTAATTTAACTTGACGGCCATTAAAGTTAATGTGCATATTGTTCCTGCTCGACGTTTAGTCAGGCTTTTAGCTGGCTCAAACACACCGAAAAAGTAATAAGTACCATTATAGTTAATTTAAAAAATGTCCTGCTAGCTATAGAGTAGTGTGAATGTAACGTTTGTAGTCCATTGTTGGTCTCCGGTTAACGATGGCTGCGGTTTAACGTTGGTCTCATCAGCTAACCGTTGAGGCAAAGATCAGGAAATGGCCGAGACGAGGCTCATGTCGTAGAGCGTTAGCGCCCATCCTGACTTCCCCCAAAAAACATCCATTAAAGAGAGAGCGGGTCCGCTGAACACCAAGCTAGCGAGCTACCTTTCCGAAATGAGCGCCCCAGTGTATGGGCGTCCAGCCGTAGAAGGTGTCCTCCACCGTGAGGTCAGCCGGGTTTGAGGTGCACTGGAGCAGGGAGCACAAGGCACCGACATCCCCATCCCTGCATGCCCGGTGGAGAGGGAAGCGGCTGTTTAAGACCTCCTCACTCGAGAATCCAGACTCCACTCCCACAGACATTGTAGCGAAACGAGGCGAAATGATAGCGGTCTACTTCGGAGGAGCTGACAAAATGACTGGGTGTTGTTGTTTTTTTTCTTTCGGTCGCTGATGGGGTGCCTGTGAGGACACACGCCACCCTGGCTGCTCTGCGTTTCTGCCTGACAACACAAAGCAGAGCACGCGTCGGAGTGAAACTTGAGAAACGCCGAGTGAGCTGCAAACTGCGGGCTGGACTCCGCACTCCTGACTTTTGTTCTTCTCTCGGCTCCACCAGTGTTGATGCATCACCGCCATCTTCTGGTGTCAGTCCCCTGCTGCATGACCCGTCCGTCAGGTATTAACCGCGGATGTAGTTTTCTCCCCTGAAGTGTCTGACTTCATTTACGAAAGCAGATAAAAGTGATTCTTAAAAGTAATAAGACAACAAGAGTTTGATTTATATTCCATGGAGTGCACAAAAACATGGTTTATGAAATGAGAGGACACTTCATCACACTTTCTCCTGGAAGGGCAGCCTAGGTGGCACTTTATCACATTTACTCATCTAGAAAGGCCTAAGAATTTTGATGAAGTGTTCTAGAGGATACTTCATCACATTTTTATTACTGGAAAAGCACCCTAGACGTTGCCTTTTCTCCACTGGTAAGGCACCCTAGCGGAAACTTCATTGCACTTTCTTCACTGTGTGGACACCCTAGAAGGCACTTTATCACACTTTCTTCACTGGAGAGGCACCCTAGAGGAAACTTTCTCGCTTTTCCTCCACCAGATGGACACCCTGGAGGACATTCACCACACTTTCTTCACTGGAAGGGCACCTAGATGACGCTTCATTGCACTTTCTCCAGTAGAAGGGCACCCTAGCAGACACTTCATTACACTTTCTCCACTGGCAGGGCACCCTAAGCGGCACTTCACTGCACTTTCTCTTCTAGAAAGGCACCCTACAGGGCACTTCATTGCATTTTTACCACTGGAAAGGCACTTTAGCACTTGCATGTTCTCCACTAGAGGGGCACCCTAGAGGAGGCCTCATCACACATTCACCACTGGATGGACACACTAGAGGGCATTCATTGCACTGTCTTCACTGGAGGGGCACCCTAAAGGGCAGTTCAGTGCATTTTCTGAACTGGCAGGGCACTTTATCACATTTTCATAGGCAATCTGACTGACAGACTTAAGTGGATAGCCCCTTTATGTTTGTCTTTTCAGTACTAAATACCATCTTTATTTTACTATCTGAAACTCAATAACAAAACACTGTGGACACAAAGAGTTGGTACTAAACTGTTACTTTTTTCCATTATATGTCTGACTGTTTAAGTTTCACATTCGCTTCATCTGAACTTCATAATTTTTACACAAATTACAGACTGTGGATTTAGTCCCTCATCTCTCACATTTAAATTGCTGTCACAATGTTAAATGTTGTTCATCTGCAGCCCACGATCCATTCACAGTTTCCCCCTTACAGTGAGACTGATCCAGTGACACCATTACCACTGCCCTAAGGCTCACTGAGGAAATCTAACATTTAAGTGTTATGTTTCTTCTTTACCACAAGATGGAAGTATACAACAGGAAAAGGAAAACCACAGGCGAGGTTCTGACTAGTGTATACAGACACATCACAAATGTGATGAGACCAGAATATCTTCTTTTTTAATATTATTATTTTAGTTATTTACTTTTTGTATTCAATGAAACTCTAACATGAACTATCTACAGTACATGAGAAGCCGTGTCACTGTTCACAGAGTGTTTCCATGATGGAGTATTATTTCTGTACATTAGAGGGAGATATTTACCACAGTAGGATACCTGTACTGTATGACGTAGTGTTGATTCCTGAACCATAAGAAATTGGTTCAATAACCAATCAGTATCATTTTAGTTCAGATTAGTAGCAGTCTTAGATGTAGTTTGGCAGAATACCTGAGGCCATGATGTTTGTATTTTCCTGCTTTCACTGGTAGCTTGAATTTCTATTGTTAATTATTTTTAGAAGCTTCAGTGGTAGTGGGTGCATTATCTCACACATGCAAAACAGCTTCCCTTGTTGTCCTGCTTTGTTACTCCAAGACGCCACTCATCAATTTTTCCACATCTCTTCTCCCGTGGGGCGTCGCGGTGGGCTGGAGTCTATTCCAGCAGGCAGTGGACGAGCCCCAGAGCTGCTGTCTGTTATGAGAAAGGCTTTGGAATGAAGAAAATGTCAATGAACCTCAGTGAAGTGCGTCATACCGCTATCGCTTTGATGATGTCACCCCCCCCCACTTCATTAGCCAACCATTCAACATGGCCTGGGAGGCACTTCATAACCCAATTTTCCAAGTAACCTCTTTCACCTCTCTTCAACAATTGACATCTAGGTCAGTGTTAATGGTCTCGGACACTTATTAGTGCAGGATAATGCAACAGTATGCAGAAATGCTTTTAGGAGCAGGAGCCATTTTAAAATGTGCACCCATCCCCTTTACACTGAGTTGTCCTCACTCCTTATCACATAAAAAATAATGTGCATAACGCACACATTCACACTCTTTAAAGGGACATTCCAGATTATTTGAAGTGAGGTTGTATGAGTGTAATACATATAGTAGATTAGGGCGGCATGACTCCTGTTTGGAGAACCAGGCAGGAGTCACGGCACAGACGCTAAGCTATGTACTGCTGAGGATTGAGTCAATGCACTGCCAGTACCAGTTTACATGTTAGCTTTATTTAAAATATTTTTACTGCTTTACATTGCTGTCAGTGTAATATCTGTGTCTCCAAACTGGGGGCATGCCAACCGCCATCTGCTGCAGGTCATATACTGACTATGGATAAGTACCTCATACAACAAAATCTCAACTATCTTAAATTAATATAGAAGAAACATTCAATAGATATTCCAAATATGGAACGGAGCAGGTGACCTCTTGTCTAACAGGAGAATTTATTAAGTAAGAACTAAAACACTTGTTGAAGATGCGTGTATTTAGGATTCCTTTGATTTGAGGTAGAGAATTACTATAGAGTTAAGTTTTGTTTCTGGTCTTCTTGTGGCACCAAAAATGTGAGAAAGAGTTATGTATGATCATCTTAATCTGCCAGTATACTTCTTCAGAAGTACCTGTTAGATGGTTGAATAGCTTCAGAGACCCCCCATCCATCACACTGTTCTCACGCTGGATTAGGGGGAGCTGTGTCCAGCCATTTCTGTTTGAACTTCTCTCTCCAGCTCTCTTTTTTCATTCCTTTTCATGTGAACAACTGAGTGCAACACTATGAAGGCCGACCAGGAGAGACTGTCTGACTGAAAATATGCACTGTTATCCCTTTATTTAAACAATACCACCTCTCCTCATTCACTCCAGCTTCCTGTGTGGCTGTTTGGAACAACTATCAACATAGACAGACATAGATTTCCGTTGTGGTCATACAACACATCGTACAAACTAGTTCTGTTTTTCATTACTTGACCTTTAGTGTCTTCTTGAAAGATTACTCCACCGATTCAGCAATGCACTCCCATTGCATCGTCAGACTCACATTGCCTGCAATGCAACTCAGCCTCCGACAGATCTCATAGAGTTTTGCGTCCTATGCTATTAGTGGCTAATGTAGCCTTGAGCTGCTAGTTCTTCTCCATGTCACCAGATTTTTTTTTCTTAATGTTCAGGTGCGTAGTCCTCAGCTTGAACCGACGCTGACTCAAGTGACATCACTAAAGGCAATGTATGAGTTTTCACTCAAAAGGTTTTACACACCTTTTCTTACTTCTGTGAAGTATTAATCCCCAAGATCCATAAACATACTTTGATGTGTTTTTAAACTTTTGAACAGTGTCTTTGAGTTTCAAGAAAAGCACCCTATAAGGGTTAGGGTTTGTGGGTAAAATCAGTGGAATTCCCCTTTAAGTAAACATAAAATGCATGGGTTTCAGTCCTGGTTAAGAGGTTAGTTTTGTATCTATATTATGAATAATAGATCTAGAACAGAATATTATTGGTACTGCAAAAATGTTTATTGTAAGCAAAATAAATTTGTGATCAAAAATGTTTTAACGCTGCCAAGATGTCATTCAGATCAACTGGCCAATAAAGACGGGTCTTACATCTGTCAGCGTAGGTCCCACCCACAAGATTCAGCTCAACAACAAGCAACATTTTTGCATCCAAAACTCTTGGATTTGTAAATAAATCTTTTGAATTTGAAAACAAAACATTTGTTTTTGTATTAAATTATTATTTAATAATTATTTTCAACATCAACATCATAAATTTATTGTACAGGCAACAAAACCTATTTTTTGACCGCAGTGTGGGAAGTTTTGCTCTCCAACTTATTCTGTTTGGTTGCATATTACCGACACAAAAGTAACCTCATATAGTAACGGCAACTACAAATCAGATAAATTGCATATTATTGCATACAGATAACTTCATAAATGAATGTACATCCCAGTGTCATGTTGTGTGATGTGTGATAAGATTAAACTTGGGATAGGGATCCATGTAAGTATTTAAGTCAGCCCTAATTTTAAATTTCCTCCTTATTGTCACAAGAACACAGAGGAAATGTGAAATATCTTTATTTTTGTCAGTTGTGCCCCAGTACAACTGCTATATTGTCTTCAGAAATGGGGTGGGGTGGTGTGTTAGGTCACCATAGTGGAAAAAAAGGAAAGAGTTGTTTACAGACTGCCTTAAGTAGAAGTTAAAGCTGAATCATTTAAGCTTTTTGTGGTTGAATCACATTCAGTTCTGTTGAGTGTCAAGTCAGTTCTAATGAGTTAGCTTTCTGTCTCTTTGTGCGTCACTGCAATGTGAATTTATGGACCTGCTGCCAGTTTCTGTGTCTTGATCTCTGTTGCTGACCTTGATTACACATCAACACAGGAATGTCCGCTGATAGCTTATCAACCAGGGTCAAATTCCCACCTGACTACTGTCTGTTTGCTCAGATTAGACTGACCCCAAACTTAGTCATCAAGCTCACTTCAGCCCACTTTATCCTACTTTTACATTAATATTGATTATCTTGCTGAGGTGAGGAAACCAGATTATACTACTGCATGTGACAAGTGACAAGTGTCTTTTTGTCATTTAAGAGGTCCACTTGTCATTGCATACAGAAATGGCCTTCCCAGTCCTTCCTTTACCTGTTTCGACACAAGTAACTTTAAGAAAAAGGCTGATTGAGATTTATCCTGCATCTTTCAGAATATCAATCTTTTTTCCCCAAATACGTAAAACTCTTTAGAATCTTTAGAATACTAAAAGTCCTGGTTCATATCAGTGAACCCCTTTTCAAAAAACTTTTGCCTTTCCCTACACTTGGAGAGAATCGCAGATTAATGTAAATGCTGGGTTATGTGGTGCAGAATAGTGCAGAGAGTGCAAAATTAAGATTACTGAGAAGTCCACGGAGGCTACGTCCTTGCGGAAGCCAGCTGCAGATCTGGCCAATGATAATCCACATGTGCAGCTGTCAACAGAGACAACATGGAAGCGATATGGTTTATTTATTAGCTACCTGCATCATCAGATTTTTAAAAAACAAGTTTTAAGGTCTTCTGGATGCAGTCTGATTAATGATGCATCTGAGCTTATAAATAATGTCTTACTGCCTAAGGACTATACACATACAGTGGGGCAAAAAAGTATTTAGTCAGCCACCAATTGTGCAAGTTCTCCCACTTAAAAAGATGAGGCCTGTAATTTTTATCATAGGTATACTTCAACTATGAGACACAAAATGAGGAAAAAAAAAAAAAAATCCAGAAAATCACATTGTCTGATTTTTAAAGAATTTATTTGCAAAATAAGTATTTGGTCAATAACAAAAGTTCATCTCAATACTTTGTTATATACCCTTTTTGGCAATGACAGAGGTCAAACGTTTTCTGTAAGTCTTCACAAGGTTTTCACACACTGTTGCTGGTATTTTGACCCATTCCTCCATGCAGATCTCCTCTAGAGCAGTGATGTTTTGGGGCTGTTGCTGGGCAACACGGACTTTCAACTCCCTCCAAAGATTTTCTATGGGGTTGAGATCTGGAGACTAGCTAGGCCACTCCAGGACCTTGAAATGCTTCTTACGAAGCCACTCCTTCGTTGCCCGGGCGGTGTGTTTGGGATCATCTATTTTGGTTTCATCTGACCATATGACATTCTCCCAATCCTCTTCTGGATCATCCAAATGCTCTCTAGCAAACTTCAGACGGGCCTGGACATGTACTGGCTTAAGTAGGAGGACACATCTGGCACTGCAGGATTTGAGTCCCTGGCAGCGTAGTGTGTTACTGATGGTAGCCTTTGTTACTTTGGTCCCAGCTCCCTGCAGGTCATTCACTAGGTCCCCCCGTGTGGTTCTGGGATTTTTGCTCACCGTTCTTGACCCCACGGCGTGAGATCTTGCGTGGAGCCCCAGATCGAGAGAGATTATCAGTGGTCTTGTATGTCTTCCATTTTCTAATAATTGCTCCCACAGTTGATTTCTTCACACCAAGCTGCTACCTATTGCAGATTCAGTCTTCCCAGCCTGGTGCAGGTCTACAATTTTGTTTCTGGTGTCCTTTGACAGCTCTTTGGTCTTGGCCATAGTGGAGTTTGGAGTGTGACTGTTTGAGGTTGTGGACAGGTGTCTTTTATACTGATAACGAGTTCAAACAGGTGCCATTAATACAGGTAACGAGTGGAGGACAGAGGAGCCTCTTAAAGAAGAAGTTACAGGTCTGTGAGAGCCAGAAATCTTGCTTGTTTGTAGGTGACCAAATACTTATTTTAACGAGGAATTTACCAATTAATTCATTAAAAATCCCACAATGTGATTTCCTGGATTCTTTCCCCCCATTCTGTCTCTCATAGTTGAAGTGTACCTATGATGAAAATTACAGGCCTCTCTCATCTTTTTAAGTGGGAGAACTTGCACAATTGGTGGCTGACTAAATACTTTTTTGCCCCACTGTATATGTCTTATTTCCTTTTGGTGACAGCAAGAAAATGTATAACTGCACTCTGCTGGATGACTAAAGGATGTGTATAATTTAAAAAAATATTTCATATATTACATACATATTTCAGAATTTCAATCTATAGATTGAATTTACAGAGATTTTTTTCTGTATTTCTATTTTTTTGTCATTCTTTTTGTTGTTGTAGATTTACTCTGAAAGCAGACGATGAGTGGCCTTGATGGATATTGCTTGTAGTTTAGCCTTCTGCTAACTATAGCCAAAGGCTTGCAGCGGTGACTAATTCTAGTTCATGTTTATGTAGCAAGCTAATGTTAGGGCCTCAGATCACAGTATATCATCCCAAAGGGCTTTACAAGTCCACAAGTTTACAAAGAAAACAGAATTCAAAAACAGAAAACAGAATTAATTCTAATAGATAACATCATTATCCTGCACATAGGAATTGCTGCATATGTCTGTGCTGGTGGGAGAGGCTTAGGACAGAGAGGCCTTTTCTAGAGAACTACATACCCCAGCTTTAATTGTGTGTGTCTGTATTACACTGTTAGAGAACCCCTGGCTTGTTCATTTCCTCACTGCACAAGTAGCTTACATTTATAAAGCGTGCAGTATCACAGGGTGCAGAATACATGCTGTATCAACCCCAAGAATTTTCCTCTTCCTGCCTTTCTTTATGTAGGTCAAAGGTAAAAATTCTTCCCTTAAGACTGCAGCTCCCTGTAGTTGTAAATCTTTTCCCAGCCTCAGACCGACCAGTACTGTACGTGTCGGCTTTATAAACAGTTGCACTCTACACTGAACAAGTTTACAAGTTAGACCTGCCATGTCATGGGTGAGAAGTTAAAACAATATTTAAACAGCTCCTGATCTACACATTCAAATCAGTGCCGTTCAAACATTACATTACATTACACTTATTTAGCTTTTATTCAAGGCAGCTTACTAATGCATTTAACTATGTGGATGCAACCCAGGAAATGAAAGAATCTGCAAATTGTATGTACATCATACAGTTCTTTTTCTTTTAATATTCGATACATCTCCACACTAGTATGATAATGCGAAATTCTTCACCAGCACTCTGTAGCCGTTTGTTCGTTGGTGTATGTACAGTCTTTCATGTCTTATCTCGGGGCTGCACATACTAGAGCCAAACTAACGTGTTCCCAGTGCATTAGAGTGATTCTTCCTCTCTGACGGTTTTACCTTCCCCCACATTGGCCTCTTCATGCATAGATGTATTGAATTGCATGGGATTGAGGTATATTTACTGTGCCATTGGCAGTTTTGTATGAGTCATTGTGTCACTGCAGAGAGGAAGTATGCTATATTGTCACACACACACTGCTATACCATCTGTTGTGTTTGTCACACTGTAGTATATTGATTTGTCTCCACGTTTGCCTGTGAATTGTTCTTTGTTCTTTCACTACACTACTAATTTCTTTGCATGTCGTGAGTCTCTGCGTACAGTAGGCGACACTGCACCTGTCTCCGTCTATCACAAAAACACACAGCTCCGTAGGTATACCTCTCAGCGAGGTGCCCTCCAGGGAGAAGCGAGGCGATCATCAGGCCCAGCAGTGATGCAGTCTTTCTGGGCAGGCTGGAGAGGGAGGGGGGCTGGGTGCAGCTTTGGAGGTGACATCAGTTGCTTCTGACGCCAGCACAGCACCAGCTCTTACACAGGGAGATTATGATTAACAGCTCTTTCTCTCTTACTTTCTTTGTCTCGCTTTGTCTGCTTCCCCGTTGTTTTCCAAGCTTAAATGCCATGAAAAGGCGGAAATAATAATGTAGTAATACAGTAATGATAGCACTGTATACAATGCTGTACTGTATAATACAGTGGTAATGATTATTACAGTCTTTCTTTGTGTAAATACCTTTATTTTTTCTCGGATTTAATGCCATTTGTATATATACAGGTCACTAAACAGATTTCTGTTTAGTGACCTGATATATGAGTTTCTAACATGCTGATACAGCAGCTAGCATGGCTGTGAACTATTATTCATACATACATACTTGTCACTGCGATCTAAGCCACTGACATTGACATGAACCATTGAATGTGTAATTTATCTTGTCTATGTGTTTGTTTTCTTACTAATTGTTCACTTATTTAAAATGCTGCTGTTGGTTTTTATGCTGATGTTTTTTTTTTACACTGTTGTTGCTTCGTATGCTGATGTTGCTTGTGCAAGACAAATTTCCAGCCTGGTGGACAATAAAGATATTCTATTCTATTCTATACCTGTAGTATTTCAGACATCAATCATAACATATTCATAATAATGTAATATGTCATTTATGTCATGTTGCAGCTTTTTAAACACGACTTAATAAAATTGTGTTGAAAATATTTCATATGATACATTTCCTTATTAATATTATCCTTATTATTCAGTTTCTTCTTCAAAAATGTGTTTTTATGTACCGTTTCCATCTAAGAAGTGTTTGGATTATGCTGACATATACATAAACTGTTTAATATGAGCTGACATGTAAATGACAAATTCAAATGACAGAAGTAATGAACAGCCAGAAATGTCAGAGATGACAACATATGTCAGTCTTTATTAAACAGGAACAGTAATCAGACGTGTGCAGTGAAATGTCAAACAACAGCAACTACAAAAAACAACAACACCCAAAATTTCCGAAGACGTGCCGTCTCACCCAAGTAAATTTAAACTGACCTCTGGCAGACATGTAAGTAGAATTTTCGATGTCTCTATGAACAGCAGTTTTGGATCCATTGAATGTTTCCTTAACACCATAAGATACTCATGTTTTAGAGATGTCATGGGAAAGATGGAAGTGGCTACACGACACTATATGTAGGTTTCACCATGTGTTTCCACAACTTCAAAGATGGTATGAAATGTCCTCTAGTCCCCCATCAGATAAAGTTATCCTATACAGAAGCTGTACATTTTCCTGACCACTATTTACTACAGTATATAAATGCAGCGTCTTTCTTCCATGTTAAAAATATGGCCAGTAATATTTGGTGTTTATTATCAACAGATCCCATTAAACCAACAACAAATTTATCTTACAAACGACTGTGACATATCTGATGTATTTGTGCCTTAGAGCTCCATAAAAACACACAAAGAAGCATGAAGCATGAACATGGGTGTGGTTTATTTTAAGTCAATCCCTATACAGCCGCACCGTGTCATTAATACTGACTAGTACAACAAATATGTATTAATCCGCTGTTGAAAGTAGTCCCCAAACAAATGCACTTTTTACTCCTGTTCGAGTAATGTGAGATAAAATCTGTCCAGGTGGTTTTGGAGATTACTGAGCCTCTTTAAAAAGTAAAACTGTATATAAGTGATATACTGTCTGTATATATGAGAGGATTTATTTCCTCAGAAGGAACAAACTGGCTTGGGGCTGAATGCCACACACTGTTTTTTGAGAAATAGACTGACATTAGTATTGTTGGTTTTGGTCCTTTCATGGTATTTATCTATAATAAGAGAAACCGCTAGCCTTAAAAGCCCCCCTGTAATTTTTCAGCCCATTTGCTGTGACCTTTATGTGATTATAACTGCATCCTAAAAAGCCCCATGTAATGTCAAAGATACGCAATTACAGAGCTACAACTTTGCATAACTGTTTACGCTGTAACCATGCAGAGCTACACACTGCATTCAGAGAGTTTGACCTAGTTAGTAAACAGATTTTGCTTTGCCTGTCGAGGACACACACACACACACGCAGATGCCTGCACACACGTCAATGACTCGACAACAAACACTGTGTTCTGTATTCTCTCCTCTTACATGATCCTAGTTTGACATCAGAGAGCATCAGAGAGAGGAACGGGAGACAATATCGTGGAGAGAAATATGAAGCACTTTATCTATTGCAGAAATTATTATTTCTGGTGTTTTTCTTCTCCTGTTGAAACCTTTAACCCTGAACACCTGTTTGAGTGTTATATTCCCTTTCTGTATTTTTCTTCTGAGGTTCCCACAGAATTAAGAGTATGAATTTAAAACAGTAGACGTCACCCTGCACACTCCCTAATTAAAACAATAAACACAATTTACGAGTCTGCGGCCCAGTGATTTCACACCCTAAGACACATGCAGGCTAAATCCATAGCATAATCCTTCTTAAACATGACATGACACCTGTTATAATCGCTCAGCCATGTGCACTAAATGCCAAGGAGGATTATAGCAGATGTCATGTCATGGATTATCAAAGCTTTATGTACTGTATGTACGTGTATGAATCTTTTCCTGTCACCTCTGTGGAAACGCCATGGGTTACCACTTTAATCGCATTTGAGTGAGCGTGTTGTGTGTGCCCATTGTGGAGCATATCAGCATGGCCGCAAAAGCAAACATACGGCTCCTTGTGGTGTTTTTCTTTCCCAGCCCGAAGCCTGTCTGGCTGACTCTCATAGTATTGCAGGGGGGGAGGGATGAACCGCAGCTGCTGTCTGACGTAAATGCAGCACAAATGCTCTGTTTGTGTGGTCACAGCCCCTCTGACAGCTCTAACCAGTTAATGGGTTACCTCACACTCCCTTCCTCTCCCCTCAAACACGCTTCTGCAGTGCTGCTAAACCTTGTGATAGATTATAAAGTTAAGTCTGAGCAGATGCTAAGAGCCCACTGACAATCAGAGTGGAAAACAGTAACAGACTGTCATCTAAATCACGCTTGTTAGGGCTACTGTGTGCACACTGTATAAACTTATGATTGAGTCAGTACACATGATGCTGTGCCGAAACACAGAAGGAGCTCAATTAGGTGTCCTCAACAGGCCAAGGTTATTATAGCTTTGCACTCTTCTTTAGTTTTTATTTCTATTGCGTTTTCACTTTTTGTTTTCAATTTCATTTTCATTCTAGTTTATTAGGCAGGTTATCCAGCTTGATTTAGTTCTTTTGTTGTTGTTGAAAATGCTAAGTTTTATCCTAGTTTTTATTCAGTGTTACGTGATAAAAACGATGCAAACTAAGGACATGTTCTCCATAATTTTAGGTTTAGTGACTTTACTAACTCCAAATAACACAGTTAGCACGACTCAACAACAACAGTAGTTTACTGCTTTTATTGTTGTGGGCCCACAAAGAAAATAAAAAATAAAAGTCTGTAATAAACACAAGTAAAACAACCCTCTGCAGCCTGAGCACAGCCTCCTTGATGTGTGTGCAGTAACTTAACACTGTCATGCTGTCGTCTTCTGTGGAAAGCCTAAAGTGGGCTTACCCGCCTATATTTTTCTGAGACCCACATTAAAACACCATTTTTTACACTTTTATTCATCAAAGATGCCACAACCTTTGCTGCTTTCATAAAACTGAATTATTAAATGTTGCTTTTTATGGTGCTCTCGTGAGAGGCATTGAAATACAACATTTACAACAGTTCGACTGTCTCCTTATCTTACTTTAAAGGCCAACAACCTCAGTCCCAGTGATGGAGAAGAAAGAAGATACCTTCTCACCTTCGAAGATGGTGGTGCACCCATCCTGTCCAGTCACATGGGGTGCTGTCTGCGCTGGTTTCTAAATCAGTACATTGAGCGCTATCATGCCGTTAGCAAGTATGCTAACAAACGTCTAAGCAGCGGATTAGTAGCCTACTGGGTTGAAAGTGAGTCAGGCTATTACCTTAGTCTCTAAATCTCATACTTGGCTGCTACGTAAAGAGAAAACACTCACAACAAATACATCAAATACTTGCTGCCGTATTGGAAAAGCAGGCATACGGCCACTAATAATAATAAAACCCTTCATTACAAAATACATTTTTGGAAGCCTGTTTTTATTCAGCATGAAAACAGCCAAGGCCATAAGCTAAGCTAATTAGATAGATAACTGGGTTTACTGGTGTGTTTGTGTCACAAACTGTGATGTGTGCATGAGCCCATTAAGTGTGTCCGTGATGATCCAGTTTCGTGGATTTGTTTTGATCAGGTTCACTGCAGATAAATCACAAGAGAGCGCCAGCTGTGCTCGTGAGTCATGTTCATCGTCAAAGCCTGCGTGAAGCATGATTGGCTGGAAAGAGGTCATGTGAGAAAAGATGCATTAACACAGACGTTAGATCCATATTTTTGGGATCCTGATCGTGTGGGGAAACTAAAATGAGACCGCGTAGGCTAAAACCAAACTACTAATCGGAAATGGCCAAATTATCATATATTATTGCACCTTTGGCATTATTGATTATGCATCATATAGAGTGGAAAATTATAGTGCAAATACAATAATCATAATCTGACTGTCTAGTAATAGATGCTGCTGAGCTGTAATATGGGAGGTGTTTTTGGAGCTTTGACTGTTCTTTAATAAAAATTCCATAAAAGTTGTACATTTATAGAAGCTCGATACTGAAATTTCTAGTGAGCCTACCCCTTTAAATCAGCGATGGAAGCATAGGTGTAATTACACTTGGGCTGACATGGATAAATAACACACACCTTTGAGGAACTCTAAAATATATCTACCACATTTTGGATTATAATCATGAAGCTGAAACTAATTTTCACGTTGGTTCAGGTCCACTCACACATAAACACTCCACACTGCAAAAGAATAAACATGCTCAACATGTCACGGTCAATGCTGTGTGTTTCTCTCTCCATCTGTGTCCCCTGTGTGTGTGTGTGTGTGTGTGTGTGTGTGTGTGTGGTTCTCCTGGCTCCACCTGCACACCTGCCAACAATCAGCTCATCACTGCTCCCAACCTACACTTACCTGCCTTCATTCAGCTCGTCACCTCCAGTAGATCTACGTCATTGGTGTCGGATCATCACCTCTATAGTCACGTGTTTCAGGCCCATCAACTTTTGTGATTTGTTTATTTGTTTCCTAGTTGCTTTCCAAGCCTGTTTCTGTCTTCCAGTGTGCCAGAGATTACACCTGTCTGCCTCCTCCACAACTCATCTCCATTTAAGTGCATTTAAATAAACCCATTTAAGCGTCAACCTTTTCGTGCACGTTCTGCACTTGGGATCCTCTTTGAAATTACCTGTAATACATCAACTCCCTGCTCATCCTAACTGTAGCGCCAATTTTTATCCCATTTCCTATATTGAGAGTTTAATAATTTGGGTAAAATGTGAATAAGCATCCTGAATGACGCACTATAAAATAACCTCTTATTTACCTGTATTGACGTATTCCATCCCACCCTTTGAAGCCCAGCCTGCGCCCTTGTACTGAGGTCAGTGTTTATGCCACTTTATGATGCAGTCAAGCATAAATGCAAACCACAGTCCAGCTGACTCATTTCACTTGAAACCCAACACAGGATAACAATCCCACATTATCTGTGCCTGCGACCAGGATTCACTCCTCAACAGGAAGCATTAGAACTGCACTGTTCTGCAGAAAATGTTCTAATGAGAGTTTTTTTGTTCTTTCTCAGCAAAAACTACCACCCACGGGGAAAACTGTGATGGATTGGTGCACACCAGAAAACGGTTCATTCACCATCAATTAACCAGAAAACCTGTAATGAGCAATTTCAAGGTTAATTTTTCCAGAGGACTGTGTATATGTGGGCATGACCGTCCTTCTCTGTTTGTCCTGAGCGTGTGTGTGCCTGCGTCGGTTTAGCTCAAGAAGCTGCACATTTGCAGAGTAGCCACGATTCTCTGCTTTTCTATGAAACAGCGAGATTGAACTGGAGGAGGAAATTGACATGCATACGCAAAGACGCATCACTGGCAGTGCAGATTTGATTAGAGCACAATGATCTCGATGGAAGGATCAGTTAAGCTAAGGGGATTGTAAATGTGCCCCTGAGACTTTGACGCAGGCTGCTGACATCATTACCCATACCTCCTTTGACCAAGCAGTCTGCTCACCGCTCCTGCCGTAGAGGAGGAGGGGGAGGAGGAGGAGGGTGGACAAGACGGAATGAAAAGGAGGCAAAATAGTGTCTGTGAGTCTCTTATCTATGGAAAGCGACTTAATATGAAGGCAGGGAGATTAAATGAATTATATTGTAGCAAAAGAATATTAAGAAACAGATGTGGCAGAGCTAAACATGACACAGAAGCATATTAAATGGAGGAAGGAATTCTTACCGTGGCCAATCTGAAAACCAACTGGCTCTACTGTACTCGGCATTCAGTCGTCCAGCTCACCCCTGCAACCAGGATATTTATACTGTCACTCCTGCAAGGAAATATTTCCGCCACCTTTATTCTTCTTACCTTGACAACATCATTAAGGCTGCAGAAATGTCACCATGCACCTGACACTAATTATACACAGTATCACACTGAGATAATGACATTTGACTCATAGTGTGGGAGGTATGGATGTCATGAAAAAGAGAAAGAACCTTTCCTAAAGAGCCGCATATTATGAGATTGACGTCACAAATGCAATAGCTGGAGGTGCCACTGGCCAAAAGAGAGAGAGATTATAGTTTGGTCACAAACTAAAAAGAAAATTGTGCTGATTTCAAGTCTGGCAGCTTTCTTATCTAAAGCTAAAAATGGCCTTCGGTCTGACTGTGGATTGTAAGCTTTAAGATGGATGAGCAGATGCCGCGGTGCAGTGTGGCAGGTGAATCCTCTGGCTGCTTCGCTCTCGTGGATATTTATTTTCCCGGCCTAAGTGGCTGACATTTACTAGCTGCAGAGAAGGCAGTGGAAGGAGATAAACGGAGGAAAGAAAAAAGGGTGTGTGGGAGGGTGAGAGGAGATGGAAACAAGAGGGATCTTTGTGCGAGAGGTTAATCATTGAATTGTGTAGTAGGTGGTCTGGTGGTGTATGAAGAGAGCAGGTCAAGTTGGATGAAGAACAGAGGAGGAACTGTATCAAACTATCAGTTGTCTGCTTTTATGTCATAGCAACAAAATCAAACACAATGCAAAACACCCAGCGGCTCAGATAGGAGGCGGCTTTAAAGCTTCCCGGCGGTTGAAGTGCCAGACAACATGTTAGACAGCTGCAACAGTAAATGTGCAAATTAGAAAAAATGCAGCATTTCTATGACAGGATGGATCCACGTGCTCAATTTGTGATGTCCAAATTCAAACCTCAGCTGTTGAATAGTACAGAAATACGAGACAGACAAGAGTTTCTCACCTTTTTTACTGTATCATATCTGCATTGACTTAAGCTGTGTTCAGACAGAAAACACAGCACATTTTTTTGCCTTGATTCATTTGTGCAAATTTTGTTTGTGTAGTCTTTTTTTATTCATCTCAAGCACACTATGTACCACCTGTACAGATGTTAGCTGTGAGCTCGCTAGAAGCTATTGTGTATGTGATTGTGTAGCAGTTCATCCTCTGACTTGAGCTCAGCATGAACTTCTCTAATATACCCGAACCATAACTATATCTACTACATGTCTGACTCCAAACCTTGACAATTTAAGTTTTAACCCTAAAATGTGATGTTTTACATTGTGGGGACTTTTATACCCATAAGGGAGGTTGTCCCCATAAAGTGACTGTGTAAACTGATTTGTTGCCCACAACATGAGTAATAGAGTCCACACAGTCACATACAAAAGCATTTTAAGTGCAGGCTGGCGTATCTAGTACATTTTGTTCTTCCCTGTTTGTTCTCTGATGTATGCGCACTTTCATACTCTAAATCAGGGAAATCTCTCTGTGCAGCGCAGCAAAATGAAATTTGAAAAAAATGTTTCAGAGACTGAATGATCCCACAGTTCTGCAGCTCCACGGGAAGCAGGAACACATTTTCTGGATTTATTGTTCTGGCACATCAGAATCACTGGCATACGGGGGGGAGAAACAAACAACATGTTCTGCACTTACTGTGTGTTTGTGTGTGTGTGTGTGTGTGTGTGTGTGTGTGCGTGTGTGTGTGTGTGTGTGTGTGTGTGTGCGTGTGCATGTGTGTGTGCGTGCGCATGTGTGTGTGCGTGCGTGCACGTAAGTACTTTAGTGCAGAGTCCATCACTTTCTGTTGATCTATCTTATTTATCCAAAACACTTCAGAAAATGTATAAATGTAAAATATATATATGGCACATATGATCAATAGATAAGTTGGATATTGAATATTATGCTATTGTGCATGCATACATGTTGTTTACATCTCAGCTGTTAATTGGAAAGAAGGTACACTTTCCACCACCTACACTTTCGTGAACAGACCACATTACAACTCATCCTACAAATCATGAGGACTGACCCCTTGACCCCAGCTCTGGCTTTCCTTTTTTGGCTTTGGTTCAGAAGAAGATCCCCCCCCCCCCTTCTCCCCTTCAGTCTGGAAGCTCCAGCCCTCACATGGCTGGAGCAGACCAACACACAGATGTCCTGAATGTCATTTCTGCCTCTCAGACACCCTCCTTCACCCAGCTTAGGTCTCTTAATCCACGCTTAGCTGTACTTTTCCCTGGCAGACTGCTCTTAAACTCTCCACCACCGAATCAAAAACACATTACGTTTGCTCTGAACCGACAGCTGTGCAGGACTTGATGGAGGTCAGGTGGAAGAAATTAAGCAGCGAAAATGAGAAAATGAGCAAAGTGAGTTAAGATGCAACAAGTTTGGGATAAACAAATGATTGATGAATACATTTAGATGAGTGCAGGCAAGCTGGACAAATATGTACAAGTGAAGTACAAGTGTTGTTTCTCATTTTTCCCCACCTTGAATTCTACCACCAATTATGTACAATCATTTGTGCTCATATGCACACTGTAGCCTATTCTTTCCTTAACTAACGAGCTCCGGATGGTTGCCCCCTTTAACAACCATCAACGACTAACTCTGCCCCCGAAGCCCTCTGTACATGTATGTGCCACCAGCTCTCTCCACATCTCCTTTCTCTCCTTCCTCTGGTGAGTTAAGGACTGTTATCCGGCTTTAAGGAGCCAGCTGAGACACCATATGGACGCTGAACAGAAAGATCAGGAGCACAAGATGCAGCAACACCTGGAGGGATAAAACTTGCAACTTTCTTTCCATCTGGACTCTTGCAATGTCACTTCCAGGTTATTCATCTCCTCAGTAAATAATGGTCGGAGACAGTATGTGATGTATTTTAACCATAATGGCCACCACTTTGGTCCAGACTGGAATATCTCAACATCTAATGACTGGATCAAGATTAAATTTTGCACAGACATTCAGAAGAGTGAAAAGTGGTGTTTATATATAGGGTTGATGGTGCACATCTTCAATTTTTCCGCATAGGCATTCGTGGTAGCAGCTTTAGCATGCTAACGTGCTAAACCAAGATGGTGCACACGATGAACACTATACCTAAACATCAGCATGTCAGCATGTAGTCTCACATGACGTTGTTTTTAATTCAAATTACTCAGAGTTTCACCCACTTATCCCGCTCTACATCCTGCAGTCTGGTGGAGCTCCGATGGCTTTATGTATTTTATACATGATTTTAATCAGGTCCTGCCTTTCTACTGATTTTCCACTGTCCCATATATCAAATCCATTTCATCATGAGCAGCTCAATTCTGAAAATCCCCTGCTAGTTCAGATTGTGTCTGTGTGTTGTGACTGTGCACGACTTTCTGTGTGGCATTTAAAGTCTGTGTGTGGATGGAGTGGAGAAAGAAAGACTAATAAAAGTGACCCAGACTTCAAACAAAAAAAACAAAAAAACTCACTCTCCATGTTTTTGGAGCGGTCAAATAAGAGCATTACATCACTAAATCACTACAAGCAATGCATCATCCCGCTTCACTCAAAGCTGACCTCTTTCTAATGGCTTCCTTGCTGCTCTCTCTGTTTGTTTTTTTTCACCCTCTCCTCTCTGTGCCGGCTCAAATTTCTTTGTTCAGATTTACTCCCTGTTCTTTATCTTTTGAATTTTACCTACTCATTGAGTCTATCGCTGTGATTTATCTACTTTTCTTTTCATTCGCCCTGTCAAGCTCACTATCACCTTTCTGGGTACCCTTCCCCTGCCACCCTCAGCCTGGATAATAGGCTGATCCGTGGTATGACGCACATGGCTCCATCTCCAGAGGGGCTTTTCAACACACAGGCATTCATAAAGGCTCTGCATAGCCTTGTATGCAGATACAGCCAGTGGCCAGGTATTTACATCTTGAGATAACTGATACCACAGGATTACTGTATAAGCAGCTCTGCTGATAGTACAATACAGTGTGCATTCTTTACTTGGAAAGGCTTTTGTTACTGTTATGAATGGTGATCATAAAAACAGATTATTAGGTATCAGTTGTATTGAAGGGGGTTGTATAAGAAGATCATTTTACGTTTCTGTGTCTCAGTCTTAACTTGTTATCTTTTAAGCTAAGAAGTCCTCAAATTGCATACGCTTAAAGGGATACTTCAGATTTTTCAAAGCGGGGGGTTGTATGGTGTACTTATCCATGGTTATTGTGTTACCTACAGTAGATTGAGGTCAGTGTGACCAAAGTTTGGAGAAGCAGACAGGAGTACCCACATGGACACTAAGCACTGCACTGCTGTGGACAGTGGCAGCAGAAAAACAGATTTTAGCCACCTAAAGAATTAACATCAGTGTAAGTGTGCACTATATTTACAACATTTTCACTGCTTTACATCGCCGTCAGACAGTCCTTTTCATTGGGGAACTGAAGCAGATGTATTGTTCTAAGCTGTTTTTAAAGGATGTGTTACACAACTCCCATGTTCTGTGAGGTAAAATGACAATAAAGTCTGGTGGCTTTGAAGAGAGCATGGAGCGATACAACAGCTTCAGTTCCCCGACGAAAAGAGCTGTCTGGCGGTAATGTCAAGCTGTAAAAATATTTCAAGCATAGTGTACAATTAAACTGATGTTGACTTTTTTATTTGGCTAGGATATCTTTTTCTGCTGACCCCATCCACAGCAGTGCATTGCTTAGAGTCAGTGCATCCTACTCCTGTGTACTTCTGCAATTTCTGTTGACCACAAATTACGTTAAGTAATTCACCGACTATGGATACGTACCTCATACAACCCCACTTCAAATGGTCCGAACTGTTCCCTTAATGCTGCTGTTATTGTTCATATTGAGCATAATTACAGCCTGACCTCTGAAACTCACTTATAAACACCTTATGTTAGACTGCTGATGTGGAAACGTATCCAAATGATGAGTTGATCACCATAATTTAGTTTTTGTGAATAATTCTCAGCCACATCTCAGGAAATATTGTGTATTTCCAAACCCACAAAATACTGAGTCCATTTTCTGTTGAAGTTGGGGTAATTTTCCAGTTCAAAATAAATGAAACACAATGGAACATCTGAAATCACTGACTGTCACTGATAGATATAATTTACGCAGGAATTCAAACCACAGACCCTTCAGATTGATGTGGAAAACCTACGTGCGTGCGTGAGTGTGTTTGTGTTGTGTGTGTGTGTGTGTGTGTGTGTGTGTGTGTGTGTGTGTGAGAGAGACAGAGAGAGAGAGAGATCTGCAAGGACCTCATCACTGAAATTGTTTGTTTGAGCAGCGCTGGTGCTGGACCTCCTGGATGATAGCTTGACGCACAAGCTCACGAGGACAGCCCCCGCCTGCCAAAGTCAACAAGCATAGACAGGCCAGCGTTAATTACTGAAGAAGAATGGTACCCCTGTCCTCCACAAGACACAATGACACGGTGACACCAAATGATCAGACAAAGGAGCTTTTCACAGACTGTCGGAGGTTGTAAAAGCAAGGAGGCAAATAAATGGATAAATGGACTGAGGTCAATGAGTGGAACATCAACTCAGGTACTCGGTCAATGGTGTGTGTGCCCAAAAAATGAGCAGCCGAATGTTTTACTGAGATATAATCAGAATAATAACTCCAATTTAAACACTGATTTACCCATATTTAATGAGAAAATAAGCAAGAAAATTATAATCTACCCTCTGCACTTCTGCATCATTACCTCAGAGCAGGCCTGAACTAAACAGCTTTTGCTACGGATCTGAGAGCTATTGTTTGTCAATGTGTAGTGTATAAGCTGAAGAGTTTTTCTGGGGTGATTACGAAAGCCGGTTGCGGAACAAACTGTGTCAGAGATTCGACATGGATGCAAGAGGCAGCTATTGAAACTCAGTGGAGGGAGCAGAAGGGGAGTGACCTGAGAGAAACTGTAAACAGTCAGGACAGCAACTTTCAGAGCAAATGTGCCTCAGCATTACTGTATTTGCATTGTGTGTCATATGCAGGGAATAAAAATGCTGTTTACTTACTTTGTTCAGATATCTACGTCAGTTGTAACAGTTGTGCAGTAAGTGAAGAACAGTTTTGTATATGCTGGTAGGTTAACAATTTTACAAAAAATTCTGCTGATACTGACTTCAAAACGAACCCCGACAGGGTGGCGCTGGTGTTGAATCACCCCTTACATGCTGAGCATCTTAGCTTAGCTTGTTAGCATGCTGAGACTTGTTGATTAGCACTGAACACAAAATACAGCTGAGGCTGATGGAAATATCACTGATTGTGCAAGTAAAGGACACATTACCGGTTTATTTCAGCAAGTGTTGCATGATTCTCACATTCTGACAGCATTTAGCTCAAAGTTTTGCTGTACCTATGTACAGCCTCACAGAGCTGCAAGCAGTAGGCTACTATAGACTCTTTGTCTATTACATTAGGCTACCAGTTTCTAATACCTAATACATGATCTGTAAATCAAATCATACCTGTGTATGTATAAATTTAAACAAAGGGCTGATATTTATGTGGTTATAAATATTTACCTTGCACTTATATTATTTATATGAAATGTAATCAAACACTATAAAACAGAGACAGCGTATGCAGCCAGCCTGGAAAGAGTTGCAGTGGGCGGGTTTGGAAATAATTCAGGATTCAGCAGTGAGGCAGGCTGACTGTTTGGTAACACAAGGTCAGTCTCAACAGATGTTCTCGAGAGCAAATAGTGTCACACTTTGAGCTGCGATGTGCAACACAGAGGTCACTGCAGTCAGTGGTGAGAGGTCTCTGACAGGACAGTTTACATGAAAACTTTGTAGAAAGGTAAAGTCGCACATAAACTACAGAGAGAAAGTGAAAGCAGTGATTCTACAGCTGAAACAGTCCAAAAGTAGCATATGTTATTTTTAATAAGGTCTTTCAGTCATAGATAGATGTTTGCATTGTTTCTGTGTCTAAAAGCATGGCATTTTGTTTTCTCCCATCTTCAGGCCTAATCTTGTTTTGTTGACTCATATCACACCTTAAAAGGATTTTCTGCTGTCTTGTGATTCTGACCTTGAAGTCCAGATGGACCTTGATATGTGGGCCTATTGTCTGCATAGAGCAGCCAGGGGACATTTGAATTTAATTATATCTGGTAGATAGACATAATTACATGACACCAGATTAACTGGGGTGAATGTTTGATCGCATCTTTGCTTCTCTTATTCATGCCATTATTACTCTTTTCAATAGTATAGACAGCAAAAGGTACCAGTGAAAAGATGCAACATAATTACTCTACTTATGCTTGCAAACAGCAAGTCTGTGGGTTAAGTATGACTCAGTGCATCATGCCATCCTTATGACAAGATGTAATTAGTCACGCTTTGCTGTCAGTCTGCAGAGAAAAAGTGTGATTCCTCAAAACGTAAATAAGTGCGAAAAGAGGCTGATATTTTCTTTTAAGTTGACCTTTGTGTACCCACATTTCATAAAATGGAACCAGAAGCACACGAGGAACAGACCAAAGACGCCTGTGGTTTTTTTTCCTTGTGGCAGCAAACTGAGTGTGCAGTGAAACGTGCCTGATAAGTCACCTGCTTTTAGTAAACACTGATAACTCTTGAAGACCAAACAATGACTGCTCATATTTGTGTTTTTTGCAGATATTATGCACATGACTGATGGCAGGATTTATAATCTTTTCTTTTTCTGCACACACACACAGAGGAAATACCTGAACCTGTCCAGCATCAGTGTTCATTTTGATGAATATATACAAATCTGAAAGACGTGTGTGGACTGAGACTGTGGTGGGTTTGTCCTAACAAACTAATAGTGTCATAAGACGCCTCATGTCATTTCCAGGAATTTGAAGTCGTTCCTGTGGGGCTGGTTTGTGTTGAATGTGGTTTAGCTCACTTTCAACATATTTAACATATTTCTCAACTCTCCTGGACACACTTTTATCCACCATCGCCAGCTGAACCATCACCAGGGCCTGAATTTATCAAGGACCTGCATTATTATATTTAGTTAAGTATTGAATATAATAGGAACTTAGATAAAGAGCTTTTATTCTTAATTTTGCAAGTAGTCAAAGAGGAGGATTTGAATTTTAAACTTCCACTTAAAGTGAGATGATGTAACTTTTGAAAGACAAAACACATTCTTCCTCTTGCAAATGAAAAGTTCGATTCATTAGCAATAAAGCACACCCTTGCCTGTTTCATTATACCCAGAATCTTTAACCCTACAGTCTTACCAGTACTGTGGCTAATGTAAGCCAGCCTTAGATAAACTTCCATGCTTTGTCACTCATTTCTTTTTGAAATAAGTCCCTCGTAATGCTCAGACAATCTGTAAGTACAGTTTATATAACTTTGTCTGCTTTGCCTGCACTCGACTGGAGCATGCAGCAGAGACAGATATGCAAATAGACCCAAGTACAGACATTTGGTTATGAAAACAGTGGCTGTATGGTTTTGTTCAAAATACTATGTGAGCTATCAGTGAAGACATCTTGCATGCAGTTTGCATTTCTTTAGTGTGTCAGACTGTGGGAGGGTGGTGTTTACACCTCTAACACCCCAACCCTGTGCTCTTCACTCACATAATCATAACTTGAAACACAGTGATGTGAGGGTTCATGTGTGTGTGTGTGTGTGTGCACACGCTGTTTCAACCTTGTCTCCTGGTTTTCATGCAACTCCTTTCCTCATTCTTTGGTAACGCTCGCCCCTCCCTTTTTTCCCCGTCTGTCTCCTCTGTTTCTTTTCTGCGTCAAACTGCTGTGCTCCCTTTTGTGTTGAGGTGTGGCAACACACTTTTCTGTCCCACATGCTTTGTGCAGAGTGGACACAGCTTTAACCTGCAATATGAGAAGAGCCAGGCAGTATAAACAATACCCTTACAGTCTTTAATGAGGGCAGTCTGGTGGTGCGGTGGATAGCAGTGTTGCCAACACCAAGAGGCAGACGCTCACATTCACACCTATGGGCAATTTAGAGTCACCAATTAACCTGCATGTTCTTTGGACTGTGGGAGGAAGCTAGAGTACCTGGAGAAAACCATGTAATCAAAGGAAGAACATGCAAACTCCACACAGAGGGGTTCAAGGTTCAAATCTGTTTGCAGACAAAGACAAACCAAAACACGATACTCAAGGAGCAATAGAGCATCAGAGAGCTGCACAGTGAGGCCGAACAAAAGCAAGGATTACAATGACTTTAGAACAGATGTGTATGAATACATATAATGGAGTACACGTTAGTTTATATTTCACATTGAAGAGAAGAGAAGAGAAGAGAATTAGCATCAGGTTTATTGCAAAGTTGGTTTACACATACAATGAATTTGTCTTGGTGTTTTGGTGCAGAACAATAAGTCTTAAATAAGAAAAAACAAAGCAATAAGAATAAAAATATACAAAACAATATGCATAATCCAAAAAGAAGAATTAAAACTGCACAGGTAGTGGTGAGTGCAAATCTTACAGTATAATATCAAAATAGTGCAATAAGAATAGAACAGAATAGAGTAGAGTAGAGTAGAAAGTGATTTAAAAACAAACATCTAACTGTTGATCACCAGTTGCTTCCTGTTTCTGTTTCTGTCGAAATTGCGCGCGCAGCCGGGCTGTGGCGCGAGAACGAGGCAGGCCGCGAGCAGCAGCCCGGCTGAGGGGAACATCACGTGGTGACACATCTCTACGACTGACGTCACCGTCCCCATCTCCAGGCAACCCCTCCATCAGCACTCACGTCACCGTGCGCCCGAGCCGCGCGGTTGCCCGGCAACCCGTGCCTTGCGCTCGGGCCCGGCCTCGCCTTGCACCCGGCTCGGAGCTCTGACGCGGGTGTGACGTAAATAAGGTGGGTATCAATTTGTTATGGTGGCGGAGGGAGGAGGAGGAGGAGCAGGAGCAGGAGGGAGGAGGAGGAGGAGTTCCCCCTGTGAGTGCCGAAGCCCTGTGGTCTGCATTCCGGCGGAGCTCACAGGCACACACCGGCCGCAGCCTCAGTCCCGGGCCGAGAGACTTGTTGTAAAAAGTCACCACAAAGTTGCGCCTCACGGGTTTTTCTACAGTTTTCCCTCCGCGTTGTGTTGGTGAAGCGTCGCTCCGGTCGTGTAATGGTTTACTTTCCCTCTGAGAGCTGTGTGAACAGAGAGAGACGGTGGTTTATGTCCGCTCTTTGAGGTAAGACGAGCCTCTTCTCTCCACCGGACTCACGTCTCCTTTACATCTCCTTTACGGCAATGTTGTAATTATCTCAGGGCGATCTTTGGGTTTTAGTCCAGCCGATTTATCGTGTATTTTACTTTCTATTTAATCGGTTCTGTTAACAGTCAAAATACCTACATTTTATAATTGAATTATTGCTATGGAATTAAAATTATGATTATTAAAATGTAATTCAGTTTTCAAGCCTTACTAAGATTTTGATTGCATCGCACTCAGTCCAGACTAGTAAGCTTGCACTTTCCCTGAACTGAACTCATTTGTTGAAAGAGAAAGTTTTCACACTGCTGCACCATACTGTACATATATACACAAAAGCACCTGTCAAATTAATGTCATGTAAATGTAAAGTATATCTGTTGATACAGACTGAAATTTAAAGCGGTTACATATTCGGCTGTCTTTCTCTCTGCAGGTATCAGCCTTAAACTATTCCGTCGCTGTCACTCCAGACTGTTGCTGCACCATGGTGATCATGACTGAGAACTGCAGGGGGGCTCAGTCCAGCCCTACCCAGGGGAGGCCCCTGCAGGTCGGCTTCTACGAGATCATCCGCACCCTGGGGAAGGGAAACTTTGCAGTGGTGAAACTGGCTAAACATAAAGTCACCAAAACACAGGTCAGCAGCTCTCCTCCTAATTATGTGACTCTATTTGCAGGCTTTTTCAGATGCATATCTTAAAAATTATATTTTTTATATTTTTTTCAATTAACACCCTACCTTTGGTTTCCCAGGTGGCCATTAAAATCATTGACAAGACCAGACTGAACCCCTCCAACCTGGAGAAAATTTACAGAGAGGTGCAGATTATGAAGCTGCTAAACCACCCCCATATCATCAAACTTTACCAGGTGTGTATTATCTGTCATCTCCCTGCAGAGTTGCTGTTGGCCGTGCATGTGTTTGTATGTGTGCAGAGTGGTGTGTGTGTGTGTGTGTAGCAGTGGGTTATTCAGAGTGTATTACGGCTTCACTGTGCAGCCTGCTCTGTGCAGGGAGCCAGTCTGAACACATGCATGAATCCACAAGTAAAATGCAATGGCGTGGAAAACCTTGCAAAACACGGACGCATTTATTTCCCTCAGTAACAATGTTGTGGTGCAGAGCATTGTGCCTTATTATTGTTGATATGTGGATGCAGCAGTGCCATTATATGTGGAAAAAATAAGGGGAATTTGTTATCTAAGTGGTTTGTACCAGCTTGAGGTGAGCTGCTGACTCTCAGAACACATTGAGTCATAAGTACAGCACAACAGCATTAGTGCAATCCCTTTTGACCTCCTTCTGTGTTTGTCTGCATGTGTGTGCGTTTATGAGACTGAGAATAATCACGGGTGCCAGTCAGTGCCGGGAACGGTGCATTTCTCAGATATTTTCAGTTATATAATGGTAGAAGTGGTTGCAGAGATGTGGCAAACAGAGAACAGGTTAAAGCTGCACCCACAGGTCAGAACGTTAAGCCCAATTAGCATCTGTTGAAGCCATGTGCAATGTGTCTGCGCTTCACGTGAAGGCTGCCCCTGCAAAGCGCTGCTTTACTCCTAATCAAATTGAAGACTTAGTGGAAAGAATCCGCTTTTTTCCCCTCAGCTGGCCTTTGGAGGGCTGTGGCACGCGTCTGGCAACCAACACACAAACACACACCCACGCAAACAAACACACAATGCCCTTTCTTTTTCCTTTACTGTGAACTTTCTCCGCCCTTTGTTTAGCTTTGTGCTGTTTTGCTACTTTTGTAGATTACTTCACGTCCGGTTTTAAGCAGCTGAGCGGCGTTTTCTGAGAAATCAACTGCATGAATAAGGGCATGACATTATTGCTAGAAAGCCCCTACAGTGTCACCTATCAGAAACTGTAGAGTGAGAAAAGATGACATATTCCAACAACTCCGAAGATAATCAGCATTTCCAATCGGGGTTTACAGCCTTGTTAGAACAAACCACCGTGGAAATTGAGTGATAGTAATATTTAATTTTACACTTGGACACCAAGTTTGATTAAGGAACCATTGAAATGTTTCTCCCACAGAGTCAAATGTCAAATATATTTGTTGAATAGAAATAATTTTCAAAAACAAATATAGAAGATCGCACATTGTAACAGCTTTTTCACAGTTTTATCTTAATATAAAAACTGGATAATGTGCTTTAAGGTCTAACTTGGATGACCTTTGTCTGCATCCTGCATGTGATGTATCCTCCTTAATTTTTCCATGCCCTTGAGGTGCTGCTAGTCAGATGGTTGGTACTCGATGATGGTGAGCAACCATCTTCAGCGCTGCAGCCCCTCTTCCCCTCTTTGCTGTACAAAGGGAGGATAGTGGCGTAACCGTCTTGTGATTCAAGGGGTTACATCCTCCGAGACTTCTGGCCTGACAGATCTGCTGCTGCTGCTGCTGCTGCTGCTGCTTGTGTTGTTTTTGTTCATGAGATCAAAATGCGTTTCTCCCATAGTCGAGGATCATTGACGGCTCGTCCTTTCTCTTTGTCTCAGCCTCTCTTTGACCTTGTATCAGTCACACATCCCCCTCTTACTCTCCCACCGTCAATACAAACCCTGCTCATCTGCCATGCTGTGAGGACCAAATTTATTGAAACCCAAAGAAATGCTTTTTAAATTTTAGGTCCATAGTTACCAAATATGTCAGGCTGAATTTAAGGAAATGTATATAAAATGCTGCATAAGATATCAAAAATATTTGGATTTGATGGAAAAGGTGCAACCATAAAATGCATGGAGTGTTGAATTGAAATATTTCCGTATGTTTAAACATCATTAAGCTTCAACAACCTTTAAGCTACTTTATGACAAATAAAAGGGGAAATATGAATGTTAAGCGGTTAATCTTCCTTCTGGGATGGTTTGAGGGCCCTTGATGTGTCGTGCTTGTTCTTCAAAGCCGTGACGTCAGCTGCACCTGAAGGTGACAGAGCCCCGGAGAGCTGCCCTATCTCACAGATAAAGACTACTCCCCACTCTGAGGCATCTGTGTATTGAATCTGTCTTTTCTTGGTTTTCTAAAGGGGAAAAGAAATGAAAAGAGTTAAGCTCCACCATACAGTGGAATTTAGTGACATTTAATTCAAAGCCAGCCAGCAGTGTTACCCAGACAGGGCTTTGTCATCTGACGAAAATGGCTTTGTTGTGCAACTTTTCTGCGCTGTCCCCGAGGGCTCCGCTGGGAAATGGAAACTTTCTATGAGCTTCAGGAAAGGATTGGGAATTGCGTCTTTCCGGCCCACATAGCGCACTGGGCATTGAGTGATTGCACTTATGGTGTTTTTGATACACTAGGTGGGACCGTGTGAATTTGTCTCTTTGTTTCCCAGCAATAAAGAGATAGAGGTAGCTTGAAATTCAACACTTGCATCTGTTGCCAACTTGTGGCAGCCTCAGGGAGAATATTTCCAACCACTAGATATTTGTTTGTGTGTGAATGTTTTGCACTTAACACGTTTCCCCTTGGGTTTGTGTTATGTGTAGAAATCTGTTTAAAAAAGATTATATAAATACAAGCAGGAAGTCATTGATGGCTGGCTTATGCAACAGGCCGTATCATGGAAAGCCAGGGTGTTGGTGTTTTGTGTTTGTGGAACATGTATATGGAGAAGTATGAGCAGGGGATTTTTGTGGTTAGAAAATGTCTCTTGCCTGGAGGTGCCTGGAGCGGGCTGCACTGAAGGACTTGGAACAGGTTTTACTCCTTCGTCATCACCAGCTGCTCGTGACCCAGTTGGTTTAAATGCTGTCTTTCTTTCTCTTAGGTCATGGAGACCAAAGACATGCTCTACATTGTGACAGAGTATGCAAAGAACGGAGAAATGTTTGGTGAGTTCAGCTTTTGAATTTGTTTTTAATCTGAAAAATAAATGTAGGCTAAATCTGTTGATCTTGATACTAAAATATCGTCCCTCCCTCCAGACCATCTGACCTCAAATGGCCGTATGAGTGAAGATGAGGCACGGAAGAAGTTTTGGCAGATTCTTACAGCCGTGGACTACTGCCATCGACACCACATCGTTCATCGTGACCTAAAAACCGAGAACCTGCTGCTGGATGCCAATATGAATATCAAACTGGCTGGTAAGTCTGCCATATGCCGTTTATTGTCACCATGAGCTGGTTTCCCAGCAGGAAGATGTTGTACAATGTGAGATAAGAGTGTTTATTTATTTTAATCAAAAATGAATGTTTTGAATCTTTACCTCCCTGCTGTTTTTGTATTCTGTTCATTTTTCCCTAAAGGAAGTATTCACAGCTTTGGGATTCTTAAACCACTCTAATTAAATCACTGTTGTGCTGTCTCTGTGCTAATTAAGTGTGAATAATTCAGTCATTTACCAAGGCTAATATCAACCAGAGGACATGACTTCAGCCCACAAACAGACACACATTATCGCACAAGTGTCAGACTCCAGAGCAAGACAACTAGTCTTTTGTGTGAGAGATGATGTGTTAATGTTAGTTTGATACGATCTGGTCTAGGAATGTCATATTACATAGATACAGTTCCTGAACTCCTCAGGCTTGAATGTAGAGAAAACAAACAAGTTTTAATAACAGTTTCATTGTGTGTGTGTGTCTCCATGTGTCTTGCAGACTTTGGATTTGGAAACTTCTACAATGCAGGGGAGCCTCTGTCTACCTGGTGTGGCAGCCCGCCTTACGCTGCCCCTGAAGTGTTTGAAGGGAAAGAGTATGAGGGGCCTCAGCTGGACATTTGGGTAAGATTATACAAGGAAAATATAGATTGAATTATTTAATCTGGCATTATTTTTCTGTGCTTATGTTCTCATATTTGCTATTTTCTCCACAGAGCCTTGGTGTAGTGCTTTATGTTCTCGTCTGCGGCTCTCTTCCATTTGATGGACCAAGCCTTCCTGCACTCCGACAGAGAGTCACAGAGGGACGATTCAGAATCCCTTTCTTCATGTCCCAAGGTATAATGACAACAAATCATGACAATTACTGCTAGTTACCAGCTCTGTCTGAATATTGAGTGCTCAAAATCAAAGACTCACTCCTTGTTTACATCCTCCAGACTGTGAAAACCTGATCCGTAAGATGCTGGTGGTGGACCCAGCCAGGAGGATCAGCGTGGCCCAGATCAAGCAGCACCGCTGGATGCTGGCAGACCCGACAGCAGCCCACCAGACCCTTAGCCATTCCCTGACAGAGTACAACTCAAACCTGGGGGACTACAGTGAACCTGTGCTGGGCATCATGAACACACTGGGCATCGACCGCCAGAGGACTATCGAGGTGAGTGAACACGAAACATTTTTTTGGTGAAGTTGTATGTTATTTGTCAGATGTGAGTAGATAAAATACATTAAAACTACATAGTTTACAGTTTAAGGAGGTTTATATTTAAGGTGTAGTAGCGTGGAAGTGGCAGCTCAAGACAATTACTCGTGTTTAGCATCACATTCCAGTTTGTCGGGAGAATTAGAGTTTAATTCTAGCTCTGTCGTCTCCAAAGAGATTATACTTAACAGGAGCAGTAAGACTGAACACATAGTCACATCTCTTTCATTCAAAGACGTATATAGAGAGGAAGAGCTAAAGAAAGCTACAGAGAGAGGAGGAGATGGATGTAAGCTGGCCTTAAGAGCCACACAGGTAAACAAATCGGCAAAACGGCTAATCTACTGTCTGCCCTTTTGCTCAGTCTCTGCAGAGTAGCAGCTACAATCATTTCTCTGCTATCTACTACCTGCTGCTGGAGAGAGTGAGAGAGCATCGTACCCAGCAGCTGAGCCGCCAGTGTGGATCCTGGAGCCAGAGATCAAGGAGCACTTCCGACTCCACCGGCCCAGAGGTGAGCACTCCAGCTGAGTGTCTTGACCCTAATGTTGCACTTCGTCCTGATCTGACGTGCAGCTTGTACTATAACACTAAAACGCAGGGTGCTTCCTTCTTGTTTTTAGGTGATCATGGAGTCCACCGACAGCTTTAGAACCACAACATTTCCAATTCAAGCCAAAAGCACTCCTCCGGTGTACTCAGAGAAGGAGTATGACCAAGGTGGATTGTTCCAGGTAAACATTTTGATCAAACATGACAGACTTCACCCTCCACCCTGACAGTTATGTTTGATAGATCAGAAGCAAATCCTACACCCCCTGTGTCTGCTGTCAGTCAGTGGCTAACAGTCCAACTCCTTCTGTTTCAGCGGGTGGTGTTTCCAGTGGAGGCCAGTCTGAACAGACTGCTCTGGAACCGCTCCATTTCACCCAACAGCCTGCTGGAGACGAGCATCAGTGAAGAGGTGCGGCCCAGGGACCTGGAGGAGGAGGAGGCAACACAAACCCTCGGGCCCCTCCTCCCTCCATCCACCACTTCCCGTAGACACACTCTGGCTGAAGTTTCGGCCCGTTTCCACCAGTGCAACCCTCCATGTTAGTATGCCATGCACATGCAAAATAGCACATGCTAGTCCACTCTCTGACGCATATACAGAGTCTAACGCCGTCCGTGTTCTGTTTCTCCAGGTATTGTGGTCAGTCCCTCAGATGGTGCCTCCTCTGACAGCTGTCTGAAGTCCTCGTCCAGTCCAGCCCCCAGTTTGCAGGCTGCTATGGGTGAAATGTCAACACTTCTGGCCTCTGGGGCTGAAGGTGGAGCTCTGCCGCCTGCCGGAGCCCCCCTGGCCCTCTCCTCCCATCTCCTGCCTCAGGCTCAGGGCAGCCTCCCCCCTGCCAGTTTCCAGGAGGGCCGCAGAGCCTCTGACACTTCCCTCACACAAGGTACAGGGGCATGACCATAAAATCAAGTGTCATTCATCCACTCTGATTTTCATTCTTGTCATGTCTAATGTGTCACATTATAGCATCAAAGGAGTATTGTGTAACATTTTCCCATGCCTTTCCACAGGCCTCAAAGCTTTCCGCCAGCAGCTGAGGAAAAACACACGCACTAAAGGGCTTCTGGGATTAAATAAGATCAAGGGTCTGACGAGGCAGGTTGTTCCTCCACCCTCCTGCAACCGCGGCAGCCGTGGGTCATTGGGTCCAGCCCTGTCTGAGCACCGCAGCATGCTGGAGGAGGTGCTGCACCAGCAA